>NC_141548.1:56486250-56802500 GCF_021556685.1 Rattus norvegicus | reverse complement strand
TATTCTCCTCCTCTTTCCTAAGCGTTAAAGCAAATTTGCAGTTGAGTTTCAGATATTCTGAAATCGTCTTTTCTGGCATTCATTGGTGGTGCCCCAGTAGAAACAAATGCTAAATACCATCTACATTGCTTATACAGCCAGATAAGTCTTGAAACAGTGTATGTGTGATGTGTATTTTTCCTTTTTAATTTCTCTTCCTCCCTCCCTCTTCCTTCTTTTCCTTCCTTCCTTCCTTCCTCCCTCCCTCCTTCCCCACCCTTCCTTCCTTCCTTCCTTCCTTCCTTCCTTCCTTCCTTCCTTCCTTCCTTTCTTCCTTCCTTCCTTCCTCCCTTCCTTCCTTTCTTTGACTTTGGCTTTGCAGTCTCCCCTGACCAGACTTAGAAACCATCTCACTTCTTTTGGTTCTCGAAGTTTTCAGTAAACCACTCCCCCTGTGTTGATGCGGCCAGTGTTGCTTGGGGTCATACTTAGAATTTTTACAGCTGCAGGCAACTGTGCTTTCTCCGGAGTTGAGTGAATGGCATCTGATTTCAGGATTTTTCAAATGTTCTTTGCTGTTTGGGAAAGCTTGAGGAAAGATAGTTCTAAACCAAGGGTCTGGGAGAGGACTCAGAGGTGTGTGCTCCACGGAAGTCCTGGGAGATGTGACCAAAGCCTCTTCACCCCAGGTAGGACATCACCTGAAAACAGAAAACCTATCCCACCCAAAGTAGCTTGGTCAACCAGAAATCTTACTGGGGTGACTTACCAGAAGTGTGGGTGATGGGTTACAGTACAGCTGTAGCACTGAACAGTGCACCCCTGCCTGGTGATGTCTCTTGGAGCTCCCTGTAGAATTTCAGATGGTTCAGCCAGTCGAAGGGTCTCTTGTCCCAGCAGTTGTTAGGGCTGGGAGGGGCCTTGGGAATCTTTTAAGTTTCAGGAGCTTCTGGAGACTTCCGCTGGTTATCTCTCCAGCCTTAACTAAATGTCTTAACGCTGAGGAATCAGTGACAAAGCAGCATACTTCAAAAAGTCAGACATAAAAATCTCTTGGGTAGCAAAAGACAATGTTTCAGGTCAGGGAGCCTTAGAACCTTCCAGAAGAGGAATTTACCTTCGAGATGAGCATCTGCCATCACATAAAGGGAAGGAGAAAACCCATTACAGAAGGCAGAGTAAAGGGTGGTAGACTGGTGTCTTAGTTAGGGTTTCCATTACTGGGAAGAGACACCATGACCAAGGCAACTCTTATAAAGGACAACATTTAATTGGGGTTGGCTTACAGTTTCTGAGGTTCAGTCCATTATCATCAGGACAGGAAGCATGACACTGAAGGGGTTGAGAGTTCTACATCTTCACCTAAAGGAAGCCAGGAGCAGTCTGTCTTCTGAAAGGCAGCAACGAGGAGGATCTTAAAGCCTACCTCCACAGTGACACACTTCCCCCAACAAGACCACACCTACTGTAAAAAGGCCACATCTCCTAATAATGCCATTCCCTGGGCCAAGCATATTCAACTGGATTTGGGGCCTCCCTCTCCTTTAGATAATTAAGTTCTGAGTATTAACAGTTTTCAAAGGATGAGGGGCACATCATTACTTTTGCCAGCATCAAAAACAGACTCCCAAGTAAGCAGAGCTAACCAGGGAAGGGAAGTGCCTTTTTGCAGAATAGCTCCGTTATCTAAGGCCTACACTGCCTATTCTGTGTTGCTGTAGAACAGTGTGCCCTGGGAATGACACAGCAATGAGTGTCTTGAGATTCGATCAGCTGTGCTTACCCACAAGAGACTGTCAGGAGGTCAGGCATTTCTTTAGTGGCAGTGGTAATGGTTTGTTCTTCCCAGCCTTCTTCTATCCTTTCTCTTTATGTGTGAGCACTCACTTGTATGAAGATTTGGTCACTTATTGAAACTGAGTCTTAGCAGCAGGAAAAAGCCAGTGTGTGGAATCTCTCACTTGCTTCAATCACCTCTGAGAAGCTGGAATGGGCAGGAAAGCAAAGGATTGTTCCAGAAAAGCCTACAGCTGTTCGTTGCTGCTGTCAATAAAGATAATTATAGTTAAAGAGCCCCGTCCCCCAAGGAGTTCAGATACTTCACAGATACTGTCTCACTGACCCCATAACAAGAGTGCAACACAGAAGACCACTCATCATTTTACAGATGGAGAACTTGGGGGCAGTGACTCTCACCGGGAGCAGGTTTTGGTGAGGAGGCTTTCTGTTCTTCGATGTGACATGCTAATCATCTATCTTAATGAAGAGGCCACCCCCAGATCCACCTTTCTCAGGAGGGATGTCCACACAGGGAAGTCTCAGAGACTGGCTCTTCCAAAATAAAAAGCCATTGGTTGAAAACCCATTGATTTAAAGGTGATTTTGTTCTCTATAAACATTGTTCTTTCTGTGTCTCTGTGTCTCTGTCTCCCTCCCTTTCTCTCTCTCCCTTCATCCCTCCCTCCTTCCCTCTCTCTTTCCATCTCTCCCTTCCTCATCCCTTCCTCTCTCTCTCTTCATCTTTCTCTCCCTTCCTCCCCACCTCTAACTATCTCTGTCTCATGACTTGCTATAAAAATTATATCCAAGGAAAGTTAGAAGAACAAAGGCTAATATTGCATAATGGCCATGAGACAGGGGACAAGATAGAACAAAGATGGTGGAAAACATGAGTTGTGAACTCTATCACAGTAAAAGAGAGCATTGAGTTCTGTGATTCCTGAAAGTCGACGATGGTGTGCATGTGATAAAATAAAATATAGGAAGCCAAGGGAGTTCAGGTGTGTGAGGTCAAGTGAAAAAGCAAGACAGCAGCAGAATGAGGGTTGATCATGGAGAGTGACTGTTCACTCAAAAAACATGTCCTCCCCTCCTCATCCCTCACTTGTTAGTGGAAGGGGGAACGAGGTTAAAGTTATCAGGGCAGCTTTGCAAGGGGCAGTGAAAGCAGAAAGCTCTGAGAGGCCACTTGATGTCTGGTAGGCAGGAGACCACAGAGGGGACATTTTTGTCTCAGCCTGAGCTTCTGTGATATTAGGTGAAGGAGGAGAGTCCTCTGGTTTTGGGCATCCCAGTCTTCTCCCTAATCTACAGTTTTACTAGTAGATAGTTCACCTTCCTCCTGGGCTGCAGCATGCCCCTGGGCTTTGATGCAGAAGTTCCCTCTGTTGCTGAAAGTAATTGGCTTCTTGTTAATCGGGGTTACTCTGAGTAGACAAACTCTCAAGTGTCTGAGGGTGGTGTTTTCAGAGGCTTAGCCTTTCCAGCTATAGAAAATGTCTGGCAGGTACTACCAGCTCTCTTACACATAAGTGTTGTCCCAAAGTGCAGACATTCTAGAACAGCTCAGAGGTCTTGACTATTCCCTTAAATACTCTGTGTGAGCAATTCCCATCCCAGATACATTTATCCCAACATATCTTCATTTGTAGTAAGTATGTGTATAAGAAATTTTAGCAGCTACAAGAAAAGGAAAAGCTTCACACACGTTACCTTAATAATATCACTCACGCCATTGCTGCCCTTTTAGCTGGGGTTAAACACAACTTGATTTTAGTAGCTGCTGATATTTCTGGCTCTTAAAGACCTATGAAACGAAAATGAGGCTTTAAAAGCTTTGCTGTTAATTGCTGCTGACTTAAGTTTTTTTTTTTTTTTCTCTTTAAACACCTTCATGCTGGCATGTAATTTAGAAAATCAATCTGTGAGATGAATCAAAATATGGGTCTGAAATACTCGTGGTAATTACAGAAGGCCCTAAGAGACACCCTGGCACAGACAACAGTAGAGGGGAGAAGAGTACTGTGGCAGACTGCAGGGCAGTTGGGGGATCCCGGGGATGTGGTGTGGCTGGGGCATCAGCACAGCTAGGTTCTTCCTGGGTGTGGGAGAAAGGCTCTGTCTAGTAGGGTTGAGGTGCTTTTCCCTAGTCTATAGCATTCGAATGTCCTCAAAGGCCATTTCTATCCAACAGAGTGCAAAGCCAGGATGTGTAATAATTGGAGATGATATTTCCTCCTAATGTCAGCCACTGTGTTGGTAAAAATGACCTTACAGTTCAGGGTCTGGCAGCCCTCCACAGGCCTGCATGTTAAGGTGTGCAGCTCAACGTGGAGCTACTGGTAGAAGGTGGTGGGATATTGAAGAGGCGGGGCCTAGTGGTAAGGCTTAGGCGCTGGAGGTGTGTCCTTAAAGGGAGTTCGGTGATGCTAGTCTCTTCTTTTCCTGTGTCATTTTGTACTGCTTCCGGGTCACCATGTCTTGTCACATGACACACTGCCGTTAGGATGAAATAACCTTTTCATGGGGCTCCAACCATGTGAAGTCAAGATCCCAGACAGTCTGAAACTTCTAAACCCAGGAGTTGTGACATGACACCGCTTTCCTGTTTTAAGGTAGCTATGTCTGTGGTCCTGATATCAAATCTGGTGCTTGAAATATTATAAAAAGCACAGACCGGCCTTGGGTCACATCGCTCCTTCTAGACCTTTTTACTGCTTCTTGGTCCATTTTACTACCCACCGTTCTCACTATTACCCAAGTTATATCTTGCTACCAAACCTCATACCTTTTATATAAATTTTAGACTCTGCCTTTCCTCCCCAAGGGCAGAGTTTGGCTCTTGGGAAGCCAAAGAACCAATCTTTTATGAGTAAATTACAGTTTCGCAAACACTTCACATCCTGATTCAGTTTCTGTGTATCTATGACACCAATATTTCAGTAATGAAAATGAGGTTTGAATGAAGTGAGGACCTGACCTCTCCAAAGTGTGGGTGAGGAGAAGGTGTTTCTTGGAAATAGGAGGGAGAGTACAGCCAGAGGGAAGAGTCCGGAGAGGAAATGGTACACTGAACATGGGCAGCAGACTGAATCAAGCCACGAGAAGCAGGGATTTATGGGAGGCCTGGGGAGTGGGGCCATGGGGAAGAGAAAGAGAGGGAGAGGAGGGAGAGAGGGAGGGGGAGAGGGGAGGGGGAGGGAGGGGGAGGAAGGGAGGGAGGGAGAGAGAGAGAAATGAGATGCTGAGGAAAGGGAAGCAAAGCCCTAGGCTGGAGAGGTTTAGGGTAGGGTACAGGGTATGTAATCCAGGATGACTTTGTAACACGCACTTGCTGAGAGAGACACCATGCATTTTGGTATGTTAACAGGTGCCAAGTTAGCCATTTGATACTTTGGAAACTGACAAGGTTGGGAAATACTTTTGTAGGCCGTGAAACTCTTACTCAAGAAAGTAAGGGGCCATTTCTTAGGTGAGCACGTATTTGGTTAGACGGTTTGCTAATATTTGGGGGCAGGGCATGAGGACGTTGAAGAAGTTAAATGGGCTTGGTGGCCTGTCTCACTAACCTATCAGTTGAGAGCAGGGTTGGTTAAACTCAGAATCGGCAGAGGAGTAAGTCATTCCAGCCCAGGAGTGAAATACTTCAGAACATCCAAGATTAAGCAAAGCACAGAAGCATGCATTTAACCTCAGCTCTCAGGAGGCAGAGAAAGTGGATCTCTGTGAGTCTGAGGACCAGCTCGGTCATTTAGCAAGTCCCAGACCAACTAGGACTACCCCATCTCAAGAAAGAAAGGAAAAAGATGAAAAAGGAGAAGGAAGCAGCCGATGACAAGGAAGAGGATAGTGATGATGGTGGTGAGGAGGAGGGGGAGGAGGAGGAGGAGGGGGAGGAGGAGGAGGAGGGGGAGGAGGAGGAGGGGGAGGAAGAGGGGGAGGGGGAGGGGGAGGAGGGGGAGGAGGAAGAGGGGGAGGAGGAGGAAGAGGAGGAGGAGGAGGAGGTGTTTGCTAGCATTCATTCTCTGTGAGGACCGTATTTTCCCCACTGGTGTTTTGGCCTTTCTTTGGTTGAGCAGGTTGACTGATGATTTCATGGTGTAAACTGACATGCTGCCATGGGGACGAAACCGAGCAAGGCACAAATTGCTACATGCAGTCCCAGTCTCCCTTATAGGGCAGTCCCCACCTCCCCTGCCTCTTAGGCAAAGCTGACTTTCTCTAGCCTTGTCATTTTCTGTCTAGGAAGTCTTTATTTATTCTCAGGACAGGGTTATTTGGGCGACTGACCTCGTATTTAACATCAGTCAGAGACGTATCGACAATTAGCGAGTTTCAACAAATCACGTAGATAAATACCAGCTCTTGTAGCCCCATCAGAGCATTCGAGCAATGCAGCATTCTTCCAGGTATTAAATTAGCACCAGCTTTTAGAAATCGAAGGAAGACATATACAGGAAATTACCAAGCCATAACTCTAATTTCCCTACCTGGTAAATTGCTAAAACAATCAATAGCACAGACAGTCTGGAAGCCACCTTGGGAAACTCTAGTGATGTATGTGCTGTGGTCCTATGATGGAGGGGATGGGCAAATGGAGGCCCTTCTCAAGGGGGACACTGGAGGCTGCCATGGTAACCACAGCAATGTACCCACCCGCTGCCTCTGGCCAGCAGATTTGAAACGTATTGGTCTGGTTGGAACCAGCGAAGGGCAGTATTCACAGAGGGGTTATATGAGGTTTCTCTCTGGTGGGTCGCATGATCACGTGTGTTCAGGCACATGGATTTTTCAGTGCTAACAGTGGCCATTGACAGAGTCTCTGCTGGGCAGACAAGCATTACCCTTGATCCAAGAGTGAATCAGGTTCACTAATTACCTTACTCTTTGCCCCTCTCTGGTCACTCATCTTTTCATTGTCCCAGGTCTATAGTACGCTGCTAGTATTTTTAAACATTAAAGGCTCACATTTTCACACTGAACTTGCTTTGTGCTACCCAGTCCCTAACAGCTGGCCTGGCACCCGGCAGTGTCCGTTCTCCCAGCATAGTGGTGGGCAGATGGTCAGACCCCGTGGCCTATGCATTCATGTAGATCAAACAGTTTGGAGAGGTCTTTCTCCGCCCTTTAAAAATTCTCAGGCTCTCATGTAGGCTGCCCTTTATGGGCAGGTGGGTTGCACACGGTCAGGCTCATACTCTGTGTCGATGCCTGTGGTTAAGGGTAACAGCTGAACGACAGTTGGAGACTCCTTTGGGCACACCATCCAGAAGGCTCTGTGGAGTAATGTTGCCATCACTGCAACTCCAGCCAGAAAACCTGCTTTCAAACTTCTGAACTTCTAAGTCTATTTGACCTTGGACAAATCACATCTCTTTGAGCCTGATTTCCTAGTCTGCTAAGTAGAGATGATCTTCCTCTCACTGTGTGGGGCTGGAGATGGAGTTCAGTCGGTAGAGTTCTTACCTAGCAGGCTCAGGGCCCTGGATTTGGTCTTCAGCATTGAAAAGATTTTGTCATGGGAAAATGTTGGCATGTTATAGGAGTTCTATAGACACCAAGTGCTTTTTGGTTTAAACTTGATCTTTTGAACACTTATTCCCTATCTCCTATAATGCTGTTTTAGGGGACTATGGGACCTGAAAGGAGTGGGGCCAGCTGGTGGAAGTAGGGCGTGAGCCTCTGAAGAGTCTCCTCAGCCCTTGCTTTCTGCCTCACTTCCTGCTTCCTGGTCTGCTACGATGTGAGCCACCACCATCCCACACTCCTGCTACCATCAATTGAGCTGCTCCATTGAGCCTTGATGATGGACTGAAAGCCCCTCAAGTTATGAGCCCACATGAATTTCCCCTCCCTTAGTTGTTTCTGTCAGGTGAGGCTAAGGCAAAAGTAACACATATACGTCATCTGGTTTCTGGGGTGACCTATTGCAGGCTGAGGCTAGGGAGGCAGCTGCACCAAGTCTTGCGAAGTGTATGATGTTCAAAGACTCACAGGAGCGAGGGGTGTGTCCTGTCTCAAGTGGACTGCAGACACCGCAGAGAGGAGCATCGTCTTCGGTTCCTCATTTCTCTCTGTACAGGTGGCACTGTGGTGGCATCTGCCATCTCTACGGGCACATCTCATGGCCTCAGCCTAGTTCACAGGGGCTGGAGAATGTAGTCCCTGGCCAGTTACTACCCAGCAGTGTCCTCAGGCTATGGAGGGACAAGAATGTTCATTCGTGCTGATGGCCTTTGCTGGCCAGTCTTATGTCACCTTGACACAAGCCAGAGTTATCTGAAAGTCGGAAACGCCGATTAAGAAGAGGCCTCCATAACATCCAGCTGAAAGGTATTTTCTTAATTAGTAATTAAAGGGGGAGGGCCCAGCCCATTGTGGGTGGGGCAACCTCAGGGCTGCTGGCCTTGGATTCTACAAGAGAGCAGGCTGGACAAGCCATGAGGAGTAAGATAGGAAGCAACACTCTTTCCTGGCCTTTCATCAGCTCGGGTCTCCAGGCTCCTACCCTGTTTGTGTTCCTGCCCTGACTTCCCTCACTAATGGATTGGTACCTGGAAGTGTGAGTCAAACAAACCCTTTCCTCTTCTGGGTGCTTTGGTCCCCGTGTTTGCATTAGCATCATACCACAGCATTCTAATCAGGACAGTACCGTTGACAAAGAAGCAAAGGTAGAAGAATCCTGGCAGAAGGAAAGGGCTGTGGACAGATGATGGGGATTAAGGAAAAAGAATGGTTAACAAACCCAATTTTCTTGTTATTATAAAAAAAAAGGAGAACCGTCCTTCTTCAGTACCTGACCCCTTAGCCCCTGGTGTGTGAGTGCTTTTAAAGTCCACTCTCTGACAGAAACTTAAGTGCCTCTTGACAACCATTTGATTTCTCATTTGTTGTAGGTGGCATTTCATCACGAGAGGGACACAGATATCGGCTACAGTGGGCTATATCGATAGAAAGGAGTTTTTGCCCTGATAGGATTTGTAAGGTAGGCATATTTTCATTTCCATTCATCATGCTAAGAAATTGATAAGAGGCATTTAAAAGCTCTGGCTCAAGGCCACATGGAAGATTAATAGCCTAGCAGTGAACAGGACCCAGGAGTTCAGCCACACCAATCCATTTACTGTAAAGATCAGCACACGCTTCCTAAGCCAGTGTCTGCAGTCACGGGCAGCCTTTCTGCTACCCTGCCCACATTTACCAGTTGGCTTCTCTGTTGCTCGGATAAAACAGTGACCAACAGCGACTCGAGGAGGAAAAGTCTTATTTCTGCTTTCAGCTCACAACTCCCGCATTAAAGGAAGCTGAGGGCCGGAACTCAAGGCAGGAATGTGGAGGCAGAAACTGAAGCAGAGACCCAGAGGAATGCTGGGTACTGGTTCGCTCAGCCTTTTATACTCATTAGGCCCACTTGCCTAGAGATGGCACTGCCCATAGTGGGCTGGGTCCTCCTACGTATATCAGCCACCAGAAGACATCCCTCAGTCATGCCCACCAAGCACTTAAGGTTCTCCCTTCCAAGGTGACTCGAGTTTGGATCAAGTTAACACAAATCTAAGCGGCACACTGTACAAGAAAATAAGTAAATGCCATCTATATCACCACCTACTCCCTCTCAAAAATTGTGTGTGTGTGTGTGTGTGTGTGTGTGTGTGTGTGTGTGTGTGTGTATACATATATGTGCCCATGCATGTGGAGGCCGTACTACAATTTTGGGTGTCATTCTTCAGGAATGCTGTTCACCTCGTTTTGAAACTGGTTCTCTTCTTGGCCTGAACTTCCTCCCAGAAACCCACCTGCATCTGTCTCCCCAACAATGGGGTTGTAAGTGCACACCATCACGCCCTGCTTTCTCCTATGGGTTCTGGGAATCCTTGTGCCTATGAAGCGAGCACTTTACTGACTGAGCCCGCTTTTCATTCTCTCCCCTTCAAAGTTTTGTTAACCCCGGGTGCATTAACTATGAAAGTCCTTTTGCAGAAAGCAGTGTGGCTTTTAGATGTGTGGTGTAAGTGAACACTGTGAGATCTTTCCATTTTCTTACTTAGGAACTATCACAGTACACTGCTGGACCCAGAACTTGCAGTAGTAAGTACACGTCAGGTGTGGACTGGATGTTTCTCGGGCTGCCTCTTGGCATCTCCGCGTGTGTAAAAATATGCATTCGTAGACTCAGTGCTTCTCTATCTGTCCTCGCTGTGGCAAGTTGAGTTAAAATGAAATTTTCCTTAATGATGTAGGTGAAAGTAGTTTCACGGAATCAATTTCAATTTTAAGAGTACCTTGAGGATTCCTGGGAGTTTGTGAGTTTTACTGTATTGAATTAATAGGCATGTCTGGTGCTAAGATTCTAGAGTACAGACTGTCAGGGGTATTTTTCCCCCTTCTTAGTTTCACTTCAAAGATCATAATGGGAAGAATGATCTTTAAATGAAACCTCCAAATGACATGATTGCCACTGAGCAGTCCTCTTGCTAATGTAGTCTGGCTTAGCCCCTGGCACCGTGACAGGGCACGGGTTGAGAGTCTGGCTGCGTGTGAAGGGTTTTCAAGGAATTAGGCCTTTCTTTGGGAGTGATTACTTGCATTTTTGCAAGGACAATAATGATCAATGTTTAAATCTTGTTCTGAGGCTCAGCTGTCCTCAGGATTAATCTTCAAGAGCACAGTTCTTTCTTTGATAAATGCCTTCTCAGTGAGGATACTATAATTGCACCAAATGCAATCACTTTATACAGGATTCTTAAGTGATTGGGCCTCATTGGGCTCGATTGTGTGCTGAGAATGGTTCAGTGACCCCCTTTGAAGTCTTTAAGGTCATTTGTAGGTCATATAAAATTGGGTGATCCTATATTGGTTGTTCATAGAATGCACTGAAGGTGAATTTTAAAAAAGAAATATATATATATATTTTAAGTTCTTTATTTACTGATTCTTTTTGAATTTCAAATCATGCACCCCAGGCCCAATCATTCTCCTCTCCCCTCACCCTTTGAAACCTGCCCCCAAAATAAGACACACAAGCAAACAAAACATAAAGCCTAGAAAACATCTCAACATGGAAGCTGTAGTGTGCCAGTGTGTCCCACGCTATATCCCTCTGTCCACACATCTTCACTTCCAATTCATTGCAATGAGTCGTTAGTCTGGTTTGAGATCTCTGGCTTCTGTGACACCCACAATATTGGATCCTCATCAGGACTCCTCCCAGTTATCTTGTTGTTGCCCTGTGTCACGGGGATCCTGTAGGTTTGAAACCGCAGGACTGGTAAATTTTGGGATGGGCCAATTCGGAGCCTTGAATCTGGGTCTGCCTGGTAAGCTGAACCGGTCAGCCACAGCTTCTCTCTTATCTGCACTACCAGTTCTCCAGCACCGCTCTCACTAGGCCACCCGATGCCACCATCTGCAGGAGGCAGGATCAGCTCTATACCTATACCTTCAGAGCCAGCTCCACTGTGCTACCCAGTCAGGGTGGGGAGGTGGGGTGGGAATGGGGTGGGGGGCTGCTCCCAAGTGCTGCAGCGAGTGAGAGGCTGGGACAGCTTTTCCGATTTCACACCCTCAGGTCTGCCTCATCGGTGCTTTCCCATCAGGACAGCTCCACTGTGCTGCCCAGACAAGGTACAGAGTCCTCTCTCTCAAGTGCTACAGCCAGCGAAGGGACAAGACCAGCTCACCAGCTCTCATGACCTCAGGGCCAATTCTCCCAAATGCCACAGGTGGGGTGAAGGGCATCACCCTACACCCAAGACACTTCACTATAGACAAGGGCCAGCTCTCCCGAGCTCTCACCGTTGGAGCAGGGGGTGCAGTCCTACTGTGCTGCCCAGGTGAGACACAGAGCCAGCTCTCTGGAGTACTGCAACCAGCAAGTGGAAGGACCAGCTCTCCTGCTTTTATGACCCCAGGACCAGCTCTTCTGACTGACTCAGGGACAATTACACACAGCCCCTGAACATATCACCCCGGGTGACTGTTCTGACCAGAGACATCCCCATGTTCTCTAGTGGTAATATGGATCATGAACATTAACAGTAACTCCTGCTGCTGCCTAGTCATGGACACAGACATGGCTCTCAGTGGCAGTTCAGGCTGGGACCTCACCATGGCTCCAGGTGGCCAGGGTGGCTACTTATAACGGCCACTCCACCCTGTTCCATCTCTCTTCATGATGCTCAACCTCCTTCACTTCTCTCTCTTCTTCCCATCTGCCCACCACATACTCACACATGATGGTGGCTCCCACTGCAGGCTGGCCATGCAGCTGTTGGGGCCCTGGGTGACATCCTCCATCCATGCTGTGAGGTGTGGTGGCAAGTGAGTGTCTATGGCCCACCTGTACCGTGTGCACTTGAGGACAGGTCTGTGAGTGACACGGTGTCCACAGGTCTCTGTGTTTTTGCTCCTGTGCTGCAACTACCTGGATTTCATTTTTATGAGTCCTACGCATAAGACAGCGTTGGCCCCCAAGCCTGGTATCAAAGTAGGATAAACAAAGGCTGCCTCTGGAGTGTGGAAGAAAGTCTCCGTTTTGGTTGCATGCCTGCCTGGGTGCTGCCATGCTTCCTGCCATGACGATAATGGACTGAACCTCTGAACTGTAAGCCGGCCCCAATTAAATTGCTTCCACTTGCTTACTCTCTGGCTTCTTGAGTGTGATCAGAGGGAATCATGGACAGGCCATCAGAGGACAAAAGGAGAGTGCAGATAGACACATTGTCTGTTACCTCTTCCCTGCTGTGGCCTCTCTGCAAGCTAGCTATGCCTCAAAGATGGCGGTCTTTCCTATTCTCTTCCTCCAGGTTCTGAGAACCATTTCTTTCCTCTATTTTTGGTCTGTTAATAACTGAACAGGGCTGTTCCATAGTTTCCCTGCACTCCTACTCTTTTGTCTAGAATTGATTAACTAATTCTAGACTAATCTTAAATTGGGGTAGCCATTTGTTTTTGTCTCAGACTCTCAAAAGATCTAGGAAATACTTGAAAAATTGACCTTCCATGTCAGCCCTAGGGCTTTACTTCCTTGCTTCTATAGAGTCACATCACAGGGTCCAGAAGTCTGACTGCAGCATCCTCTTGGGATCAACAGGAAGCATAGTGAAAATTGAAATAAATTATATGAGGAGGGTATGCACCATGAGACTTTCCAAAGCTGTGGCTCTAGGAACCCAAAGCCAGCACAGCTACCTAGAGCATAGAGCAGCATGGTGCTTGCCCCTTAGAATCAGGGAGAAGGCAGCTACTGAAACCAGGAGAAGAGTTTGGTAGTCATGTACCTCTAGAGGAGAAGTCACTAAATGAAGACACGTCCAGGTCAAAGAGATCCCACATGGAGAATGCGAGGGAGTTATAGCCTTGCTTCACTCTGGTCCTACCTTCTTAACCCTTCCCAAGGCTTCCTTCAGATGAACTGATTCGGAAGCTAGAGGGTCAGGCCACCTACTGTGCACAGGTCAGGGTTGTGGGACAGGGAGGTGTGGAGAACTGATCTGGTTATGCTGGTGGAAGAGATATGGTCCAGAGTCAAAATCTATCTTCGTTTCCTTTTGAAATGTATGCGAAATCCACAGCTAAGGGGCTAGACAGCTGGCTCAGTGGTTAAGAGCACTGACTGTTCTTGTTGTGGACCCAGGTTTGAGTCCCAGCACTCACATGGTGTTTCACAAACATTTATAGCTCTTGTTTCAGGGAAACTGACACTCTTCTGGTCTCCCTGGGCACCCAGAACCATGTAGTGTATAAGCAGGTCAAACACCCATATACATTAAGTAAATGCACACTGTCTTAGGGTTTACTGCTGTGAAGAGACACTATGACCAAGGCAACTCTTATAAGGACAACATTTAATTGGGGCTGGCTTACAGTTTCAGAGGTTCAGTCCATTATCATGGCAGGAAGCATGGCAGCATCCAGACAGATATGCATCTTGATCTGACGGCAGCGAAAAGGAGACTCTCTTCTACACTCTGGGAGAAACCTGAGTATAGGACCTCAAAGCCCACCGCACAGCGACAACCTTTCTCCAACAAGGCCACACCTCCTAATAGTACCACACCCCATGGGCAAAGCCACACTCACACACACACACACACAGACACATAAACACAAACACACACATACAGACACAGACACACATAGACACACACACAGACACACACACAGACACACACATACAGACACACACACAGAGACACACCCACACACAGACACACACACAGACACACAGACACAGACACAGACACACACACACAGACACACACACACACACACACACACACACACACACACACACACACACACACACAGGTTAGGAGAAGGACTGGGTCCAATGGTCTACTCATTCTCTTCAAGGTGACTTGCCAAGCCTGCCGAGTCTTCCAGTTATCCCAGGCCCGAATGACAGGACTTTGATGATCTTTTAAGAGGGTAATCAATATCATACAATGGAATCTGATGGGGTTACAGGGTCTAAGAAGCCTACTCAGCTTTCATGAGGATTTTGGGATTTGAACTCTGGACCTTGCATGGCAAGCATTTTATCCACTGAACCAACTTCCAAGTTCTTGGCCAACATAAAAACCTCCCATAAAACTTGATACCAATTGCTTCAGAGAAGAAAATCAGCAGTTTTAATTTTTAAATAGCCTCCAGGCAAGTCTTCAAGTTTAACAACTTTGGCTTTTGACTGTTTCATCAACAGGATGTTGAATTGATCTTTCCTTGTCCAGTGTCTCTGGGTACGTGGGAACTGAGGTGTTGGAGGGCATTCTGTTGGTTCAGGATCTGGGACCCAGTCCTATTCTGACCTTTGACAGCCTCGTGTATTGCTTCCTTTAGCAGTGAAAGAGGCTCCATCAAAGCAATTTGTGAGCAGAGTCTCTCAGAGAATGTGTGAAACAGGCCACCAAGTGTGGGAAGAGAACAGCTTAGAAAATTCCTTTCTTTTTTTCATTTTTGAAAATGTGTATGGGTATTCTGTCCACGGGCATGTCTGTGTATCATGTGTGCACCCACTGCCATCCAAAGCCAGAAGAGGGCACCAGGTCCCCTGGAGCTGAAGTTACAGATGGTTGTAAACCATCATGCAGGTGCTGGGAACTGAACTCAGGTCCGATGAAAAAGCAGCCAAGTGCTCTTAAGTAGTGAGGCCTCTCTCCAGTCCTATTTCCCATTGATTAAAAGAAATAGAATGAAACTAAGCTCTGTGAACCCAAAACTCAAGGACAGACACTAGCATGTCTGAGAGGTCTGAGGAGTGTTGAAGGGGCACGTCCTTGTGAACAGCAGGCTCTGTAAGATCGAGCAGGATGCCTTTCCTTTCGCGTGTGTGGTGTCGATGGTGGCAGTTTATCTCTCCTAGATACAGTAGGTGTAGGGATGATGTTATCTGGTCATGACTAAACTACTTATTCCAAAATGGACATGTGGTATAAGACTTCTGAGAGGTGATGGGTAGGTAGGAGACAGAAGGCCACAGTGGCAGCGTCTCTTCTAGAACATTCTCTTTTACAGTGAAGTTACTAGGAATTGTACAAATACAGATCTATCCTCACATTTTCCTCATCTAACGGTGTTGTCTTAGGTTACTGGCTAATAAGAATTTGAAGCCATCATAATTTTTAAAGATGCTATAAGGAGGTAGACTATATTTTTCAACAATCTAAATTATGTCCAATGCAATATTTTAAAATGTTAATAAATGTAATGGGAGGTGGTGTGTAAATGTCTCTTTTGGGTTTGTTACTTAGTAATGTGGAAGAGTGACATTTGTCCAGAGGAATATCTGCTCTTGCTAAGGCAATAAATACATGTGAAATGATGAATGGAAAAATAATCTAGTGGCACACTAATACACACTAATAAGTCCTAAGTTGATATATTTTTTTTTTTGGTTCTTTTTTTTGGAGCTGGGGACCGAACCCAGGGCCTTGCACTTCCTAGGTAAGCGCTCTACCACTGAGCTAAATCCCCAGCCCCTAAGTTGATATTTCTATTCCATACATCTTTCTGTAATTCCAGACTCTTACAAGGGACTTTTCTCTGGACCCTTATTTTTCCTCCTCTCTACAGTCTTTCGATGTCCAAACTCAATTCTGCATTTTCACCTTCATCTCCCCCTCCCTGCCCTCACCACTCCTAGAATGTGACCTTTCTCAAGTGCTTACCTTAGAGCTGTGTAGCACCCTGTCTCCTGTCTATCCTACCCTGTAGCTAAACTTCCAGTAAGTCCCATTGCTCTACATCAAACTGCTCCAGAGTCTGATTATCAGGTCTTTTTACCTTTACTGTGCACATCCATCTCTGACCTAGACTATTAAAATCAGTCCTTTGCTCTCACCTTACCATTTTGCTGCCTGTTCTCCACCGGGGCAGAGAAAACTTTTCTTATCTTTGTTAGGTCATGCATGTCTAATGCACACCTTCTAAGGACTTTTCCCCATTGCCACTCAGAAAAAAAGTCACAGCCCTCAAAGTCCTCTGTCACCTCCCTAGATTGCCCTCTGCTCTCTGCCTCTCTCGCATCCCTAACCCTCCCTCTGCCTCCAGGTACACAAGCTTCTGTGGTCTAGTCAATTCTTTAAGACTGCCCTTTCTGCTGGCATTCTTTTTGAAAGGTCAAGACAGTCTCACCCACTTCCTCACAGAGGCCTCTTCACTGCCTGTAACAGCTGGCCCATTGCTACCTCAATAAGCAGCTGAATTGGCCTGGTATTCCTGGCATCTAAAGTTGGTCATCCATTTATACTGGTTCCATATTTGTGGACTCAAGAGAGACACACAGAACAAAATATTTGGAAAAATTCGAGTCAGTGTTGAACATGTACAGAACTTTTTTTTTGTCATCCCTTAAACAATAAAATCTAATCACTATCTTCATTGTTTGGGGAACATAAATAACTCAAAGATGATTAAACCATAAAGATGTGGGTAGGTTAATTCAAACATGGTGTCATTTTGTGTTCATTTTTTATTTCATAAGCCACCATTTTATAAGAAGACTTGATTAAGCACACAGATACTCATGTCCTGGAAGTGATCCCCAGAAGATTTGGCAGGATAATTTGTATTTGAATTCTTAAACTTGTTTATCATTGGCCTTTCCTTATAGAGGTGTAGCTTTATAAAAATTTAATTTTGTTCATTACTTCCTCAGACTGTGAGTGGTTGGCTCATTCAAGATACTCAATAAGTCGTTCCTGAATGATTAAATGGAGTGAATTTTTATCCTTAGCTGCAAGGGTTGCTGATGGATGCCAAGAAAGCTTGGAAGAAACCAGTGATGGAAATAAACCAGGAAGTGGTTGCTGTACAGCTGTTTGGAATGCAGATGGAGCTTCCGCTTTGATGCTAGAACATGCAAGGCACTGCTGTTTGGTGAGTGAGCTACAGAAGGCATGCCAGAAGAAATACGTTCTCAACTGTAAATAACGTCCCTACTGGAGATGACCTGCTGAGGGAGCAGCAGTTGAAGATAGCGTTTGACTGTGTGTCTGGTTTGGCTGCAGTGAAAAGAGGATGCGGGAGGTCTATTGTCTTAGTTAGGGTTTTACTGCTGTGAACAGACCCCATGACCAAGGCAACTCTTATAAAGGACAACACTTAATTGGGCTGGCAAGTTCAGAGGTTCAGTCCATTAGCATTAAGGTGGGAACATGGCAGTGTCCAGGTAAATGTGAGGCTGGAGGAACTAAGAGTTCTATATCTTCATCCAAAGGCAGACAGAAGACTGACTTCCAGGCAGCTAAGACAAGGGTCTTAAAACTCATGCCCACACTGACACAATTCCTCCAACAAGGCCACACCCACTCTAACAAGGCCACACCTCCTAATATTGCCAATGGGCCAAGCACATTCAAACCACCACACCTCTGGGGTAGCATCCCTCAGGAAGTTTATTTGCCTTGCCTTTGTTTATTTAAAGTCATAGAGATTTATGTCTGGCCAAACTGTTGCCACAGAGCAGTTGAGGTGATATGTACAACACACCATAGCGTGGCATGAACGGAACCAACCTGCTTTTAAAAAGTGATGGGGTTGCATGAAATTCGAACATCTCTTTTGCCTCATTACAGAGAATGATCTGGAAGTCTCTGGTGCTACTGAAGGTTTTGCAGACTTCTCTTTTTGCTACAGACCAAGCACCATGTTTTCTGGCCTTTGTGGTGACAAGTGGCTGTGTATAGGGTGTTATCTCGTTTGTAAAGAAAGAAAATGTACTGTATCTCCTCCCACCCCCTATACTCTTTCTGGTATAACAATGAGTAGTGAGCTAAGAGTTTTTGTTTTGTTTTTTATTTGATTTTAATGTGTTTTTGAAAGAAAGAAAGATATCCAATAAAGATGGCAATCTGAAAATTGTGGTGAAATATATCTCCATCAATTTATGTACATCTTGCACTAAATAAATATGGAACAGCTATGTCTGACAGGAAAACATTAACAATTCTGTCTAAAACAATTTTTTTAGAACAGTTTTAGATGGGTTTTAATTTGGGTCAGAATCTCCTAATGAACATTTTTTAAATTGAGATTTTATTTATATGTAAGTGTACTGGCTGGTTTTGTGTGTCAACTTGATACAAGCTGGATTTATCACAGGGAAAGGAGCCTCCCTTGAGGAAATGCTGCCATGAGTCCAGCTGTAAGGCGTTTTCTCAATTAGTGACCAATGGAGGTGGGCCTAGCCTATTGTGGGTGGTACCATCCCTGTGTTGGTAGTGTTGGGTTCTATAAGAAAGCAAGCTGAGAAAGCCAGGGGAAGCAAGCCAGGAAGTAACATCCCTCCATGGCCTCTGCATCAGCTCCTGGCTCCTGGTTCCTGCCCTATGTGAGTTTCTATTCTGACTTTCTTTAGTAATGAACAGCAATGTGAAAGTGTAAGCTGAATAAACCCTTTCGTTTTAGTCAGTGTTCTTGTTTCTTGAAAAGTCCCTGTTTCTTGCTCACAATGTTTTGTGCAGGAATAGAAACCCTAAGACAGTAAGCTTCCTCCTTTAAAAGCATATAAAGCAATTTTTAGTTATTTCTAGAATTGCATATCCACTACCATCATTTAATTCCAACAATTTCACCTTTCCAACCAGTGAGAATAACCAACCCACAAGATGAGAAGTAAAATCCCACAGGGGAAACTTTGCCAGAATTTTTTGCATCCTTTGAGCATATGATTGAATATTGAATATTACAACTTAGAAGTCGCAGTCAATAATACATTTTTCCATTTAGATCTGCAGATCATTATGAGGTAGCCTCTTCAGGGATGGCAGCACTTAACTCAAAACTCCAACTAAACCGAACTTAGAATTTTATGCTTTTTTATTTCAACTGGTAAATTTCTATTGTTAATTTACCTTTTTAATGAAAACATAGGATTCTTTGGCATTATTGATGACTAAGATAAAATGGTACTATTTAAAATCGTATTTTACATTTATGCATTTGTTTGGGGTGGATTTATGCCATGGCACAGCAAACATGTATGTGTGTGGAGGTCAGAGGACCACTTACAGGAGTCCTGCTCTCTCCTTCAACCATGTGGTTAAACCTAGGCACCCAGGCTGTGCAGCAGACACCTTTACCCACGGAGCCATCTTAGTCCCCCTAAATCATATTACTTTAAAACAGTATTTCAATGATATACCCAGTGGTGACATATGCTTGTGATCTTAGTACTTCAAGGGCTAAGACAGGACAACAGGAACTTCAAGGCTGGCCTGAATTACATATGGACAGAACACCATAGTCTAGTTATAACATAAAGTCTAGTTATGCCGTTCTTGTTTATGTCATGGGCCACCAAGATCTCAGCATAACTGAAGCCAGGTTAGAGGCACCATTCTGACCTTAAAACACAACTCGGCAGCAGCTCTCTGCTCCCAAACCCTGTGGGAGAGAGACCCCACCGCCTGATCAGGTGGGCACTCCTGAGGCTGCAGAGCGGAGGAGACCACCAACACTGCCCACCCCTGCCCACATCCCTGGCCCAAGAGGCAACTGTATAAGGCCTCTGGGTTCCCGTAGGGGAGGGCCCGGGAGCGGCAGGACCCCTGCGCCTGAGACACTGCCGGAACCTGAAGGAAACAGACCGGATAAACAGTTCTCTGTACCCAAATCCCGTGGGAGGGAGAGCTGAACCTTCAGAGAGGCGGACACGCCTGGGAAACCAGAAGAGACTGCACTCTGTGCACATCCAGGCGCCAGAGGAAAACACCAAACGTCATCTGAAACCCTGGTGCACGGAGGCTCCCGGAAGGAGCAGCACAGATTTTCCCGGTTGCTGCCACAGCGGAGAGGACTTAGGCAGTACCCCACGAGCAAACTTGAGCCTTGGAACCACAGGTAGGACCAATTTTTCCCCTGCAAGAAACCTGCCTGGTGAACTCAAGACACAGGCCCACAGGAACAGCTGAAGACCTGTAGAGAGGAAAAACTACACGCCCGAAAGCAGAACACTCTGTCCCCATAACTGGCTGAAAGAAAACAGGAAAACAGGTCTACAGCACTCCTGACACACAGGTTATAGGACAGTCTAGCCACTGTCAGAAATAGCAGAACAAAGTAACACTAGAGATAATCTGATGGCGAGAGGCAAGCACAGGAACCCAAGCAACAGAAACCAAGACTACATGGCATCATCGGAGCCCAATTCTCCCACCAAAGCAAACAAGGAATATCCAAACACACCAGAAAAGCAAGACCTAGTTTCAAAATCATATTTGATCATGATGCTGGAGGACTTCAAGAAAGACATAAAGAACTCCCTTAGAGAACAAGTAGAAGCCTACAGAGAGGAATCGCAAAAATCCCTGAAAGAATTCCAGGAAAACACAATCAAACAGTTGAAGGAATTAAAAATGGAAATAGAAGCAATCAAGAAAGAACACATGGAAACAACCCTGGACATAGAAAATCAAAAGAAAAGACAAGGAGCTGTAGATACAAGCTTCACCAACAGAATTCAAGAGATGGAAGAGAGAATCTCAGGAGCAGAAGATTCCATAGAAATCATTGACTCAACTGTCAAAGATAATGTAAAGCGGAAAAAGCTACTGGTCCAAAACATACAGGAAATCCAGGACTCAATGAGAAGATCAAACCTAAGGATAATAGGTATAGAAGAGAGTGAAGACTCCCAGCTCAAAGGACCAGTAAATATCTTCAACAAAATCATAGAAGAAAACTTCCCTAACCTAAAAAAAGAGATACCCATAGGCATACAAGAAGCCTACAGAACTCCAAATAGATTGGACCAGAAAAGAAACACCTCCCGTCACATAATTGTCAAAACACCAAACGCACAAAATAAAGAAAGAATATTAAAAGCAGTAAGGGAAAAAGGTCAAGTAACATATAAAGGCAGACCTATCAGAATCACACCAGACTTTTCGCCAGAAACTATGAAGGCCAGAAGATCCTGGACAGATGTCATACAGACCCTAAGAGAACACAAATGCCAGCCCAGGTTACTGTATCCTGCAAAACTCTCAATTAACATAGATGGAGAAACCAAGATATTCCATGACAAAACCAAATTTACACAATATCTTTCTACAAATCCAGCACTACAAAGGATAATAAAGGGTAAAGCCCAACATAAGGAGGCAAGCTATACCCTAGAAGCAAGAAACTAATCATCTTGGCAACAAAACAAAGAGAATGAAAGCACACAATCATAACCTCACTTCCAAATATGAATATAACGGGAAGCAATAATCACTATTCCTTAATATCTCTCAATATCAATGGCCTCAACTCCCCAATAAAAAGACATAGATTAACAAACTGGATACGCAACGAGGACCCTGCATTCTGCTGCCTACAGGAAACACACCTCAGAGACAAAGACAGACATTACCTCAGAGTGAAAGGCTGGAAAACAATTTTCCAAGCAAATGGTCAGAAGAAGCAAGCTGGAGTAGCCATTCTAATATCAAATAAAATCAATTTTCAACTAAAAGTCATCAAAAAAGATAAGGAAGGACACTTCATATTCATCAAAGGAAAAATCCACCAAGATGAACTCTCAATCCTAAATATCTATGCCCCAAATACAAGGGCACCTACATATGTAAAAGAAACCTTACTAAAGCTCAAAACACACATTGCACCTCACACAATAATAGTGGGAGATTTCAACACCCCACTCTCATCAATGGACAGATCATGGAAACAGAAATTAAACAGAGATGTAGACAGACTAAGAGAAGTCATGAGCCAAATGGACTTAACGGATATTTATAGAACATTCTATCCTAAAGCAAAAGGATATACCTTCTTCTCAGCTCCTCATGGTACTTTCTCCAAAATTGACCATATAATTGGTCAAAAAACGGGCCTCAACAGGTACAGAAAGATAGAAATAATCCCATGCGTGCTATCGGACCACCACGGCCTAAAACTGGTCTTCAATAACAATAAGGGAAGAATGCCCACATATACGTGGAAATTGAACAATGCTCTACTCAATGATAACCTGGTCAAGGAAGAAATAAAGAAAGAAATTAAAAACTTTTTAGAATTTAATGAAAATGAAGGTACAACATACCCAAACTTATGGGACACAATGAAAGCTGTGCTAAGAGGAAAACTCATAGCGCTGAGTGCCTGCAGAAAGAAACAGGAAAGAGCATATGTCAGCAGCTTGACAGCACACCTAAAAGCTCTAGAACAAAAAGAAGCAAATACACCCAGGAGGAGTAGAAGGCAGGAAATAATCAAACTCAGAGCTGAAATCAACCAAGTAGAAACAAAAAGGACCATAGAAAGAATCAACAGAACCAAAAGTTGGTTCTTTGAGAAAATCAACAAGATAGATAAACCCTTAGCCAGACTAACGAGAGGACACAGAGAGTGCGTCCAAATTAACAAAATCAGAAATGAAAAGGGAGACATAACTACAGATTCAGAGGAAATTCAAAAAATCATCAGATCTTACTATAAAAACCTATATTCAACAAAACTTGAAAATTTTCAGGAAATGGACAATTTCCTAGACAGATACCAGGTATCGAAGTTAAATCAGGAACAGATAAACCAGTTAAACAACCCCATAACTCCTAAGGAAATAGAAGCAGTCATTAAAGGTCTCCCAACCAAAAAGAGCCCAGGTCCAGACGGGTTTAGTGCAGAATTCTATCAAACCTTCATAGAAGACCTTATACCAATATTATCCAAACTATTCCACAAAACTGAAACAGATGGAGCCCTACCGAATTCCTTCTATGAAGCCACAATTACTCTTATACCTAAACCACACAAAGACCCAACAAAGAAAGAGAACTTCAGACCAATTTCCCTTATGAATATCGACGCAAAAATACTCAATAAAATTCTGGCAAACCGAATTCAAGAGCACATCAAAACAATCATCCACCATGACCAAGTAGGCTTCATCCCAGGCATGCAGGGATGGTTTAATATAAGGAAAACCATCAACGTGATCCATCATATAAACAAACTGAAAGAACAGAACCACATGATCATTTCATTAGATGCTGAGAAAGCATTTGACAAAATTCAACACCCCTTCATGATAAAAGTCCTGGAAAGAATAGGTATTCAAGGCCCATACCTAAACATAGTAAAAGCCATATACAGCAAACCAGTTGCTAACATTAAACTAAATGGAGAGAAACTTGAAGCAATCCCACTAAAATCAGGGACTAGACAAGGCTGCCCACTCTCTCCCTACTTATTCAATATAGTTCTTGAAGTTCTAGCCAGAGCAATCAGACAACAAAAGGAGATCAAGGGGATACAGATCGGAAAAGAAGAGGTCAAAATATCACTATTTGCAGACGACATGATAGTATATTTAAGCGATCCCAAAAGTTCCACCAGAGAACTACTAAAGCTGATAAACAACTTCAGCAAAGTGGCTGGGTATAAAATTAACTCAAATAAATCAGTTGCCTTCCTCTATACAAAAGAGAAACAAGCCGAGAAAGAAATTAGGGAAACGACACCCTTCATAATAGACCCAAATAATATAAAGTACCTCGGTGTGACTTTAACCAAGCAAGTAAAAGATCTGTACAATAAGAACTTCAAGACACTGAGGAAAGAAATTGAAGAAGACCTCAGAAGATGGAAAGATCTCCCATGCTCATGGATTGGCAGGATTAATATAGTAAAAATGGCCATTTTACCAAAAGCAATCTACAGATTCAATGCAATCCCCATCAAAATACCAATCCAATTCTTCAAAGAGTTAGACAGAACAATTTGCAAATTCATCTGGAATAACAAAAAACCCAGGATAGCTAAAGCTATCCTCAACAATAAGAGGACTTCAGGGGGAATCACTATCCCTGAACTCAAGCAGTATTACAGAGCAATAGTGATAAAAACTGCATGGTATTGGTACAGAGACAGACAGATAGACCAATGGAATAGAATTGAAGACCCAGAAATGAACCCACACACCTATGGTCACTTGATTTTTGACAAAGGAGCCAAAACCATCCAATGGAAAAAAGATAGCATTTTCAGCAAATGGTGCTGGTTCAACTGGAGGGCAACATGTAGAAGAATGCAGATCGATCCATGCTTATCACCCTGTACAAAGCTTAAGTCCACGTGGATCAAGGACCTCCACATCAAACCTGATACACTCAAACTAATAGAAGAAAAACTAGGGAAGCATCTGGAACACATGGGCACTGGAAAAAATTTCCTGAACAAAACACCAATGGCTTATGCTCTAAGATCAAGAATCGACAAATGGGATCTCATAAAACTGCAAAGCTTCTGTAAGGCAAAGGACACTGTGGTTAGGACAAAACGGCAACCAACAGATTGGGAAAAGATCTTTACCAATCCTATAACAGATAGAGGCCTTATATCCAAAATATACAAAGAACTCAAGAAGTTAGACCGCAGGGAAACAAATAACCCTATTAAAAAATGGGGTTCAGAGCTAAACAAAGAATTCACAGCTGAGGAATGCCGAATGGCTGAGAAACACCTAAAGAAATGTTCAACATCTTTAGTCATAAGGGAAATGCAAATCAAAACAACCCTGAGATTTCACCTCACACCAGTGAGAATGGCTAAGATCAAAAACTCAGGTGACAGCAGATGCTGGCGAGGATGTGGAGAAAGAGGAACACTCCTCCATTGTTGGTGGGATTGCAGACTGGTAAAACCATTCTGGAAATCAGTCTGGAGGTTCCTCAGAAAATTGGACATTGAACTGCCTGAGGATCCAGCCATACCTCTCTTGGGCATATACCCAAAAGATGCCTCAACATATAAAAGAGACACGTGCTCCACTATGTTCATCGCAGCCTTATTTATAATAGCCAGAAACTGGAAAGAACCCAGATGCCCTTCAACAGAGGAATGGATACAGAAAATGTGGTACATCTACACAATGGAATATTACTCAGCTATCAAAAACAACGACTTTATGAAATTCGTAGGCAAATGGTTGGAACTGGAAAATATCATCCTGAGTGAGCTAACCCACTCACAGAAAGACATACATGGTATGCACTCATTGATAAGTGGCTATTAGCCCAAATGCTTGAATTACCCTAGATCCCTAGAACAAAGGAAACTCAAGACGGATGATCAAAATGTGAATGCTTCACTCCTTCTTTAAATGAGGAAAAAGAATACCCTTGGCAGGGAAGGGAGAGGCAAAGATTAAAACAGAGACTGAAGGAACACCCATTCAGAGCCTGCCCCACAGGTGGCCCATACATATACAGCCACCCAATTAGACAAGATGGATGAAGCAAAGAAGTGCAGACCGACAGGAGCTGGATGTAGATCGCTCCTGAGAGACACAGCCAGAATACAGCAAATACAGAGGCGAATGCCAGCAGCAAACCACTGACCTGAGAATAGGTCCCCCGTTGAAGGAATCAGAGAAAGAACTGGAAGAGCTTGAAGGTGCTCGAGACCCCAAAAGTACAACAATGTCAAGCAACCAGAGCTTCCAGGGACTAAGCCACTACCTAAAGACTATACATGGACTGACCCTGGACTCTGTCCCCATAGGTAGCAATGAATATCCTAGTAAGAGCACCAGTGGAAGGGGAAGCCCTGGGTCCTGCTAAGACTGAACCCCCAGTGAACTAGACTATGCGGGGAGGGTGGCAATGGGGGGAGGTTTGGGAGGGGAACACCCATAAGGAAGGGGAGGGGGGAGGGTGATGTTTGTCCGGAAACCGGGAAAGGGAATAACACTTGAAATGTATATAAGAAATACTCAAGTTAATTAAAAAAAAAAAAAAAAAAAAAAAAAAAGAAGGGGAAGAGGGGGGTTGGGGATTTAGCTCAGTGGTAGAGCGCTTGCCTAGGAAGCGCAAGGCCCTGGGTTCGGTCCCGAGCTCCGAAAAAAAGAACCAAAAAAAAAAAAAAAAAAGAAGGGGGAGGGGGCAATGGGAGTGGGGGTGGGAGGGAGGCAAGAGAGAGTAACTGTGTGTGTGCACATGTGTATATGTGCATGTGTATAAAAAAAAAAAAAAAAAACACAACTCGTAGGCCCTGACACCTGCCAAAGCAGAAACACAGAAGCAATCCAACAAAGACCTGGCCCATATTTTCAGGATTCAGGAAAGTCCCTGTGGTGGTTTGAATAAGAATGGCTCCCATAGGCTCATATATTTGAATGCCTAGTCACTAGGGAGTGGTACTACTTGAACAGATTAGAAGGATTAAGAGGTGTGGCCTTATTGGGAAAAGTGTATTACTGGGGGTGGGCATTAAGGTTTCAAAGGTCAGTGTCTTTCTCTTGGTCTGTGGATCAGGATGTGGCTCTCAGCTCCTGCTCCATCACCATGTCTGCCATGCCTGCAGTCACAATGGTAACGGACTAAACTTCTGAGGCTGTAAATAAGACCCCAATAAAACGCTTCCTTTCATGAGTTGCCCTGATCCTGGTGTCTTTTCACAACAATAGAGCACTGACTAGAACGTCCCTAAATGCATTAACTTGGTTTTTTTGGCTTTTGTAATTTTGTGCTTTTTGGTTTTGTTACCTGAAATATATCAATGAGAATGTGGTTTTTGCATAAAAGTCAACAACAACAACAACAACAACAACAGCAACAACAACAACAGCAACAACAACATCAGCAACATCAATACCCTGAAAATTATGGTCTGCATGATTTGGAGTTCTCTGTGCAGTTGCTGGCCATCAATAAAGACTTTCTTTTTGGCTTTAAGAGTGTCAATGTGTGTTTTCTGATTAAACTTGCAACATTCTGGAGGCACCAGCAGATTCCCAAAGACTGGTGAGTGTTCATAGACTAACTCTGGGGCAAAGACAGTTTTTAGTGGGGATGCACCCCGAGATGTTCCAGGGCTACCTCAGAGGCTCCTGACACCTTTGAATGGAAGATTACAGAAAGTCATCTACATGTGCTTCACCTGGTGGTGAGCGCTTATGGCGCCTTCTAGGTAGACACTTAGGAGAGGGTGGGTGCAGCGCAGATGTCGGTGTCCAGGATTCAGGTGATACACCAGATCCCCTGGTCTAAGTGTGTGGTGGCTAAGCCTGGTTGTCTTCCTTGCCTGTGTGTGATGGAGCAGTAATGAGCAGTCCCAACACTAAGTGTATATTTGGAACTGGAGTCAGAGATAATTTTGAACTGCCATGTGTGTTGGTAAAGATCAGTCCTGAATCCTTTGGAAGAGCAGCCCATGTGTTTAACCACTGAGCCATCTCTTTATCCCCTCCATTGACTACCTTTTGGATCAGAGTCCTCCCTCTTGGATCAGTGAACAGTTTAATCAGTTTCAGGAAAGAGCTAGAGTTTCTGTCCTCTTGGGGAAAGTTATGTGAGGTCTTCAAGTTTGGACGTCACTTGTGATGATATTCAGCTCATGACCTCTCCCTTTGCCAAGAGGCATTACTCTTTGGGTGACTTCTGGGATGTAAGAGTGCCCCTTACTTTAGAGTGCCTCCTATGCCTCTCCCAACACTGCCTACACCCATGCATCTGTGGAGTATGTGCATGAAGAGAAATGGAATTAAATTTTCAGGCAGTACAGGTATCATCCACATAAAGCTGCAAGTGTTGGTGAGAGTGGTGGGAAGGTTACATAATGCAGGAGCTACGCAAAAACAATGAGGAGATGCTCTCCAAATTAAAAATGGAATTATGTTGTCATTGAGCAGTTCTACTTCTGGACATGTATCCAAAATAATTCAGAGCAGAATCTCAGTGTGAGTTTGCACACTCAAGTTGACGGTAGCATTATTTCTAGTAGCTAAGGAGCAGGTACTACCCAAAAGATATCTGATTATCGTGAAAAGGTGATTCAGCTTTTTAAAAGAAGGATATCTTGACATTTGTTTTAAGTTGGGTAAATCTTGTCACGAAAGGACCAATACTCTATAATGCCACCCATATACAATATCTAATTGTGCTGAGTAATTTATTGGGGTTTTTGTTTGTTTCTTTTTTCTACTTGACTCCAGTTAGTTATCCTAGAAGACAAACACAAGTGAGAAAGTGCCTCCATAAGACAAGCCTGTGGTTATTGGTGGGTGAGAGCCCAGCTCACTGTGGATGGGGCCATCCCTGGTTTGATGATCTTAGATGCTCTAAGAAACCAGGCTGAGTAAGTCATGAAAGCAAGCCAGGAAACAGCACTCCTTCTCCACCCTGCCTCTTGCCCTAGCTTCCCTTGGCCATAAAGTGTTTATCTAGAAGAGTGAGGTGGAGTAAACCCTTTCCTCCCCAGGTTGCTTTTGGTCACAGTGTTTTATTGTAGTAATAGAAATTCTAACTAAGATATTAGGGTAGTTTAAATCATGGAATCAGAAAACGTGGTTACTAAGCACTGGAAGGAAGGGAGAGGGGGGAGTGGTGGTTAATAGAAGTCATAGTTTACTAAGATGAGAGAATTCTAGAATGTTCTTATACAACAATGTGAATATACTCAAAACTATCCGACTATACACTTTAAAATGGCAACAGCGGCAAATCCAGCAGTGAGCATTCATAAGTACAATTTTAAAATTACATAAGCGAGCCTAGTAGCTCAGTGGGTTTGCAACTGTGAGGAACTGAATTTGGTCTCCCAACCCATGTGAAAAATACCCTAAAAATCCTGCTGTCACCCACCTCTTGTCATGAGATACCCCCTTGTTGGGCAGTGCTGACAAGGAGGACACGGGCGGATCCCTGGGGCTCGCTGCCAGTCAACCTCATCTGATCATCAAGTTCCAGGCCAATGTCTTAAAATACAGGATGGATGACAGCTGAGGCATGATACCCAAAGTTATCTTCTGTCTTCCACATGTACCAGCACACACACACACACACACACACACACACACACACACACACACACTCCCACCACACACACATGCATGCATACACACACACACACACAGAGGTGCATGTATACATACACATATCACACACATACACATGCATGCACACATCACACACACACACACACACACACACACCCACCACACACACATGCATGCATACACACACACACACACACAGAGGTGCATGTATACATACACATATCACACACATACACATGCATGCACACATCACACACACACACTCCCACCACACACACATGCATGCATACACACACACACACACACACACTCCCACCACATACACTTGCATGCATACATACATATATCACACACACACGGGTGCATGCATACATACACATATCACACACATAAACATGCACGCACGCATACACACACACACACACACACTCCCACCACACACACATGCATGCATACACACACACACACACACACACACAGAGGTGCATGTATACATACACATATCACACACATACACATGCATGCACACATCACACACACACACACACACTCCCACCACACACACTTGCATGCATACATACATAATCTCACACACACACACACACACACACACACACACACACACAGTTAAGAAAAAGTCCTGAAGTTCCTTTGTAGAGACGAAGTCTTTGGCAATGGACGCACTTATGCTTTGTATATTCACATTGTCTTATACCGAGATTTGTTTGTAATTTGGGTATTTGGGACTCAAGTAGCCAATTTCAGAATCTCTGGATCTTCTGATCTTGGTTCACCACTCTCTCCATACTCCAAGGGACAAAATCACACAGAACTAAGATACACACGGGAGCTCTGGAGGTAATGGGTCTGACAGAACTAAAGACGGAGGAACTGGATATTGTGGCCTTGAAGCAACTTCTACCTGTACTATAATTGTATACTTGTACTTTTCTATCTGAACAGCCTTAAATGTCCTGACAGGATCTCCCTTGGAGCACGTATCAGCTTATGCTACCTAGTGGAATGATGACTCTTGGAGGGTGGGGGATAGTTGCTAGAGGGGACAATCACGGGGTTAGAAAGTTGGAATTTTCAGCACACTTCTACCTCAGGGGAAGGAAGGAGTTGGCATTTAAATGATCAAAGACCAATGATTTCATTAAATTTGCCTACATAATGATATTCAACAGGATATACAACAGAATTCAGACACTGGTGCTGAAAATGCTGGGGGGCAGGTGGGTCCAGAGAAGGCCTGAAGCTACCCCGCCAATCTCTCATCCTGTTACTTCCGCAGGCCCCTACTGATCTGCTTCCTTCCCAGTAAAGCTGAGATCCTAAGTAAAAGCATTTTCCTCAGTTCTGAGAGCCAACTACTGAATGTGAGGAACAGGTCAGCGGAGCCCCTGATTTGTGGCTGATCACAGCTTGATCTGAGATTGGTCCCTCAGGTGAGGGTCATCTTGCAGGGCTGAGCCCCTAACTTCTGGGGCCTGCACAGTAACTCGATGTAGCTAGTATCAGAGTGGAGCTGAGCTGGAGTCCCTCAGTAGTGCCAGCCCTCCCCAGGTCCGAACAGCTCCTGTTTCTCCCTTCCCAAGTAATGCAGCTGGAGGAGCTGACACCTCTGAGGGGAAGTGAGCAGGAGGTTTCAAACCAGCCTGGCAATGAGCCTGAGCTGCAGCCTGCGGTGACCAAACAAGAGTGAATGTTGGGGCCATTGTGCGTCACACTGACCCTGGCTAGCCCTGTGGGCACAGCCAGCAACAACCCTTCCTGCTGACAGAAGCCTGCTTGCCACCCAAGCTGCTTAGAGAAAAACCATGAGCTCTGAAAACCACCATATTGTTCTGTGATGTCACCTCTGGAATGTTCTGAGTGTTTTGGTGACCAGCTTATGCACAGGACCTATACCTGGCACCTCACGTTGGTATGGCTACTTTCTTGATACGGAAATAATAGTTTAAGGCCGGGAAGAACTGCTTCAGGAACTTTCAACAGGGTTTTTATGTTTGCTAATTCCTGCATTGACTTCTGTCCGGTGATCAGTAAGGTTTCTTACTGGCCAGGTACCATCTACACAAATCTTTACACTGAGATTATTATTATTATTATTATAAGGTATATAATTAATTTGTAAGAAGTGTGTAAGCAGTTGTTTATTTCAGGTGAGCCACGGAGGCCCTGAAGGTGGGTTGAGGAGAAATCTAATTTTTTTTTTTCTTTTTCGCAGCACTCGAGGCCAAATTTTACGAGAAAGAGAGAGATCAGATCTGAGAGCCTAGAAATTCCAATCAATGTGATTCTACCTCAGGTAGGGACAGTCACGGAAGGATGTAACTTACCAATTCTCGCTACAATAACCCTGTTTACAAACCTTATAGAATGAACAAGGAAGTCAGCTGTTTCAATTCTTGTCATGTTGGGTTTTCCCTGGTTGTGTGTCTGCGGGGAGGACACATGGTCTCTCTGGACCTTGGGATCCTCTGGCTTTAAATGAGGGGGCTGCATTGACTATTCAAGTACCCCCTCTCCCCCCCACCCCCCCAACCTTTCAAGGTTTGGTGATACTGTAAGAAAAATCTAACTTGACCAAAGGAGACCCTTCATTATGTTTAACTACTCTGGAAATCTGTGGAGAACTCTAGCTTGAACTAGAATTGACATCTTATGCACGAGAATGAACCCAGGAGCTGACACAGAATGAACCCAGGAGCTGACACCCCAGCATGTGGCCCATTTGCAGCTGCCAAAAGAATTAATCCCTGTTGTGGGCCAAAGATGGTTACTAGGGAATGGATGTTCAGTTGCTCCTTTTGAGGCCAGTGAATGGTTAAACCCCTCGCAGCTTGTGGTTCTTAGGTCTCCAGGCATGCAATAGCTTCCTTGGTGGGATGCCTTTGATTTGACTGTTTCTTCTGCTGCTATGTCACAAAGGGGTGGGCTTGCTTTCTCCAGAGTTACCTAAGAGCTCATTGGAAGACCAGGACCATGCAACCAGAGGGGGTGAAATGTAGGATGGAGGGACCCAAGACACAGGTAATTTGTCTAAAATTTGGTCCAGGGAGGTGTGTACAAAAGAGGATGGTTCTCTAATTGGTGTTCTGTATGAGTGTAACTGTAACCGGGTCAGCAAATAGTCAGGCAAGGAAGCAGCCTGGAGACTTGTTTTCCTTACAACATTGGAGTGAGCAGCCACTTTTATATCTTGTTCAGCTCATGAAAGCTGAGCTAGAATATTAGGGAACTATGTTCTGATTGTCCTCTAGAACCTTGCAAGGTCTGATTCTTAATACGTACAACATGCATCTGCTACTGTGTGTGAGGATGGGCATGGTTCCTTTGGTTCCTTATATTAGGGGCACAGCTTTCTATCCCCAGTTCCCAGAATCAGCTTAACAGCCAAGGAGAAATGTGATTTGAGAAGTCTTGGGTTAATTCTGGTCCCCTGGACCTCCAGCCCCACTTCCTGTGCCGTAGGACTTGTGTAGCTATTTGGATTTTGGATATGGAATGAAGGGGTCACTGCTGACTGGAGATTTGTTTCTCATGGCCAGATGTGGCCTTGAGTATGCCAGACAGGCTTAGTCACCAGTCTTCAATAGGTCAACTAAGCAATTGACTGATGTTGAAAAGCAGGAAGAGGAGATTTATTCAATGCTGCAATACTTGAAGGAGGAACAAAGAGGTCTAATGATTTCCCAGGTTCATCTTGGACATGAAGTTTGGGTTTCTTTAGTGGGCCAGAGATACCCATCCAAGGTGTGGTCCAAGCCCAGCATCAGTGTCTGAGCCTCAGGCTCTCCTGCAGGGTAGTCTGACAATAAGGGCTGTGTGAAATCCCTTTCTGAGAGACAATTTCTCTCTCTCTCTCTGTCTGGATGGCATGGGCCTTGAGCCTTTACCTTCTCCAAAAGGAAGGCTACTGGAGAAATTTCTTGGGGTCCATTGTTTCAATAATCTGATAGGTAGAAGGAAGGACATAAGTATCTTTTTCTGGAATATATTCATCACTACCTGGATGGTTACTGTCCCACCTACCATGGGGTCACAAGCCAGGCAACCTGTCAGGATACTTTGGACTGGTCCTCTTGGATTGGCAAGTAGTCATAGATAACTAGATGATGTAAACGTGCCTACCTCCCAGGCCTGTGAGGAAATCCTCTCTGCCCACTGTACCTCCCCAGACAAGATAGTCAGGAGAAGGACCCCTATATGCAACAAAGTGAGGAAGGATATTGATGGAGTGCTGCTGTCGTCATGTGTTGGCCACAGGGCTACACAAGTGTAAGGCAGAGATTTCACAGCTGTGGGAATTGGGAGGTTTAGTAGCAAGGACAGAACTTCCATTTAACCCAGGTCAGTGCTCAGCCTGTCACCCTGTTTACTGGGACCAGGTGATGTTATAGCTCTAGTTGTTCTCTTGCTTCTAGAAGATAGTGCCTCCCCTCCCCTCACCTGGATTGCTAAGCCCCAAGCTTCCTGTGTCTTTGTGCCCATGTGGTTTCATTCTGAGTTGAGCTCATTCTGTTTGGAAGGGAATTATTACTGTACCTCTGGCTCTCAGCTCCCAGCCCTAGTGAGTGACTGGAGTTCCCAATTACACAGTAAATGCTATGATTCACTAGTTGTCACCCTTAGGTTTTCTTGGGTCTTATTGATTTCCCATGTTTTCTTTCTCACACTGAACATGAGTGTTTTCACATCTATTTTCCTCTAGCACGTTGACTTGGAAACCGTAGTGCTATTTCCTGTCTAAGCAACTAATCTCTCGATTCCTTCTATATAGAGACTTGCTTTCCCAGGCTTTCATCCCTAGTGAACACTCTGTGAGTTTCATTAAGACATCGCTATTGCTAGGTCATCAAAAAAAGATGTGCATCTTGATCAGAATGACCTCTGATAGTACTTCCTAGTGCCCATGCTATTTTTCCAGACCTTTTTCCTCCTCCTCTTTTGACAATGCCAACTAGAATAGTGTAAGAGCAAGATTTTAGGAGATTCTATCAAATGATTAATTGACTTCATCTGAGACCTTTATTCTCTTTGCTATTAGCATTAAAATTCTATCAAAACCAATCGCATTTACCTTGTGAATTATCTTTTCATCTGTTAGCATTTATTATAACAAACATTGTATTTTAAGCATACTACTAGAGAGGTGAGTTATTTCTTTCTTTCTTTATTTTTTATTGACAATGGAACTCAGCTGTGAAGTTAGCACCGTGGTTTCTCCTTCTAGGACCCTAGTGCCCTTTAGTTTCACATGCATTCTCTACCAATTAACTGTCAATAGTGTTGGCAAAGCAGATGCTTTAAAAGCTTGGTCAAGCAGCTTGGGCTTTCTGGCAGCATGTGGATATCTCATCTGGGTGGTGGTAGCTATGTCTTACAAGTAGGGGAGAGAAGTTCGGTGCTGTTTCCTCAGTTTTCTGTTACTATAACAAAATGCCCAAGACCAGGCAGTTTACAAAGCATAGAGGCTGGGCGTTCAAGATCATGGCACTATAGTAGCCTCTGGTCATCTTCTGGCAGGAGCCTTCTTGTGTTGGAACAAGATGGAGGGCATCTCTGGTGAGCAAGCAAAGCACAAAGAGCTCACTTCGTAATGTGTTCCTGCAACATCCCCTTGACCATGAATGTGTTTGGTCATCCCCTCGAGACCCAATCTGCCTCGTAGAGGGCTCACTTCTCAAACAACATTGGCATGTGACTTTGGGGATTAAGTTCCCAGCACATGAAATGTAGAGGACACATTCAAACCACAGCAGTGTCAGCTAAGTTTGGCCGCTCATTGTCCAGGTCCATTCCCAAACTCTTTAGGTAGAAGGCTACCACCCCAATAACTCTGTCTGGGCAGAGTCTTTAGAAATCATACAGCAGCAGTAAGATTCTGGCGGTGTCTTTTCTTGTTGCTTTTTGTTCCATTTTTTTTTCTCAGTCGTCTGCTCTGCTGCTCCTCGGGAGCCATGGGAAGAGTATGCCACACACTTATTGGTGATTTAAAGCATCTTCATTAGAAAGAAGGGCTTCAATATCAAGAGGGGTATAGGAAGAACTTCAACCCATAGGCAGGATCTCAGGCATCTGCAAAGGCCTTGTCTGTACCCAGGGGCTCTTCCTGGATCCCCAGCACCAACCCATTGTTAGGTACAGCTATGAGTACGTTATTTGTTTCTTGCTCCTGAAGATTCTCTCGGTCACCTCTCAAACACCTAATGGAGAAGATGTGTTGTGCCTCAGAACCACATGCTCCTCCCCTCCTACAACTTGGCTCCCCATTCTGCTATGAAGGAGCCAACATTGTCCTTTTTCACCTGTTGATCTCTATCACTATGTGAGATGATGTCCCAAAGACCAAGAAGAGACTTTCCTTTGCTGGTTGAAACTTCTAGGTTCAATAGACTCTTCCAAAATGTGACAAGCACAGATCGACCTCTTGTCAGGACCCAGGTCATCAGATTAGTTCAGCCAATGGAAGAAATCTGGGACTATCACTTACCAGGCTTAATTCCTCTACTATGACAGACAGGAGGGCTGTGAGCACTGGGTAAGGGAGCCCAAGGTCTTGAACTATGTCTTGCTCACCTTTGTTTCCCACATTTTGGCAGAGTTTTTTGTAAAGCAATTTATTCAGCATTTCATGGTTTAGAACAGGAATTGTTAAATGGCACCAGCAGGACTCTGGTCTTTGTGATGGCTTATCTACTAGTTGTCCTCTTAGGAACCCAGAAAGCAGGTACAGCAGCCATGTTTAGGCTCCTTTCAGAGGCAACGGAGAAACAAGAACTTGTTGGTAGGACTCAATCATGGGAGTTTTGAGATCAAAGCTCTTGGGGCTCGGGACCCGTGTTTTGGGTTCTAGGTTCAAGAAGATGACGTGGCTGCCGTCCTGGATTTATTTCTTTGCTGTGGTAAAATGTCCTTATACAAACAGCTTAGGGGAGAGGGCTTATCTGATTTACAATTACAGCTCACGGCTTGTCACTGTAAGGATGTCAAGGCATGGATGTGAGACACCTGGTCACATCTGGAGTCAAGGGCAAAGGGAGACTAATTGCTCACATTCCTCTAATGTTTAGCTTGCTTTCTCCACTCTTATTCTGTACAGGACCCAAACCACTATATGTAGTACGACCCATGGTGGACTGAGTCTTCCTACGTCAATTAGTCCAATTAAGAAAATCCTCTCACAGGTGTGCCACAGGACAACCCAATCCAGATTAATTCCTCGTTGAGATACCCAGGTGATTTTAGGTTGTGTCAAGTTGATGATTAAATCCCGCCCATCGTGGATGCTTAGAATGCTATGTTCAGGAGCTGTGTTGGTTTTGATTTTGGAGAGAAGAAATGAGGCTTCTCAGGGAATAGAACTTGTGCATAAACAACCTATCTATCTGCCTGCCTGCCTGCCTGCCTGCCTGCCTGCCTGCCTGCCTGCCTGCCTGTCTGTCTGTCTGTCTGTCTGTCTGTCTGTCTGTCTGTCTGTCTGTCTTATCTATCTATCTATCTATCTATCTACCTACCTACCTATCAATCATCTATTTATGTATATATCTATTTATATAATCATCTACCTAGCTACCTATTTATCTATATATCATATACAGCTCACAATAATTTTACCACTTCATGGACCTGTGTGAAGGCAAGTGTGGGATTTCTCACTTTAGACACTACATAGATGCTCAGAAAACTTCAGAGTTTGGAGCACTTTGGAAGTAAGAACTCTCAGATTAGGGATGTTCAAGCTAAAATAGTATTTCGCTTGCCAGCGCTATGAGGATTAAGTGAATTATACAGGTAAAATGCGGCCACATAACCAGCTGGACTTCCTGCAAATGCCTGTAACATCGACTCTGAGAAATCTGATGCCTTCTTCAAGGTGGTGCAGTTATCCCAGGTTAACACTGTAGAAACTGGAATTCACACAACTTGCCCAGATTCATATAACTGATAAGTGGTAAGGCCAGAGGTTAAGAAAAAAAAAAAAAAAACAAGTACCTTTCATTTCTGCCACATGATTGGGTCTTATTATGTGTGACTTTTCCTTTTTTGAGACAGGGTCTTGTTTTATGCAGTCCTGGTCGGGACTTGCTATAGAAAGCATCCAGTATGGTCTGGAAGTTCTGCTTATATTCCTTTCTACACTGTCTCTGAGTATCTGGGGTTATAGGCCTGCCCAGTGCACGGTTAATTATTTATAGGTTTTATAGTTATGACTGAATGTATGGACCTTTTGACTACACCAGCTTTAGTGCTCATAGAGTATTTGTGGTCTCTCTAGGATCTACAGAGTTTGTATGTGGGTATGCAGCCAAGAACTGTGGTTCGGGTGCTCCCCCTTGTTTGAACACTCATCCTGGCAAAGGGTCTTGTTTTCAGTTTATAAGCCAGCTTGGTTTTGAAACTTTTGTGCTCCTTGTTGGCTTCACCGTTTAAAGTGGCATCTACACATACAGTTAAAGACTCTTCTTAATAACCACGGTCTGTGCTGTGCCCCGAAGAGCGAGCTTGTCAGATAAGCTCTGCTCATGGTATATGATGCACCCACTGTCAGTCTGCGTATCCATGACAGTGTCTTTAAACAGAAGCACGGTGTTCTATCTGGTCAGTCGACAGAAATTTTATGATGAAACTGCCCCATTTTTCCCCCTAGGAACCATGGTTCCGTGATCATTAATTCAGAAGAATGCTACCCAGAATAGCAAAGGCTGGGTATATTTCCTTGTGAAGATCCCTGGAGGTCATATGAGGGGGTCTCCAGGCCTCTTAGTCCACCCTGAGCAGTCCTCTTAACAGTTTCTCCATTAACAGCTTCCCTGCTTTTCCTCCCACAGAGGGGCACGGAGCCCTTCCTGAGGCTCCACAACCTATACACCACTCCTCGCTGCTCCAGGCAGGCTGCCATGCCCCGGATAAGCCGCAGGGTAGCCAGCCAGCACTCCTACCCACTCAACCGCTTCTCCTCTATGCCCTTTGACCCCATGGAGCGCCCCACCTCCCAGGCCGACCTGGAACTAGACTACAACCCTCCCCGAGTGCAGCTTAGCGACGAGATGTTTGTCTTCCAAGATGGGCGTTGGGTGAACGAGAGCTGCCGCCTGCAGTCACCTTACTTCTCTCCCTCCTCCTCCTTCCACCATAAACTGCACCACAAGAGGATGGCCAAGGAGTACCTGCTGCAGGAAGAGAACAAGTCTCTTCGGGATGAGAACAGGGCTCTGAGGGATGAGAACAAGGCCCTCCGCAAGGAGAACAAGATACTACAGGTCTTTTGGGAAGAGCACAAGGTCACTTTGGGCCACGAGGAGAGTCAGACCTCCTCGCCACTGCTGCACAAAGACACAACCTCCCAGGAAGTAGTGAAGAAAGACAACGCCACTTTGCCTGCCCAGCGTAGCAAGGAGAACACCCTACAGTTCATTCGAGAGGAGAACCGGGCCCTCCAGCAGTTGCTGGAGCAGAGGCAGGCCTACTGGGCACAGGCAGAAGAGAGTGCGACTTCTGCTGAGGAGGGCAAGCCCACCTCCTCACCCAAGGAGGAACCCCATAATTCAGGGCTTCTGCCAGATCAGAGCACAAGCCACTCCTCCCACTTTGAGGAGCCCAAAGCGTCCCCTACAACACAGGAGGACTCGAAGACGCTGCGCGCCCTGAGGGAGATGGTTACCAACTTGTCCGGGCCATCTGGGGAAGAAGAGGGCAAGGCAGGCCCTAATCTAACTGACAGCGCTCAGCCCCTGCAGCTGCTGAGAGAGATGAATCAGGCACTGCAGGCCCTGAGGGAGGAGAACCGGCTGCTGCAGGAGGAGAACAGGGCTCTCCACGCCATGCGTGAGGAGCATCGCGTCTTCCAGGAGGAGAACAAGGCCCTGTGGGAGAACAACAAGCTGAAGCTGCAGCAGCGGCTGGTCATCGACACGGTGACTGAGGTCACAGCTCGTATGGAGATGCTTATTGAGGAGTTGTATGCCTTCATGCCGGCCAAGAACAACAAAGATCCCAAAAAGCCCAGCAGGGTCTGAGGCCTCGGCAGTGGACATAGACGCCAAGACCAGGCCGGAGAGAATCCTCAACCTTCCTTTGTCTTCCTTGTGTTGGCCCAGCAGTGCGTGCCTGTGGGACAGCGGAGAAAGGGCCATCATCCACCCGAGACACAATAAAGGCAGAGGAGGCTGGGGCCAGCCAACACCACCGTGGAGTTATGGCTTCTCCTTCTCCTTCCTTCTTGCTCTTTTAACGTCTTACCTCTTTCCCTCTGTCCCTCCTCCTCCTCCCCCTCCTCCTCTCCCTCCTCCTTCATTAACTATCTCATTAACATGTCCCCCTCTCTCTTCTTTCAGCCCCTGTACCTTCTCTCCCCTTCTTCAGTCTTAACTGGCTATCATGGTACATTTCTGTACTCTTTTAAGACTCAGGAGGCTGAGGCAGGAGGATTGTGAACTTAAGGCTTATCTAGGCTACATAGTAAAAAAAAATGGCTTTGCAAAATGCAAGGGGTTAGGAGATGGGGCACAGGCCACAGACCGACAGGCCGACTTTTTTTAGAATGACATTGAGCTGAAAGCCAGAGTTCCTGTAGACCGCTGCCCATCAATACCCCCTACCAAAATCTACAAAAATTGGGGAATCCACATGGACTTGTCATTAGCACATGAAGTCCCTAGTTAGGATCCTCGGGTTACATTCTTTAGGAAATGAGCCAAGAACCATAACCCACTCCTCTCCTGACGTCTTTGCATGTTGACTGTGACACTCAGGATCCTTAGAATCCATGTGATGGGCTCTACCATCTCTAACTGACATGGGAGCAGGAACTCCAAGCCATTTACTGACTGACAGGTAGAGATGGGGACATCGAGGGCCGTCCAACAAGGTCAGGCTCTTTCATGACGCTTGCTGCTAGTTTCCTTGTCTCTAAAAATTAAAAGTTGTTTTGGTATCCGCTTTCCAGATTTAAGAACTTGAAAAGGCTTACCCCAAAAGCAGCATCAGAAATCCCAGCGGGGGTGGGGGGGACAATATGAGCGGTTTAGTCTCACTTGTTAGCGTCATGTCTACTCTGCACAGGGCAGACGGTGATGGATGCACAGGAAGAAGCTGGTAATTTATTTTACTTATGTCACCAGAATCTGAAAAATGGGAACTGATTGTTGACGGGCCTCTAGGCCTTAGTAGTTTTTCCTCCTCTGTTTGTTAAATTAATTTATCATTCAGGGTATCATAAAACATCACACCTGTTTAAGTCGGTGTAATAACCCCAGGGTGTGAGTGTGTGGGGTATTACTTTTGTCTTTTGACGAAACCAAATTGATTCTGTTATTCTAGACAACAAGAAGACAAAAGACACACTCTCTTAAGGTTTGTGTTTCCGGCGTTTAGCTCAGATTGATCTGTGTAACAGTGGTTGGTGGTTGTCTCATGAGCTGAGAGTGCTCAGAGAACTTAATACTATTTAGCCGTGTCAACTTTCTCTGTGGGTCAGAATCTAAATGGATGAAAAAATGAGTCAGAGAAGCCATAAGATGCCATTTTTATGGAGTGGGGAAATTTATTTTAGAACACTGCTTCACCATGCAGTACAGTGTAATCTGTCAATGATTTCCAGCACTCTAGTGGAATCTAAATTCTGGTGCAACAGCGTGAGTGCTTGCTCCTACAGGAAGGTTTCCCCCAATATCCCAGTTCTAGATCCACCTCTATCTAATGTTAGACCCTTATCAAATAGTTGAAGCTTTCTCTCTGTAAGGTGGGTCTTAGAGCTGAGCCCCAAAGATCTTAGAGAGCTAAACATACCACCTTTCCTGCTGTTGCCCTCCTAATAAAGGTCGGATCTGCCATTGTCCAGATAGCCTTCTGGAGCTCGGCACAATATGGTGGATTCCCTTCATTAGCATGGCTTCCCCTTCCCTGACTCTGTCTGGGGAGTTCAACACCCCCAGCATCCCCCATACACCAGATATCTCTACCTTGGTTAGATTACAGACAGGTTCAACTTCCTTTCTCCAGAAAAGAACCTGTTCAGCTGGTACTGAGATTCCTGAAATGCTTCCCCATGGTAATGAGGCATTTCAGTACTGTAAGCCACGACATTTGCCCATCCTGGATATTTTGACCCCTATCCTCAAAATTATATAAGCTTTGTATCACACCAAGTAAATTTGATCTGCCTTCCTGAATCTGGTTCCTGTGTTGGTGTTATCATTTACCATACGTACTCACAGGGCTTCCTTCCCCATCCTACCCCCCAGCCATTGTCTCTGCTCCCTTTTCCCTCATGGATTGATGTTGGCTGATGATCACTGAGAGCAGGGAGGGTCACATCTGTCTTCTATCACCTGGCCATTGGCTTGTCTGGCTTTCTTGGTTGCTACAGTCAACTATAATTCTTTGCCTTGGCTGGACCCTGTTCATAGGATTAGCTAGCTAAAAGTTGAAGGTCAGGGTCAGTGGAGAACACAGTCTGAAATAGCTAAACAACAGAAACGACAGCTCCAGAATTCATGGGAGAGGGAGAGAGACTGATGGCATAAATGTCTGATGGAGGAGGTTGGGTGATCTCCAAGCCCTTCTCAATGAATAGTTTATTGTCTTCAGCATTAAGCTTCTGACTCATCAGTTGGGAAAGGACTTACTGTGAAGCAAAGTCATTTCATGCATTGCTGAGAGTTGCTGATGGAAATGGGTTTTACACATTCAGAATTTGGAGCCTCTCAATCTAATGCAGTGTTTTACAGCAAACTGAAAGTTTGTACTTGTATCTTACTAACTTTTCATTCACATGCAGCCCAGACTCTTTTTTTTTAAAAAAAAAAAGATGTATTTATTTTATGTACAGCATTCTGCCTGCATATGTGACTGCAGGCCAGAAGAGGGCACCAGATCTCATTACAGATGGTTGTGAGCCACCATGTGGTTGCTGGGAATTGAACTCATGACCTCTGGAAGAGCAGTCAGTGCTCTTAACCATTGAGCCATCTCTCCAGCCCAACTCTTTGTTTTTTAATTGGATATTTTTATTTACATTTCAAATGTTATCCCATTTCTGGGTTTCCTCATTTATAAACCCCCTATCCCATTTCCCATACCCTTCTTCTATGAGGGTGTTCCCCCATCCATCTATGCAACCCTTCATGACTCCCTGCCCTAACATTCCCCTACACTGAGAGGTCCAGCCTTGGCATTTCCTCCCATTGGTGCCTAACAAGGCCATCCTCTGTTACATATGCAGCTGGAGCCATGGGTCTATCCATGTGTACTCTTTGGATGGTGGTTTAGTCCCTGGGAGCTCTGGTTGGTTGGTATTGTTCTTATGGGGTTGCAAACCCCTTCAGCTCCTTCAATCCTTTCCTCAACTACTCCAGTGGGGATCCTGTTCTCAGATCAATGGTTGGCTGCTAGCATTTGCCTCTGTATTTGTCATGTTCTGGCAGGGCCTCTCAGGAGACAGCTATATCAGGATCCTGACAGCATGCACTTCTTGGCATTAGCAATATTGTCTGGGTTTGGTGGCTGTATGTATATGGGTTGGATCCCCAGGTGGGGCAGTCTCTGAATGGCCATTCCTTCAGTTTCTGCCCCAAACTTTGTCTTTGTATCTCCTTCTATGAATATTTTTGTTCCCCCTTCTAAAAAGGACTGAAGCGTCCACCCTTTGCTTATCCTTCTTTTTGAGCTTCATGTGGTCTGTGGATTGTATCTTGGGTAATCTGAGCTTTTGGGCAAAAATCCACTTATCAGTAAGTACATACCATGTGTTTTGTTTGTTTGTATTGTTTGTTTTTTGTGCCTGGGTTACCACACTCAGGATGATATTTTTTAGCTCCATCTATTTGCCTATGAATTTCATAAAGTCATTGTTTTTGATAGTGGAGTAGTATTCCATTGTGTAGATGTATCACATTTTCTGTATCCATTCCTCTGTTGAAGGACATCTGGGTTCTTTCTAGCTTCTGGCTATTATAAATAAGGCTGCTATGAACATAATGGAGTATGTGTCTTTGTTGTATGTTGGAGCATCTTTTGGGTATATGCCCAGGAGTGGTATAGCTGGGTCTTCAAGTAGTACAATGTCCAATTTTCTGAGGAACCTCCAGACTGATTACCATAGTGGTTGTACCAGCTTGCAATCCCACCAACAATGGAGGAGTGTTCCTCTTTCTCCACATCCTTGCCAGCATCTGTTGGCTTTTGATCTTAGCCAATCGCACTGGTGTGAGGTGAAATCTCAGGGTTGTTTTGATTTGCATTTCCTTGATGACTAATTCAATATTCCTCAGCTGAGAATTCTTTGTTTAGCTCTGTACCCCATTTTTTAGTAGTGTTATTTGATTCTCTGGATTTTAACTTCTTGAGTTCTTTGTATATATTGGATATTAGTCTTCTATCGGATGCAGGATTGGTAAAGATCTTTTCCCAATCTGTTGGTTACTGTTTTGTCTTAATGATAGTGTTCTTTGCCTTTCAGAAGCTTTGCAATTTTATGGAGTCCCATTTGTCAATTCTTGATCTTAGATCATAAGCCATTGGTGTTTTGTTCAGGAAATTTTCCACAGTGCCCATGTGTTCAATGCACTTTCCCACTTTTTCTTCTACTAGTTTGAGTGTGTCTGGTTTTATGTGGAGGTCCTTGATCCACTTGGACTTGAGCTTTGTACAGGGCGATAAGAATGTATCAATTTGGGTTGGGGATTTAGCTCAGTGGTAGAGCGCTTGCCTAGCAAATGCAAGGCCCTGGGTTTGGTCCCCACCTCCGAACAAAAGGAAAAAAAAAAGAAGAGAGTACTTTCCCTTTCTCAATAAACTGTCTTTACATTTAAAAAAAAGAATGTATCAATTTGCATTCTTCTACATGCTGATCTACAGTTGAACCAGCACCATTTGTTGAAAATGCTCTTTTTCCCACTAGATGGTTTTTGCTCCTTTGTCAAAGATCAAGTTACCATAGGTATGTGGGTTCATTTCTGGGTCTTCAATTCTATTTCATTGATCTACCTTCCTGTCTCTGTACCAATACCATATAGTTTTTATCACTATTGCTCTGTAATAAAGCTTGAGGTCAAGGATGGTGGTTCCCCCAGTAACTCTTTTATTGTTGAAGATAGTTTTCATTATCCTGGGTTTTTTGCTTTTCCAAATGAATTTGCAAATTGCTCTTTCAAACTCTATGAAGAATTGAGTTGGAACTTTAATGGTTATTGTATTGAATCTGTAGATTGCTTTTGGCAAGATGGCCATTTTTACAATATTAATCCTGCCAATTCATGAGCATGGAAGGTCTTTCCATCTTCTGAGATCTTCAATTTCTTTCTTCAAAGACTTGAAGTTTTTGTCATACAGATCTTTCACTTGCTTGGTTAGAGTCACACTGCGGTATTTTATATTATTTGGTACTATTGTAAAGGGTGTCGTTTCCCTTCCTGAGTAGAGGAAGGCTGGTGATTTATTTGAGTTAATTTTATATCCAACTACTTTGCTGAAGTTGTTTATCAAGCTTAGTAGTTCTCTGGTGGAACTTTTGGGGTCACTTAAGTATACTACCATACCATCTGCAAATAGTGACATTTTGACTTCTTCCTTTCCAATTTGTATCCCTTTGACTTCCTTTTGTTGTCTGATTAGGACTGTATTCCTTTGACTTCCTTTTGTTGTCTGATTAGGACTGTATCCCTTTGACCTCCTTTTGTTGTCTGGTTAGGACTTCGAGAACTATATTGAATAAGTAGGGAGAGAGTGGGCAGCCTTGTCTAGTCCCTGATTTTAGTGAGATTGCTTCAAATTTCTCTCTATTTAGCTTGATGTTGGCTCATGGTTTGCTGTATATTGCTTTTTACTATGTTTAGGTATGGGCCTTGATTCCTGATCTTTCCAGGACTTTTAACATGAAGGGGTGTTGAATTTTGTCAAATGCTTTCTCAGAATCTAATGAGATGATCATGTAGTTTTTTCTTTGAGTTTGTTTATACAGTGGATTACATTGATAGATTTTCATACATTGAACCATCTGTGCATCCCTGGGATGAAGCCTACTTGATCATGGTGGCTGACTGTTTTGATGCATTCTTGGATTCGGCTTGCAAGAATTTTATTGAGTATTTTTGCATCAATATTCATAAGGGGAATTGGTCTGAAGTTCTCTTCCTTTGTTGGGTCTTTGTGTGGTTTAGGTATCAGTGTAATTGTGGCTTCATGAAGGAACTGGGGAGTGTTCCTTCTATTTCTTATTTTGTGGACTAGTTTGGATAGTATTGGTATGAGGTCTTCTATGAAGGTCTGGTAGAATTATGTACTAAACCCATCTGGTCCTGGTCCACTTTTTGGTTGGGAGACCTTTAATAACTGCTTCTATTTCTTTAGGAGTTATGGAACTGTTTAGATGGTTTATCTGATCCTGATTTAACTTTGCTACCTGGTATCTCTCTAGAAAATTGTCCATTTCCTCCAGATTGTCCAGTTTTGTTGAATATAGGCTTTTGTAGTAGGATCTGATATTTTGAATTTCCTCAGATTCTGTTGTTATGTCTCCGTTTTCATTTCTGATTTTGTTAATTTGGATACTCTTTCTGTGCCCTCTGGTCAGTCTAGCTAAGGGTTTATCTATCTTATTGATTCTTTAAAAGAACCAGCTACTGGTTCTTTGTATAGTCCTTTTCGTTTCTACTTGGTTGATCATTCAGCCCTGAGTTTGATTATTTCCTGCTGTCTACTCTCCTTGGGTGGTTTGGCTTCTTTTTTGTTCTGGAGCTTTCAGCTGTGCTGTCAAGCTGCTAGTGTATGTTCTCTCCAGTTGCTTATTGGAGGCACTCAGCGCTATGAGTTTTCCTCTTAGCACAGCTTTCACTGCGTCCCATAAGTTTGGGCATGTTGTACCTTCATTTTCATTAAATTCTAAAAAGTCTTTGATTTCTTTATTTCTTCCTTTACCAAGTTATCGTTGAGTAGAGCATTGTTCAACTTCCATGTGTATGTGGGCTTTCTGTCATTTTGTTATTGAAGACCAGCCTTTGCTTGTGGTGATCTGATAGGATGCATGGGGTTATTTCAATTTTCTGTTGAGGTCTATTTTGTGACTGATTATATGGTAAATTTTGGAGAAGTTATCATGAGGTGCTGAGAAGAAGGTATATTGTATTTTTTTTTTTTTAGGATGAAACGTTCTATAGATATCTGTTAAATCCATTTGGTTAATAACTTCTGCTAATTTCTCTGTGTCTCTGTTTAGTTTCTGTTTCCATGATCTGTCCATTACTGAGTGGATTGTTGAAGTCTCCCACTTTTATTGTGTGAAGTGCAATGTGTGCTTTGAGCTTTAGTAAGCTTTTTTTTTTATGAATGTAGGTGCCTTGCATTTGGAACATAGATATTCAGGATTGAGAGTTCATCTTGGTGTATTTTTCCTTTGATGAGTATGAAGTGTCCTTCCTTATCTTTTTTGATAACTTTTGGTTGAAAGTTGATTTTATTCGATATTAGAATGGCTACTCCAGCTTGTTTCTTGAGATCATTTGCTTGGGAAACAGTTTTCCAGCCTTTTACTCTGAGGTAGTATCTGTTTGTCATTGAGCTGTGTTTCCTGTATGCAGCAAAATGCTGGGCCCTGTTTATCTATCCAGTGTGTTAGTCTATGTCTTTTTATTGGGGAATTGAGTCCATTGATGTTAAGAGATATTAAGGAATAGTGATTGTTGTTTCCTGTTATTTTTGTTGTTAGAGGTGGAATTATGTTTGTGTGTCTCTCTTTTGTGTTAGTTGAAATTAGATTACTTTCTTGCTTTTCCTTGTGTTGGAGTTTTTTTTTTTTAATCTATCATCCTTCATAGGGCTAGATTTGTGGAAAGATACTGTATAAATTTGGTTTTGTCATGGAATATCTTGGTTTCTCCATCTATGTTAGTTGAGATTCTTGCTGGATATAGTAGCCTGGGCTAGCATTTGTGTTCTCTTAGGGTCTGTATGACATCTGCCCAGGATCTTCTGGCTTTCATAGTCTCTGGTGAGAAGTCTGGTGTAATTCTGATAGGTTTGCCTTTACATGTTGCTTGATCTTTTTCCCTTACTGCTTTTAATATTCTTTCTTTGTTTTGTGCATTTGGTGTTTTGATTATTATGTGATAGGAGGAATTTCTTTTCTGGTCCAATCTATTTGGAGTTCTGTAGGCTTCTTGTATGTTTATGGACATCTTTCTTCTTTAGGTTAGGGAAGTTTTCTTCAATAATTTTGTTGTAGGTATTTATTGGTTCTTTAAGTTGGGAATCTTCACTCTCTTATAGAATAACCTTAGGTTTAATCTTCTCGTTGTGTCCTGAATTTCCTGGATGTTTTGGGTTAGGAGCCTTTTGCATTTTGCATTTTCTTTGACAGTTGTTTCAATGTTTTCTATGGTATCTTCTGCCCCTGAGATTCTCTCTTCTGTCTCTTGTATTCTGTTGGTGATGCTTGCATCTATGTCTCCTGATCTCTTTCCTAGGTTTTCTATCTCTAGGGTTATCTCCCTTTGTGATTTCTTTATTGTTTCTATTTCAATTTTTAGATCCTGGATGGTTTTGTTCAATTTCTTCATCTGTTCAGTTGTGTTTTCCTGTAATTGTTTAAGGAGTTTTTGTGTTTCTTCTTTAAGGACTTCTATTTGTTTACCTGTGCTGTCCTGTATTTTATTTATTTATTTATTTATTTATTTATTTATTTATTTATTTATTTATTATAAGTACACTGTAGTTGTGTTCAGACACACCAGAAGAGGGCATCAGATTCCATTACAGATGGTTGTGAGCCACCATGTGGTTGCTGGGATTTGAACTCAGGACCTCTGGAAGAGCAGTCAGTTCTCTTAACCACTGAGCCATCTCTCCAGCCCTGTCCTGTATTTCTTTAAGGGAGTTATTTATGTCCATCTTAAAGTCCTCTATCATCATCATGAGATGTGATTTTAACCCCAAATATTGCTTTTCCAGTGTGTTGGGATATCCAGTATTTGCTTTGTTGGGAGAACTGGTTTCTGTTGCTTAGGTTCCTGTGCTTGCCTCTAGCCTTCTGGTTATCTCTGGTCTTAGCTCGTCTTGCTGTCTCTGACAGTGGCTTGACCTTCCTGTCAGCACTCCTGGAGACTGGCTTTCTCCCAGTGAGATCTGGGCACAGAGAGTTGTGTCACAGTTGTGTCTTCGGTCATAGGCAGAAACCTGAAGGATCCTGTCCTAGACTGCTCCTCAGTTCCTGTTTCCTGAGGGCTCCAAGCAGGTCCCTTGGAGCAGAAGTGGTGTTCTTACCTCTGCTCTCAGGTATGTCAGTGCTCCTGCCAACTGGCTTTCAGCTCAGGGCACAGGCAGACACCAGAAGGATCCTGTTCCAGTGTGTTCCTAGGTTCCTGTGTCCAGAGGGCTCCAGGTGGTTTCCTCTTGGGCCAGGAATGTGAGCAGAAGTGGTGGTTTCCCCTGTGCTCTCAGGATTGTCTGCACTTCTGAGAGTCCAGCTCTCTCCCCCATGGGATCTGTGTACAGAGATCTGTGGGACTGGGTCACCTCTGGGTGCAGGCAGAAACTGGAAGGATCCAGCCTGGACTCTTCTCAGTTCCTTTTCCATTTATTCACTCATATGAAGACCTTTGCAACCAGGAACAAAGTTAGGGGCAGGTGACATTATTCTTTGTGCTGTCAAGACAAGTGGTGGGTTAATTTATTCTGCTTCCCCTAAAGGCTGTCTTTACTCTTTGCAGATAACTCAGTCCCTTTGGAAACTGTTCCCTTAGTTACTTTCTGTAAGTCTGTTCAGATGGTTCCCACCTTTACCATCTCCTCTCCTCATCCATGCAGTTACCTGATAACTATCTCTACTAAGTATTTCTAGTCAGCCTTAGAACCTGTCCACTTATCTATTTACACTGATCAAATCCAGTTCTGGCTAATGTAGTCTGCTGGTTGACATCTGTTGCTGAACCCAAATAACTGTAATCAACTTATCCTGGCTGAGGCACTGAATGCCTCATTTCCTGCCCCAGTGTTCTGGGTTCTAGAATGAAGGACACACACACACACACACACACACACACACACACACACACACACACACAGCCTTATATTTCAATGTGCCTTAAACAGCTCAATGGATGGCTAGGCCACTTCCAAAATTCCTTGTGGCTTAACACACTCTCTTTTGATTCCTGAGTCATTTCTTACTAGAATCTATATTCCCTCTTGGCTTCCCCAGACCCAGACTTGCAGCCATCTCCAGTTGAGTTCCCTATCACCTTCATGACAGATGTGTTCTCTGTCTGGCACACCTCAAGTGTGGCTTCTACTCCTACTTACTTCCAAGGAAGGAATTGGGCCAGAGCTAGAGGAAAGGTTAGAATCCCGTGTCCCATGGATTGGGACCTTTTAGGTTAGTAAGTAAAGTGAGAACTTTTTGCGTATGCTCTATCTCAGCTTGGCTTCAGTGGCAGTAGTGTTTTCTATTTTCTTCTCTGACAACTGATTTCTACCCTATTCTACTCCCCGTAAGTACTGCCTCATCTGCAAAGTGAAGTCAATGGTAGGGCCCTCCCACATTGGTTACTCATTATATTGTAACCCATTCTGAACTGGGCATCTTGCAATATTCATCCATTTAGCTCACATGTCTGCAGTTGGGCAACTCAGACTGAGTTTACCCCAGAAGCTGTAGTCTTAGCTGGGTTCCCTAATGTCTTAAACAAGCAGGCAGGTCACTAGTTGGCTCTCATTCTAGAAACTAGCTGACTGTTGTTCTCTCTTCCTTCAACAACTTATCCCAGGCATAGACAAAGATCCAAAAGAGACAAAGCAACAGCTTCCAATCACCCCCAAAACCTAGGCTTAAAATGGGTCACTTCCAATGACCACATTCTACAGGTAAGAAGTCAAGAAGTCAGCTGAAGTGGAAGAGATGTGAACTACTGTTTTGAGGGCAGGAGCTGTAAAGTGGAGTCATTGACTTGGGCCATCAATGTGTGACTCCAACATGCTACCTTTCAGGCTGAGAGTCTCAATTTCATATCAGGTTGCCATACAGGAAACTGGATTAGTTGCTTCCTCACCTCTCCTTTCTTCCTTTCAGTGTGTCTCTGTTATCAGGAGCTCTTGTCATTTATAGGACTTTAAGAAAAAGGGATATTTCAAATGTCCTCAGGGAGCTTTCTTTGCTTGTCTGCATAGAAAGTCTTTAAACTTTTTTTTTAGTTCAGTGATCTGATGAGTGGGGAAAGATTTTAAACTTTAGACAGGATAGATTTCTGTCTTCATTCAGTATGAGTCAGAACCCAGGCAATTACCCTATACTCTGTTTCTCCCTTTATTTCCTATGACCATGAAGTCATCAAATCTGGCCGGTTCTACTTCCTCTGTATCTTCTGTGTCTGAAAGAGACAGGGTCTCTTGTGTGCTCCAGCCAAACATCATTTGACATAACTGACCCTACAAAGAAACTAGACGTTTCTACTTCACCATGGGGAGCAAGCCCGGAAGCAGCATTCCCTTATGTCTTCAGTTCCTGGACTGACCTTTCATTAGTGAGAGAGTGTTGCCCGAAAGCACCAGATGAAATAAACCCTTTCCTCTGCAAGTTGCTTTTGGTCATGGTCTTTATCATAGAAACAGAAAGTCTTAACTAAGACTCTAGGTAAGCACTCTACAAAGTCACCCCTCCCTTACTCCCTCCCTGCTTCCTAAATGTGTCCTTTTCTCTTTCTCTGATTGCTGACCCAGTTAGGGCCTCATCTACTACTGCCTGTATGAAGAGGGTCAAATCCTGTTAATCATTTAAAAAAAACAACCCTGTTCCACATGAGCAATTTAAAAATACAGCCCTGGCTATGCCATAACCTTTCTTTGGTGCCTTTAATAGCTCATTATTTCTTTCAGTGAGCTTTCTCGCTAGTACACTGGGTTCAATTACAGCTGTGTGGGCATATTGATTTCTTTCGCTCAAAGAGTGGCCGTGCTGTGAGCAGCCTCACTGACTCATTCCTGCCCCGACCTCCACTTCACAGAGGCATCATTATTACAGGTGTCATGATGTGGGAAGATGTGTAGAAGAGAATCCGAGATGCTTGGACCACTCTCTTCTTGCTAGGTCCATTGTCTGCTCCCTTGTCTTGTGAAGCACTAATGCAGCCCTGGGCACCTCTCTCTACCCTTGTAGTTATCTGCAGCTACAATGTTCTTTGGGCTTGTTTATGTGTTTGGAATCTTAATTATCCTTCAAGACTCAATCGGGAATCATTTATTTCAGGGAACTAGCCTAGAAGGTTAAGGTCAGGCTGAGGATGACTGGCTTGTTCTTTCCCTTCTTCCCTGGGAATAGAGCAAGGAATTAGGAGTAAGGTTAGGGTTAGAGGTTAGTGGGAAGGTTAGAGTTTAGGATTAGGTTAGGGGTTAGATTTAGGGTTAGGTCCTCTGTGACCTTGGGCCTCACTATATAACTAAGAAGCAGTTTTCTGTGTGTCTGCCTCTCCTTCAAGCCTAAGAGTTCCTTGAAGTCAAACTTAGTTATCTCCTCCCCAGCACCCTGCCAAGCACATGTTAGATACTCATTAAATTAGAAATTTGAGGGAACATTTGGAGGTTGGGCACGATGTTCACTTTTGTGCTGGCAGAACTAAAAACTCGAGGCTCAATCCTCCTGTCTTATTTAAATTTCATCAGCATAACTTGCTAAGATTTTAAGTTCTAGGCATCAAAAGTGCTGAAGTGAGTATCATGAAGAATAGACTGCAAACATTCTCTACTTCTCAGCTGTCTTCAATATTTCTTTTTTTTCTTTCTTTCTTTTTTTTTTTTTTGGTTCTTTTTTTCGGAGCTGGGGACCGAACCCAGGGCCTTGCGCTTCCTAGGCAAGCGCTCTACCACTGAGCTAAATCCCCAACCCCTGTCTTCAATATTTCAAACAGCAGTGGATACGAAGAGGTATGGTCCCCCAGACAGAGTGACAGGCAAGTGAGGATGGCTGGGGTAGAATGAGTACCATCTGGTTCTCGGGTGCCTCTCTCTATCCTCACATCCTTGAGAACATTATTTTACCTGTTAGAGGCTGTAGACTATTAGCTGCTAGCAAATATCCATCTTTAAGATTATATGTGTTCAACTACACAGGTACAGAACCAATTATTAGAAAACAAGTCTAATATCCAACAGTCATTTTATGAAAACTTCACATTTTGTTATTGGATACCGTGTTCCTTCGCCATCCCCACACATAGGAAGTTAGAGAACATGGCACTTTTAGAAAATCTAATTTGTTGGAGTTCAATGACTACAGAGGCTTTTACCCAGGATGCTGGGCTTGGAGAGATGCTCAGAGATACCCTACCTGCATCAGTGCCTTAAATATCCCGAAGTAGATCGGTTCCAGCATCATCCCTGCTGAGGAAGGAATGTGGATGCATTCAGGTACTGGAGTGAAAAGAAGCTGGAAAAACTGTGGGGGTGATTTTCTGACTAAGGGGTTCCTGGTAGAGAAGAATGAACTTCTACAGGATGTACACAACATGAAGGGGTAGAACCAGAAAGTGTCTGTGTACTGTCTGAGTCTTTTACTGCTGTAAGACACCATGACCAAGGTAACTCTTATAAGGACAACATTTAATTGGGGCTGGCTTACAGGTTCAGAGGTTCAGTCCATTATCACCAAGGTGGGAACATGGTAGCATCCAGGCAGGCGTGGTGTAGGAGGAACTGAGAGTTCTACATCTTCATCTGAAGGCTGCTAGCAGAATACTGACTTCCATGAAGCTATGGTGAGGGTCTTAAAGCCCACACCCACAGTGACACAACTACTCCAACAAGGCCACACCTTCTAATAGTGCCACTCCCTAGGCCAAGCATTTACGAACCATCATAGTCTGCTAGGTACTGCCGTTCTTTTTTTTTTTTTTTGTCTAGAGGAAAAGCAATTCCTTCTTCTGCTTTTATTTTTTTTTTAAATTTAGAGAATACTTTATTTTTGTAATCAAACCCACGTAGATAAGACCTTACATATTTAATACAGTGTGTTACCCCTGTACAAATGGAAAAAACTTAAGTTCAACATTTCTAGACCAATATGGCTGTTAATTTCTGTACAGTGCCAACTCAACACAGTAAACGGGGATACTTTTTTCCAAAGTTGACAGCACAGCTAAAGTTTCAAAAAATTCAAATTATATATCTGTATATATATTTATATTTATATAAAAAGACCAATAATAGCAGTGTGTTATGCATCAACAGCAGCAACAGCTTTTCCAGGTTCTGCAGTCATCTGAACAAAACTGTAGAGACATCCAGCACACTCCATTAAAAAAAAAAAAAGTAAAAAAACAAAACCCGAGAAAACAGCACAGTTCTGTTACTCTTGTGGTACCTGGCACCATTTTTTTTTAAATTAGCTTCTCAATCATCATCTGGAAAGAAAACATTCTGAGCAACATCATTAAAAACAGCTCTGATAAAGCACTGTCACTACTACGTATCATAAAGCAGGTACAAGCTATTTTACATCCACAGAGGTATGATACAGTACTGTCCTACATCTATAATACTAGAGGATACAATTTAAAAGGCATTATTTGAGACTTGATTCTACTTTTCCAGCAGAGGGCCCAAAGGATGGTGTGACACAGCTTTGTAAAGAAACACTCTAGACAGGATTTCCTTTCACTAGTGGCACAGTTCTAAGGATTCATTCTCTCCATGAATGTCAGCTAAAACCGTTATTAAAAAAATGAAATATCCCTAGAACAAAACCGTATAACCACCGGATTCACATGAAGATGACCTAGTGGAGACAAGCTGGACCTCACCTTACCAACAAGCTATCAAATCTGTTATGTTTAAACAGTGAGACCTCCAAGGAAGGAGATGCCAAGTAGTGCTTCAAAGCTTCGGACCACAATCAAACACAGCATCCTTTTCAACAGAAGCAGAAGCTCATCTGAATATGCTCAAGGATGCTGACATCAACATTTAATCATCTCCTCACTCATCCAGGAAGAAGGGGAGATCAGTTACTACTGTACTTTGTTGTGTTCAACCAAATCACCATGTTACAAAAATAGCAAGCTGCCATAATAAAAAATAAGGCTCCTCTATCCAGCACCAGATAGCATCATTTTACTTTCAAGCCTAGAAATTGCACACTTGTACATAAACCAACCGAAGATGAGGATTGAGAGTTCATTTCGGTGGATTTTTCCTTTGATGAATATGAAGTGTCCTTCCTTATCTTTTTTGATGACTTTTAATTGAAAATTGATTTTATTTGATATTAGAATGGCTACTCCAGCTTGCTTCTTCTGACCATTTGCTTGGAAAGTTGTTTTCCGGGGTTGGGGATTTAGCTCAGTGGTAGAGCGCTTGCCTAGCAAGCACAAGGCCCTGGGTTCGGTCCCCAGCTCTGAAAAAAAAAAAGAAAAAAAAAAAAAAAGGAAAGTTGTTTTCCAGCCTTTCACTCTGAGGTAGTGTCTGTCTTTGTCTCTGAGGTGTGTTTCCTGTAGGCAGCAGAATGCAGGGTCCTCATTGCGTATCCAGTTTGTTAATCTATGTCTTTTTATTGGGGAGTTGAGGCCATTGATGTTGAGAGATATTAAGGAATAGTGATTATTGCTTCCCGTTATATTCATATTTGGATGTGAGGTTATGTTTGTGTGCTTTTCTTCTCTTTGTTTTGTTGCCAAGATGATTAGTTTCTTGCTTCGTCTAGGGTATAGCTTGCCTCCTTATGTTGGGCTTTACCCTTTATTATCCTTTGTAGTGCTGGATTTGTAGAAAGATATTGTGTAAATTTGGTTTTGTCATGGAATATCTTGGTTTCTCCATCTATGTTAATTGAGAGTTTTGCAGGATACAGTAACCTGGGCTGGCATTTGTGTTCTCTTAGGGTCTGTATGACATCTGTCCAGGATCTTCTGGCCTTCATAGTTTCTGGCGAAAAGTCTGGTGTGATTCTGATAGGTCTGCCTTTATATGTTACTTGACCTTTTTCCCTTACTGCTTTTAATATTCTTTATTTTGTGTGTTTGGTGTTTTGACAATTATGTGACGGGAGGTGTTTCTTTTCTGGTCCAATCTATTTGGAGTTCTGTAGGCTTCTTGTATGCCTATGGGTATCTCTTTTTTTTAGGTTAGGGGGAAGTTTTCTTCTATGATTTTGTTGAAGATATTTACTGGTCCTTTGAGCTGGGAGTCTTCACTCTCTTCTATACCTATTATCCTTATGTTTGATCTTCTCATTGAGTCCTGGATTTCCTGTATGTTTTGGACCAGTAGCTTTTTCTGCTTTACATTATCTTTGACAGTTGAGTCAATGATTTCTATGGAATCTTCTGCTCCCGAGATTCTCTCTTCCATCTCTTGTATTCTGTTGGTGAAGCTTGTATCTACAGCTCCTTGTCTTTTCTTTTGATTTTCTATGTCCAGGGTTGTTTCCATGTGTTCTTTCTTGATTGCTTCTATTTCCATTTTTAATTCCTTCAACTGTTTGATTGTGTTTTCCTGGAATTCTTTCAGGGATTTTTGCGATTCCTCTCTGTAGGCTTCTACTTGTTCTCTAAGGGAGTTCTTCACATCTTTCTTGAAGTCCTCCAGCATCATGATCAAATATGATTTTGAAACTAGATCTTGCTTTTCTAGTGTGTTTGGATATTCTGTGTTTGCTTTGGTGGGAGAATTGGGCTCTGATGATGCCATGTAGTCTTGGTTTCTGTTGCTTGGGTTCCTGCGCTTGCCTCTCGCCATCAGATTATCTCTAGTGTTACTTTGTTCTGCTATTTCTGACAGTGGCTAGACTGTCCTATAAGCCTGTGTGTCAGGAGTGCTGTAGACCTGTTTTCCTGTTTTCTTTCAGCCAGTTATGGGGACAGAGTGTTCTGCTTTCGGGCGTGTAGTTTTTCCTCTCTACAGGTCTTCAGCTGTTCCTGTGGGCCTGTGTCTTGAGTTCACCAGGCAGCTTTCTTGCAGGGGAAAAGTTGGTCCTACCTGTGGTTCCAAGGCTCAAGTTTGCTTGTGGGGCACTGCCTAAGTCCTCTCCGCGGCGGCAGCAACCGGGAAGATCTGCGCCGCTCTTTCCGGGAGCCTCCGTGCACCAGGGTTCCAGATGACGTTTGGTGTTTTCCTCTGGCGTCTGGATGTGCGCAGAGTGCAGTCTCTTCTGGTTTCCCAGGCGTGTCCGCCTCTCTGAAGGTTTAGCTCTCCCTCCCACGGGATTTGGTTGCAGAGAACTGTTTATCCGGTCTGTTTCCTTCAGGTTCCGGCGGTGTCTCAGGCGCAGGGGTCCTGCTGCTCCTGGGCCCTCCCCTACGGGAACCCAGAGGCCTTATACAGTTGCCTCTTAGGCCAGGGATGTGGGCAGGGGTGGGCTGTGTTGGTGGTCTCCTCCGCTCTGCAGCCTCAGGAGTGCCCACCTGTTCAGGCGGTGAGGTCTCCGGTACTGCCGTTCTTACAATGAGTATTGGGTTATCCACTGAAGAAGAGCCAGAAGGAACAGGAGCTAGGTCACAGAGTTACAGATTCTGAGACTGCCATCTGCAGGCTGTAGAATCAAAGATGGCTGTATGTCTTGGCTAGGATGTCTCTTGCTCTGAAAAGACACCGTGACCACAGAACTCTAATAAAGGAAAGTATTTAACTGGGGCTGGCTTACAGTTCAGAGCTTCAGTCCATTATCATCGTGGTGGGAAGCATGGCAGTGTTCAGGCGGACATGGTGCTGGAGGAGCTGAGAGTTCTACATCTGGATCGGCAGGCAGAGAGAAGGGAGAGAGAGACAGACCTTGGGCCTGGCTTGCACTTTGAAACCTCAAGCCCATCCCTACTGACATACTTCCTCCAACAGGCTACATCAATCCAACAAGGCCACATGTCCTGATCCTTTCAGATAATGCCACCCCTGTGAGCCTGTGGGGGCCATTTCATTCAAACCACCGTGCCATATACTGTACTTTCTGTTTGAAGGCTAGAGGAGTGGTCAAGAGGTAGAGAGGAACAGGAAAATATGCATGTCCAAGCTTAGAAGATACCCTCTTCTACCTCTGCTCTGCTCTGTCTGCCCTTTGAAGACTGGATACCACTTAGTTGGACTGATCTGTTTCCTTGTGCTAATCTCCTGTAGGCATACCAAGAAGTAATGTTTTACTAGCTACCTGGGAATCCCATGACCCAGTCAATTTGTGTAGTAGTGGAGAAAGATAGGATCATTACTGCTTAGCTCATTTGTCTATTTTCAGGGACTCCAAGGATTTGGTGATATTCCAGCTAATTATTCTCCACCATTAATGCACATCTATACCGGAAATGGATCAAAACACTGATCTACTGCAAAGAACAGGGAAGGGGAGGATGGAGGATGTCTTAGTCAGGGTGTACTGCTGTGAGCAGACACCATGACTGATGCAACTCTTATAAGGATGGCATTTAATTGGGGCTGGCTTACAGGTTCAGAGGTTCAGTCCATTATCATCAAGGCAGGAACATGGCAGCATCCAGGCAGGCATGGTGCAGGAGGAGCTGAGAGTTCTACATCTTCATCTGAAGGCCACTAGGAGAAGACTGGCTTTTAGGCAGCTAGGATGAGGGTCTTAAAGCCCATGCCCACAGTGACACACCTACTCCAACAGGGCCACACCTTCCTAATAGTGCCACTCCCTGGGCCAAGCATATACAAACCATCACAGAAGGAAAAGGTAAAATAAAGTTAGATGTGAGTAAAAGAAAACTGTGGGAAGAATCCTTCCAAATTACAGAAACCCTAACTATTACCCTAATATATATATATATATATATATATATATATATATATAATATATATATATATATATATATAATATATATATATAGGTTCTTTTTTTCGGAGCTGGGGATTGAACCCAGGGCCTTGCGCTTCCTAGGCAAGCGCTCTACCACTGAGCTAAGTCCCCAACCCTACCCTAATATATTAAATTTGCTTTTCTCTATGAAGGTGTACCAGGGAGAGACTGCTCAGTGACCTTGGTTGACATCTTTTAATAGGAAAATTGTTTTGTTGGTAAATATGCACATGCCTATCTTGTTCTTCCTCATACAGAGCTAGAGTTGAATTATCTATCCATATACATTTATGAAGTACATAAACACATGCAGGTACAAGAAAAATGAAAATATTGATTTTGGACTATCCACAAAAAGAGAAAAAAACAACCTGCTTAAATTATACTTCATGCCCAGACCCTGTGAGAGAGAGACCCAACCGCCTGGTCAGGTGGGCATTCCTGAGGCTGCAGAGCGGAAGAGACCACCAACACTGCTCACCCCTGCCCACATCCCTGGCCCAAGAGGAAACTGTATAAGGCCTCTGGGCTCCCGTGGGGGAGGGCCCAGGAGCGGCAGGACCCCTGCCAGAGACACCGCCGGACCCTGAAGGAAACAGACCGGATAAACAGTTCTCTGCACCCAAATCCCGTGGGAGGGAGAGCTAAACCTTCAGAGAGGCAGACAAGCCTGGGAAACCAGAAGAGACTGCTCTCTGCACACACATCTCGGACGCCAGAGGAAAAAGCCAAAGACCATCTGGAACCCTGGTGCACTGAAGCTCCCGGAAGGGGCGGCACAGGTCTTCCTGGTTGCTGCCGCTGCAGAGAGCCCCTGGGCAGCACCCCACGAGCGAACTTGAGCCTCGGGACCACAGGTAAGACCAACTTTTCTGCTGCAAAAAAGCTGCCTGGTGAACTCAAGACACAGGCCCACAGGAACAGCTGAAGACCTGTAGAGAGGAAAAACTACACGCCCGAAAGCAGAACACTCTGTTCCCATAACTGGCTGAAAGAAAACAGGAAAACAGGTCTACAGCACTCCTGACACACAGGCTTATAGGACAGTCTAGCCACTGTCAGAAATAGCAGAACAAAGTAACACTAGAGATAATCTGATGGCGAGAGGCAAGCGCAGGAACCCAAGCAACAGAAACCAAGACTACATGCCATCATTGGAGCCCAATTCTCCCACCAAAACAAACATGGAATATCCAAACACACCAGAAAAGCAAGATCTAGTTTCAAAATCATATTTGATCATGATGCTGGAGGACTTCAAGAAAGATGTGAAGAACTCCCTTAGGGAAACACAGGAAAACATTCATAAACAAGTAGAAGCCTACAGAGAGGAATCGCAAAAATCCCTGAAAGAATTCCAGGAAAACACAATCAAACAGTTGAAGGAATTAAAAATGGAAATAGAAGCAATCAAGAAAGAACACATGGAAACAACCCTGGATATAGAAAACCAAAAGAAGAGACAAGGAGCTGTAGATATAAGCTTCACCAACAGAGTACAAGAGATGGAAGAGAGAATATCAGGAGCAGAAGATTCCATAGAAATCATTGACTCAACTGTCAAAGATAATGTAAAGCGGAAAAAGCTACTGGTCCAAAACATACAGGAAATCCAGGACTCAATGAGAAGATCAAACCTAAGGATAATAGGTATAGAAGAGAGTGAAGACTCCCAGCTCAAAGGACCAGTAAATATCTTCAACAAAATCATAGAAGAAAACTTCCCTAATCTAAAAAAAGAGATACCCATAGGCATACAAGAAGCCTACAGAACTCCAAATAGATTGGACCAGAAAAGAAACACCTCCCGTCACATAATAGTCAAAACACCAAATGCACAAAATAAAGAAAGAATATTAAAAGCAGTAAGGGAAAAAGGTCAAGTAACATATAAAGGCAGACCTATCAGAATCACACCAGACTTCTCGCCAGAAACTATGAAGGCCAGAAGATCCTGGACTGATGTCATACAGACCCTAAGAGAACACAAATGCCAGCCCAGGTTACTGTATCCTGCAAAACTCTCAATTAACATAGATGGAGAAACCAAGATATTCCATGACAAAACCAAATTTACACAATATCTTTCTACAAATCCAGCACTACAAAGGATAATAAAGGGTAAAGCCCAACATAAGGAGGCAAGCTATAACCTAGACGAAGCAAGAAACTAATCATCTTGGCAACAAAACAAAGAGAAGAAAAGCACACAAACATAACCTCACATCCAAATATGAATATAACGGGAAGCAATAATCACTATTCCTTAATATCTCTCAACATCAATGGCCTCAACTCCCCAATAAAAAGACATAGATTAACAAACTGGATACGCAACGAGGACCCTGCATTCTGCTGCCTACAGGAAACACACCTCAGAGACAAAGACAGACATTACCTCAGAGTGAAAGGCTGGAAAACTTTTTTCCAAGCAAATGGTCAGAAGAAGCAAGCTGGAGTAGCCATTCTAATATCAAATAAAATCAATTTTCAATTAAAAGTCATCAAAAAAGATAAGGAAGGACACTTCATATTCATCAAAGGAAAAATCCACCAAGATGAACTCTCAATCCTAAATATCTATGCCCCAAATACAAGGGCACCTACATACATAAAAGAAACCTTACTAAAGCTCAAAACACACATTGCACCTCACAGAATAATAGTGGGAGATTTCAACACCCCACTCTCATCAATGGACAGATCATGGAAACAGAAATTGAACAGAGATGTAGACAGACTAAGAGAAGTCATGAGCCAAATGGACTTAACGGATATTTATAGAACATTCTATCCTAAAGCAGAAGGATATACCTTCTTCTCAGCTCCTCATGGTACTTTCTCCAAAATTGACCATATAATTGGTCAAAAAACGGGCCTCAACAGGTACAGAAAGATAGAAATAATCCCATGCGTGCTATCGGACCACCACGGCCTAAAACTGGTCTTCAATAACAATCAAGGAAGAATGCCCACATATACTTGGAAATTGAACAATGCTCTACTCAATGATAACCTGGTCAAGGAAGAAATAAAGAAAGAAATTAAAAACTTTTTAGAATTTAATGAAAATGAAGGTACAACATACCCAAACTTATGGGACACAATGAAAGCTGTGCTAAGAGGAAAACTCATAGCGCTGAGTGCCTGCAGAAAGAAACAGGAAAGAGCATATGTCAGCAGCTTGACAGCACACCTAAAAGCTCTAGAACAAAAAGAAGCACATACACCCAGGAGGAGTAGAAGGCAGGAAATAATCAAACTCAGAGCGGAAATCAACCAAGTAGAAACAAAAAGGACCATAGAAAGAATCAACAGAACCAAAAGTTGGTTCTTTGAGAAAATCAACAAGATAGATAAACCCTTAGCCAGACTAACGAGAGGACACAGAGAGTGCGTCCAAATTAACAAAATCAGAAATGAAAAGGGAGACATAACAACAGATTCAGAGGAAATTCAAAAAATCATCAGATCTTACTATAAAAGCCTATATTCAACAAAACTTGAAAATCTTCAGGAAATGGATAATTTCCTAGACAGATACCAGGTACCGAAGTTAAATCAGGAACAGATAAACCAGTTAAACAACCCCATAACTCCTAAGGAAATAGAAGCAGTCATTAAAGGTCTCCCAACCAAAAAGAGCCCAGGTCCAGATGGGTTTAGTGCAGAATTCTATCAAACCTTCATAGAAGACCTCATACCAATATTATCCAAACTATTCCACAAAATTGAAACAGATGGATCACTACCGAATACCTTCTACGAAGCCACAATTACTCTTATACCTAAACCACACAAAGACACAACAAAGAAAGAGAACTTCAGACCAATTTCCCTTATGAATATCGATGCAAAAATACTCAACAAAATTCTGGCAAACCGAATCCAAGAGCACATCAAAACAATCATCCACCATGACCAAGTAGGCTTCATCCCAGGCATGCAGGGATGGTTTAATATACGGAAAACCATCAACGTGATCCATTATATAAACAAACTAAAAGAACAAAACCACATGATCATTTCATTAGATGCTGAGAAAGCATTTGACAAAATTCAACACCCCTTCATGATAAAAGTCCTGGAGAGAATAGGAATTCAAGGCCCATACCTGAACATAGTAAAAGCCATATACAGCAAACCAGTTGCTAACATTAAACTAAATGGAGAGAAACTTGAAGCAATCCCACTAAAATCAGGGACTAGACAAGGCTGCCCACTCTCTCCCTACTTATTCAATATAGTTCTTGAAGTTCTAGCCAGAGCAATCAGACAACAAAAGGAGGTCAAGGGGATACAGATCGGAAAAGAAGAAGTCAAAATATCACTGTTTGCAGATGATATGATAGTGTATTTAAGTGATCCCAAAAGTTCCACCAGAGAACTACTAAAGCTGATAAACAACTTCAGCAAAGTGGCTGGGTATAAAATTAACTCAAATAAATCAGTAGCCTTCCTCTACACAAAAGAGAAACAAGCCGAGAAAGAAATTAGGGAAACGACACCCTTCATAATAGACCCAAATAATATAAAGTACCTCGGTGTGACTTTAACCAAGCAAGTAAAAGATCTGTACAATAAGAACTACAAGACACTGAAGAAGGAAATTGAAGAAGACCTCAGAAGATGGAAAGATCTCCCATGCTCATGGATTGGCAGGATTAATATAGTAAAAATGGCCATTTTACCAAAAGCAATCTACAGATTCAATGCAATCCCCATCAAAATACCAATCCAATTCTTCAAAGAGTTAGACAGAACAATTTGCAAATTCATCTGGAATAACAAAAAACCCAGGATAGCTAAAGCTATCCTCAACAATAAAAGGACTTCAGGGGGAATCACTATCCCTGAACTCAAGCAGTATTACAGAGCAATAGTGATAAAAACTGCATGGTATTGGTACAGAGACAGACAGATAGACCAATGGAATAGAATTGAAGACCCAGAAATGAACCCACACACCTATGGTCACTTGATTTTTGACAAAGGAGCCAAAACCATCAAATGGAAAAAAGATAGCATTTTCAGCAAATGGTGCTGGTTCAACTGGAGGTCAACATGTAGAAGAATGCAGATTGATCCATGCTTATCACCCTGTACAAAGCTTAAGTCCAAGTGGATCAAGGACCTCCACATCAAACCAGATACACTCAAACTAATAGAAGAAAAACTAGGGAAGCATCTGGAACACATGGGCACTGGAAAAAATTTCCTAAACAAAACACCAATGGCTTACGCTCTAAGATCAAGAATCGACAAATGGGATCTCATAAAACTACAAAGCTTCTGTAAGGCAAAGGACACGGTGGTTAGGACAAAACGGCAACCAACAGATTGGGAAAAGATCTTTACCAATCCTACAACAGATAGAGGCCTTATATCCAAAATATACAAAGAACTCAAGAAGTTAGACCGCAGGGAAACAAATAACCCTATTAAAAAATGGGGTTCAGAGCTAAACAAAGAATTCACAGCTGAGGAATGCCGAATGGCTGAGAAACACCTAAAGAAATGTTCAACATCTTTAGTCATAAGGGAAATGCAAATCAAAACAACCCTGAGATTTCACCTCACACCAGTGAGAATGGCTAAGATCAAAAACTCAGGGGACAACAGATGCTGGCGAGGATGTGGAGGAAGAGGAACACTCCTCCATTGTTGGTGGGATTGCAGACTGGTACAACCATTCTGGAAATCAGTCTGGAGAATCCTCAGAAAATTGGACATTGAACTGCCTGAGGATCCAGCTATACCTCTCTTGGGCATATACCCAAAAGATGCCCCAACATATAAAAAAGACACGTGCTCCACTATGTTCATTGCAGCCTTATTTATAATAGCCAGAAGCTGGAAAGAACCCAGATGCCCTTCAACAGAGGAATGGATACAGAAAATGTGGTACATCTACACAATGGAATATTACTCAGCTATCAAAAACAACGACTTTATGAAATTCGTAGGCAAATGGTTGGAACTGGAAAACATCATCCTGAGTGAGCTAACCCAATCACAGAAAGACATACATGGTATGCACTCATTGATAAGTGGCTATTAGCCCAAATGCTTGAATTACCCTAGATCCCTAGAACAAAGGAAACTCAAGACGGATGATCAAAATGTGAATGCTTCACTCCTTCTTTAAATGAGGAAAAAGAATACCCTTGGCAGGGAAGGGAGAGGCAAAGATTAAAACAGAGACTGAAGGAACACCCATTCAGAGACTGCCCCACATGTGGCCCATACATATATAGCCACCCAATTAGACAAGATGGATGAAGCAAAGAAGTGCAGACCGACAGGAGCTGGATGTAGATCGCTCCTAAGAGACACAGCCAGAATACAGCAAATACAGAGGCGAATGCCAGCAGCAAACCACTGAACTGAGAATAGGACCCCCGTTGAAGGAATCAGAGAAAGAACTGGAAGAGCTTGAAGGGGCTCGAGACCCCATATGTACAACAATGCCAAGCAACCAGAGCTTCCAGGGACTAAGCCACTACCTAAAGACTATACATGGACTGACCCTGGACTCTGACCCCATAGGTAGCAATGAATATCCTAGTAAGATCACCAGTGGAAGGGGAAGCCCTGGGTCCTGCTAAGACTGAACCCCCAGTGAACTAGACTGGTGGGGGGAGGGCGGCAATGGGGGGAGGGTTGGGAGGGGAACACCCATAAGGAAGGGGAGGGGGGAGGGGGATGTTTGCCCGGATACCGGGAAAGGGAATAACACTTGAAATGTATATAAGAAATACTCAAGTTAATAAAAAAAAATATAGAAATAAACAAAAAAAAACAAAAAAAAACAAAAAAAAATTATACTTCATGGCAAAGGCATGGGATGAGACACGTACCAGGGAGTCTGCATTTATTTAATTATTCAGTCACTTACCATGCATTTAACATGTCCAAGATTTATGGTGTGTAATGAAAAATAAAACAAGCAAAAGCTTTACGTCTAATAGGACAAAGAAGTGATAGACAGGGAGGGACATGAGCAAAGTAGTCCCAGGAGGAGAATGATCTGTGAGAGTCAGCGGTGACTGTGGCAGACAGCATCATCAGGAGAGGACTCTAAGGGGACTCTTGTTAGTTAAGATCTGAGATGCTGTCATGATCTGTTCAGTTAGCTATGAAGAATAATTCAGACGAAGTCGTTTGTAAATGACACCAACTCTTGCTCAACATCTAGGCATTGGCAGACTCATAATCCGGGGAAATTTAGCTTTCTGCTTTGAAGATAATAACTTCCTACTACATTGCCGGGGCCAGAAGGGACAAGGCAGCCTTTAATCTCTTAAAAAGGGAACAAATCCCTTAATCATGACTAAGGCTTGTGTGTGTGTGTGTGTGTGTGTGTGTGTGTGTGTGTGTGTGTGTGTGTGAGAGAGAGAGAGAGAGAGAGAGAGAGAGAGAGAGAGAGAGAGAGAGACTTTCGCTTCCGTGTGCAGAGACCTGAGTTCAGCATCCGGTATCTTCCTCAATCTCCCTCTACCTTGTTTTTTGACTGAGTCTCTAAATGAAGTGTAGGCTCATTAATTTGGTGAGAATGGCTGGCCAGCAAGCCCGAGGGACCTTCCTATCTCATTTCTCTAGCCCTGGGATTGCAGGCATGCACCTCTGTGCCCAGCTTTTTGTGTGTGAGTACTGGGGTCCAAATTCAGGTCCTGATGGTTGCATGACAAGTCCTTTGTCAGCTGAGCCATCCTTCAGTCCCTGGCTCCTTAATACCATCACAGCGGTATTGGAGTCCAGTATGTGAGTTGGGCTACATGACTTGGGGGTACCCGCTCAGACCACTGGTACTGCAAAGTGCTTCCCAGTTCTACCTCTCATCCGCTGGGAAGGAAAGGATGACTAGAGAGAGCTACAGTGGGATATGGTATCTTTCTTCTTTTAGGTAATTTAGTCATTGCTGAAACTCCCAGCAGGCTATGGTTTAATAAAACCATTTCTTAGGAAGAGTAATAGAATAACCTGCATGTGATGGCCCTCACCTGTAATCCTAGCACTAAGGATGCTAAGCAGGACAATCATGAGTGTGAGGACATCCTGAGCTACATAGTGGGTTGTGGACCAGCCTGGGCTATATTGTAAGACCCACCACCCATTAAAAAAGACAAAATAATAACACCAACAACACAAACAAAATGATGTCATATTTCAAAATGGCCCAGTGCCAGGGGCTTTTCTCTGATTTTCTTTTTGTGAGCCTGGGCAGGTTTTTAAAGATAAAACTTCAATGGCATGAAGATGGGGTGTGCTTATGACTGGGGTCCCTAGAAGCTTATTTTTTGTTGGTTTGTTTTTAATTTTACATGATTATCTGCATGTCTGGTGCCTGTAGGAGTTACATGAGGGGAATGGATTCCCTGGAACTGGAGTTACAGAGCACTGTGAGTTTGTGCTGGGAACCATACCCCCTGGTTCTTCACAAGAGTAGCCAGTGCTCTCAGTCACAGAACCATCTCTCTAGCCCCACACCCCCACCCACTCTCCAGAGATTTTCAAGTCTAATTTTCAAGTGTCTAATAAAGTCCCAGTAATTCATCAATTATGATCCAATTTTTGTCTGGAGCATTCAATTTCCAAAGGAGGATTTAGTTCTAGTGCTTTGTGACTTCACTGTCTGTCTCCCTTTGGTTTCTGATGCGGGGGTTTTCTGTGATCAGGTAACTTCAATTTTGTGAATCTAAAAAGAATAGTTGATTGTCAGTTTCAAAGCCCACCTCCCACGAGGCGAGAATCGATGACTTCTGAGGACTTTATTTGTTGAATTTAAAAACAGAAGTAGGATCCCTGTGGGCTCCTGTGTGACATCTGTCTGAGATGTGAATGAAGAGAAAGAGATGTCACACAAAGAGTTTGGGACACTTTTCCAGGCAGGAAAATGGCACATTCAAAGGCCCTTGGGTAGCTGGAACTGAATGGTAAGAAGGGAAGAGGACACGGGCTGCAAACCAGGACAGATACATCCATAGCCTGGACGTTGGAGGGCCAGCCGGGCACACAGGAGTGGAAGGCCTTACACTCTAAGTGGGAACTACTTACTCTTTTGGGTAATGGAAGTGACAAAGATACAGTGGCATGTGCCTCACCTGTACACAGTGTCACAGTGATAGAAACAGTATGGTAGTGAGTCCCACATTCTTTCTGGGTGTCTCCTATCTCCAATTCAGATGACATAGACAATGCAATAGTGGAACACATTGGTGTTTGCTTATATGATGATTCAGCAAGTGAAAGGACTTGTGCAGAACCTCTCATGTCGGAGTGATGGTATCATTTGTAAACTTGATTGATCTGGAACTGGCTGAGAGATTGACCTCTGGCATACGTGTGGGAGATTATCTTGATTGGGTTCATTTAGGTGAGAAGGCTCATCTATTCTGGGTGAGTCCTTGGCTAGGAGTGAATTTAGTGAATTTCAAGAAAACCCAGCCCCTATCAAATACACACACACACACACACACACACACACACACACACACACACACACACACACACACACACATGACCCACATTGCTCCTGCTGACTGTTTCGGCTAAACAGTTCTGAGTGACGTCTTCTCTCATCTACCTGTGGATGTCATCCTGCAGTTGCCCTTTTGTCTGTTTCATTTCCATCCTGCGGTTTCTTTAACCCACCACTCCCCTTTGTTGAGTCTCTTGCTATCTGCAGAAACACTTGTTCTCTCTCAACCAAGATGCCCTGGTGCTGTGTATTTTATCCTCTGAGATTTCTTCCCAAAGCTGGAGACTCAAGAATCCTTTCTTCTCTTCTTTCCCAACTTAAAACAATAGAAGTTTGTCCTCATAGCTCTGGGGCCAGAAGCCTGAAATCACGTTGATTCCAGGCTCAGGGTGTGTGTGTGTGTGTGTGTGTGTGTGTGTGTGTGTGTGTGTGTGTGTATGTGTGTGTGGTGTGTGCTTGTGTGTGTATTGTGTGTCTGGTGTGGTGTGTGTATATGTGTGTGTGTAATGTGTGTGCATGGTGTGTCTGGTGTGGTGTGTGTATATGTGTGTGTGTGTGATGTGTGTGCATGGTGTGTCTGGTGTGGTGTGTGTATATGTGTGTGTGTGTGTGCAGGTGTGTGTGTGTGTGTGTGTGTGTGTGTGTGTGTGTGTGTGTGACAGTGCTTCCTTATATTTCTCAGCATGGGGCAGCTTGCAGGCATGCCTTTGCTTGTGGCTATATTACCTCAGACTCTTCTTCTTTGCAGTCTTTTGGACTATCTCCTCTCTTCATTTCTTGCCATTGGGTTAGGGCTCAACTGGTTAAATAAGGATGAGCTCATCCTGAGAGCCCAAGTTAGTTATCACTACAAAGATGATCCCTTCCACAGGGCCCAGGAGTTAGAGCACAGGCGTCTCCTTTTAGGAACCTCTCTTCTACCTGCTTATATGGCCAGCTCCCTCCCAGCTTTCTGCCTTGGTATGACATTGTAACCAATCAGAAACACATTGAGACGTACATGCTGGATCTCTAGGCAGTCCCACATCACTGAGAAAGGTCACTTAAATGTTTAGCTCAATAGCATAAGGCAGGGAGGAGGACATTGAGGGAAGGGGGGAAAGGAGCTTTAGCAAAGCTTCAAGAGGCAGCACTGGTTTGCTGTGGTGCATTAGGAGTAAATACTTCGAAGTATTAAGTTGAAGACTGGAGACTTCCAGCCTCCACTGAAGGGGCCACGAATGAGAAATAAGAAAATCTGGAAGTGAGTTTGCCTCAAAAATGTGTAGTCATGAAAATCCCATGGGGAAGAGATCTGAACACCCAGACATGCAGACATCCTGCCACTTCTGCACACCTTTGCCCACATCCCTGGTCCAAGGGGAAACTTCACAGTGCTTCAGGACAAAGGAATATAGAACAGTCAGCCACTGGTACCTGCAGTTCTGGTCTGCACCCAGGACTGAACTGAACTGGCCAAATAGTTCCCTGCACCCAAATCCTGTAGGGGAGAGAGCTGGATCCTCAGAAGTGTGGACACTCCTGAGAAACCAGAGGAGACTACCCTCTGCCCACATTCCAGACCCAAGAGGGAATCACCTAGTGCCAACTGTGTCCCCTGGGTGCAAGGACCTAGGAGCAATCAGGGGCAGGACCCTTTGATTCCTGCCCATGCCTAGAGCTGAAGGACAGTCACCAGGAGCACTGACACACCTGAAATCAGAGCACCTGTTCTCAGAAAAGGCCGAAAGAAAACAGGAAAACAGTTCTACAGGAATGCTGACACAGAGGCCTATGGGAGGGTCAAGCCACTCTCAGAAATATCAAGACAAGCAAACACCAGAGACAACCCAATGTCTAGAGGTAAGTGCAGGAACCTAAGCAACAGAAACCAAGACTACTTGACATCAGAGCCCAGTTCTCCCACCAAAGAAAATACTGGATATCCAAACACACTGGAAAAGCAAGATTTAGATTTAAAATAACATTTTATGATAATGATGGAGGATATTAAGAAGGACATAAATAACTCCCTTAAAGAAATGCAGGACAACAAGTAAACAAGTAGTAGCCTTTAAAGAAGAAACACAAAAATCCCTGAAAGAATTATAGGAAAACACAGCCAAACAGGTGAAGGAATTGAACAAAACCATCCAGGATTAAAGAATGAAAATAGAAATAATTAAGAAAACACAAAGGGAGACAACTCTGGAGATAGAAAACCTAAGGAAGAGACAAGGAGTCATAGATACAAGCATCACCAACATAATATAAGAGATAGAAGAGAAGATCTCAGAGGAAGAAGACACCATAGAAAACATTGACACAAACATCAAAGATAATGTAAAATGCAAAAAGCTCCTAGCCCAAAACATCCAGGAAATCCAGGACACAATGAGAAGATCAAACCTAAGGATAATAGGTATAGAAGAGAGTGAAGACTCCCTACTTAAAGGGTCAGTAAATATTTTCAACAAAATTATAGAAGAAAACTTCCATAACCTAAAAAAAGAGATACCCATAAACATATAAGACACCTACAGAACTCCAAATAGATTGGACCAGAAGAGAAATTCCTCCTGTTACTTAATAGTTAAAACACCAAATGCACAAAACAAAGAAAGAATATTAAAAGCAGTAAGGGAAAAATGTCAAGTGAGATATAAAGGCAGATCTATAAGAATTACACCAGGCTTCTCACCAGAGACTATGAAACCCAGAAGATCCTGGACAGATGTCATACAGACACTAAGAGAACACAAATGCCAGCCCAAGATACTATATGCAGCAAATTATCAATTAACATAGATGGAGAAACCAAGATATTTCATGATAAAACCAAATTTACACAGAATCTTTCTACAAGTCCAGTCCTATAAAGGATAATAGATGGAAAATTCCAACACAAGGAGAGAAACTACACCGTACAGAAAGCAAGAATATAGTCTCCATGCATTGAAACCAAAAGAGAGACAAGCAAACATAATTCCACCTCTAACAGCGAAAATAACAGGAAGTGACAATCACTATTTCTTAATATCTCTCAACATCAACGGACTCAATTCCCCAATAAAATGACATAGACTAACAGACTGGATATGTAAAGAGGACCCAGCATGTTGCTACATGCAGGAAACACACCTCAGAGACAAAGACAGACACTACCTCAGAGTAAAAGGCTGGAAAAGCACTTTCCAAGCAAATGGCCCGAAGAAACAAGCTGGAGTTGCCATTCTAATATCAAATAAAATTGACTTTCAATCAAAAGTCATTAAAAAAGATAAGGAAGGACACTTCATATTCATCAAAGGAAAAATCCACCAAGATGAACTCTCAATCCTAAATATCTATGCTCCAAATGCAAGGCAACTACATTCATAAAAGAAATCTTACTAAAGCTCAAAGCACACATTGCACCTCACATGATAATAGTAGGAGATTTCAACACCCCACTCTCATCAATGGACCAGTCATGGAAACAGAAATTAAACAGAGACATAGAGAAACTAACAGAAGTTATGAACCAAATGAATTTAACAGATATTTATAGAACATTTCATCCTAAAACAAAAGGTAAAACCTTCTTCTCAGCACCTCATGACACCTTCTCCAAGATTGATCATATAATTGGTCACAAAACAGGCCTCAACAGATATGAGAAGATTGAAATAATCCCATGCATCCTATCAGATCGGCAGTGACTAAGACTGGTCTTCAATAACAACAATAATGACAGAAAGCCCACATATAAATGGAAGTTGAACAACACTCTACTCAATGACAACTTGGTCAAGGAAGAAATAAAGAAAGAAAGACTTCTTAGAATTTAGTGAAAATGAAGGTACAACATTTCCAAACTTATGGGACACAATGAAAGCAGTCCTAAGCAGAAAACTCATAGCTCTGAGTGCCTGCAAAAAGAAATAGGAGAGAGCATATGTCAGCAGCTTGACAGCACGCCTAAAAGCTCTAGAACAAAAAGAAATAAATAAACCCAAGAGGAGTAGAAGGTAGGAAATAATCAAACTCAGGGCTGAAATCAACCAAGTAGAAACGAAAAGGACTATACAAACAATCAACAAAACCAGGAGCTGGTTCTTTGAGAAAATCAACAAGACAGATAAACCCTTAGGCAGACTAACCAGAGGGCACAGGGAGTATATCCAAATCAACAAAATCAGAAATGAAAAGGGAGACATAATAACAGAATCTGAGGAAATTAAAAAATTATCAGATCCTACTGCAAAAGCCTATATTCAACAAAACTGGACAATCTGGAGGAAATGGACAATTTTCTAGACAGATACCAGGTACCGAAGTTAAATCAGGAACATATAAACCATCTAAAGAACCCCATAACTCCTAAAGAAATTGAAGCAGTCATTAAAAGTCTCTTAACCGAAAAGAGCCCAGGACCAGGTAGGTTTAGTGCAGAATTCTATCAGACCTTCATAGAAGACCTCAAACCAATACTGTCCAAACTATTCCACAAAATAGAAACAGACAGAGCACTACCCAACAAGGAAAGAGAACTTCAGACCAATATCCCTTATGAATATTGACGCAAAAATACTCAATAAAATTCTTGCAAACCGAATCCAAGAACACATCAAAAGGATTATCTATCATGATCAAGTAGACTTCATCCCAGGAGTGCAGGGATGGTTTAATATATGGAAATCCATCAACATAATCCACTATATAAAAAATTCAAAGATAAGAACCACATGATTGTTTCATTAGATGCTGAGAAAGCATTTGACAAAATTCAACACCCCTTCATGATAAAAGTCCTGGAAAGATCAGGAATTCATGGCCCATACCTAAACATAGTAAAAGCCATATACAGCAAACCAGTAGCTAACATCAAACTAAATGGAGAGAAACTTGAAGCAATCCCGCTAAAATCAGGGACTAGACAAGGCTGCCCACTCTCTCCCTACTTATTCAATACAGTACTCGAATTCCTAGCCAGAGCAATCAGACAGCAAAAGGAGGTCAAAGGGATATAAATTGTAAGGGAAGAAGTCAAAATTATCACTATTTGCAGATGATATGATAGTATACCTCAGTGACCCCAAAAGTTCCACCAGACAACTACTTAACCTGATAAACAACTTCAGCAAAGTGTTGGGGTATAAAATTAACTCAAACAAATCAGTAGTCTTCCTCTACTCAAAGGATAAACAGGCTGAGAAAGAAATTAGGGAAATGACACCCTTAATAATAGTTCCAAATAATATAAAATATCTTGGTGTGACTTTAACCAAGCAAGTGAAAGATCTGTATGACAAGAACTTTAAGCCTCTGAAGAAAGAAATTGAAGAAGATCTCAGAATATGGAAAGATCTCCCATGCTCATGGATTGGCAGGATTAATATTAATTAATATAGTAAGAATGGCCATTTTGCCAAAAGCAATCTACAGATTCAATGCAATCCCCATCAAAAATTCCCACTCAATTCTTTATAGAGATAGAAAGAGCAAATTGCAAATTCATTTGGAATAACAAAAAACCCAGGATAGCGAAAACTATACTCAACAATAAACGAACTTCTGGGGGAATCACCATCTCTGACCTCAAGCAGTATTACAGAGCAATAGTCATAAAAACTGTATGGTATTGGTACAGAGACAGGCAGATAGATTAGTGGAACAGAATTGAAGACCCAGAAATGAGCCCACACACCTATGGTCACTTGATCTTTGACAAAGGAGCTAAAACTGTCCATTGCTAAATGGAAGAAAGATAGCATTTTCAACAAATGGTGCTAGCAGCATGTGTAAGAATGCAAATTGATCCATTCTTATCACCCTGTACAAAGCTTAAGTCCAAGTGGATCAAGGACCTCCACATCAAATCAGATACACTCAAACTAATAGAAAAAAAGTGGGGAAGAGTATTGAACACATGGGCACTGGGGAAATTTTTCTGAACAAAAAACCAATGGCTTATGCTCTAAGATCAAGAATCGACAAATGGGACCCAATATAACCGCAAATCTTCTGTAAGGCAAAGGACACTGTCATTAGGACAAAACAGCAACCAACAGATTGGGAAAAGATCTTTACCAATTCTACATCTGATAGAGGGTTAATATCCAAAATATACAAAGAACTCAAGAAGTTAGACTGCAGGGAGACAAATAACCCTATTAAAAAATAGGGTACAGAGCTAAACAAAACATTCTCAGCTGAGGAATATCGAATGGATAAAAAGCACCTAAAGAAATGTTCGACATCCTTTGTCATCAGGGAAATGTAAATCAAAACAACCATGAGATTATACCTTACACCAGTCAGAATCACCAAAAAACTCAGGTGACAGCAGATGCTGGCAAGGATGTGGAGAAAGAGGAACACTCCTCCATTGTTGGTGGGATTGCAGACTGGTACAACCATTCTGGAAATCAGTCTGGAGGTCCCTTAGAAAATTGGACATTGTACTACCTGAGGACCCAGCTATAACTCTCCTGAGGATCCAGCATATACCCAAAAGATGCTCCAACATACAACAGAGACACGTGCTCCACTATGTTCATAGCAGCCTTATTTATAATAGCCAGAAGCTGGAAAGAACCCAGATGCCCTTCAACAGAGGAATGGATTAAAAATATATGGTACATCTACACAATGGAGTACTACTCAGCTATCAAAAACAATGACTTCATGAAATTCAAAGGCAAATGGAATGAACTAGAAAATATCATCCTGAGTGTGGTAACCCAATCACAGAAAAGCATACTTGGTGTGCACTCATTGATAAGTGGCTATTAGCCAAAAAGCTCGAATTACCGAAGATGCAATTCACAGGCCACAGGAAGCTCAAGAAGAAGGATGACCAAAATGCGGGTGCTCCCACTCCTTCCTAAAAGGGGAAAAATATCTGTAGGAGGGGCTATGGAGGCAAGGTTTAGAGCAGCAACTGAAGGAACGTCCATTCAGAGCTTGCCCCACATGTGGCCCATATATATTCAGCCACTAAAACTAGATAAGATCAATGAAGCTAAAAAGTGCATGCTGAAAGGGACCAGATATAGAGCTCTCCTGAGAGACACATCCAGAGCATGTCCAATACAGAGGTCAATGTTAGCAGCAAACCACTGAACTGAGAACGGGACCTCCGTTGAAGGAATCAGAGAAAGGACTGCAAGAGCTTGAAGGGGCTTGAGACCCCATATGAACAACAATGCCAGCCAACCAGAGCTTCCAGGGACTAAGCCACTACCCAAAGACTATACATGGACTGACCCAGGGCTCCAACTGCATATGTAGCAGAGAATAGCCTTGTCGGGGCACCAGTGGAAGAGGAAGCCCTTGGTCTTGCCAAGGTTGGGCCTCCAGTGTAAGGGGGGTGGTAAGCAGGGTGGATGGGGGAACGCTCGTATAGGGAGGGGGAGGGGGGCTTATGGACAGAAACCTGGAAAGGGAATAACATTTGAAATGTAAATAAAAATATATCTAATAATAAAAAAAATGTGTGTCACTCTCCTGGACACATGGAGTCCTGGCTCGTGTTGCAGGCTGTGCTCCCCAGCTGATGGTGCTATTTACGACGCTGTAGAACTAACCGGGAGGATGTTGGGGCCTGGCTGGTGGAAGCACATCACAGGAAGTGGATTATTTGGGACCTATTGACTTTGTCTCCTTCCCTGTCCTGTACTCTGCTTCCTGTCAGTCATTGTATCACTTGCTTTTCTGTTGCTGTGATAAAACACGGAGACCGAGGCAACCTGCAGAAGGCAGGGTTTATTGAGACTTAATGGTTGCCGAGGGATAAGGACCCTGTCATGGCAGGCAGGCATGGTGACCAGAGCAGAACGCTGAGAGCTCACACCCTCAAGGACAAGCACTAAGCAGAGAGAGTGCACGGGAAGGGGTGAGGCTATGAGATCTCACGGTCAGCTCACAGTGACCTATTTCCTCTAGCAAGGCTGCATTTCTAAAATTCCTTCAACAGCTCCATCATTTGGAACTGAGTGTTCAAATGCACGAGCTTGTAGAGGATATTTCTCATGTAAACCACGGCAGCCACGATGTAACCAGTTGTGTCATGTGCCTGCCAACATGAATTGAGCTGTTCCCACTGCCGTGCCTTCCCATAATCGATGGACTGAACCACCATGAAACCATGAGCTAAAATATATCTTCCTTCCCAGTTGTTTCTGCTGGGTGTTCTGTCACGGGGATGAGTTAAGTAGTGAATCTATATTAATCACGCAGTCTCGTCCTTGAGTATCTGTGGATCTTCCCAGAGCAAGAGTACATAGAGGAGTTTGGCTTTTAAGTTCAAACAGGATGTAGCCTTTTAGACCATCAGGAAATGCCTATGAGCATGCTTAGTGAACGGTAGCCTTCAGAGTCCCACTGGAATACTCCCCTACTGCAGTGATGGTCTCTAATGACCCCAGTGGAATGTAGGAACAGATTCCATGTATACAAAGCACTGTTAGAATTGGTCTTATCTTGATAACCAGTTTTTACCAAGTCCCAGGTTTTTTGAGATCCAGTTTTACAGAGTTGGCTTTCAGACAGAAGTGGATTTGATTTCCCCATTATATTTTAACTGCAGTGCACTTTGGAAAGAACCATTTGTGACGAGCAAATGACAGGGGCAATAAATAATTTAGATCAGTTTTCCTTTTAAGGACTTGGAGTGTTTGCCTGATGCTCAAGGTTAGTAATTATAGCTCAAGGGATAGAGATCTCATTTTAAACATCCTTTATTTCTATTAATAAAGGGGCACTCACTTCACTTCTGCTAATAGAGTGGCCTACAGTGCTTGCCTTGTGAGGTTTCATGTGGCCCAGTATGCAAGTGCTTTGCATTTTGGATCCAGTCAGACCAAATCCAAGTTTTGGTTATCTCATTTAACAAGTTAGAGGTTTGAGGGTACTCATTTTATTTCTCTGGGACTCAATTTTCCAGTCTGCAAAAGATAGGGAGCAAGCACAGTTACTTTAGTTAGGGGTACAGGAAACCCGGGGCTAAAGCATGCTTAGAGGACTTGAATTTCCAGCAAGTGTCTGTTCTTAGGACTTTTCTCAGGAAATAATGCTAGCCTTCATAGAGTTGGTCAGTGGATTCGGAAAGATGAACAGTATCAGGCCACTTAGTTCCCTCTGTGCTGGTATAGGGGTGCGAAGGTAACAGTTTAACACAAGATGTTTCTTAAGGATCCAGGCTTGACAAGCCTGCTCTCTCCTGGAGTATATGTTCCTTCCTGCTCTCCAGGCTGGGGGTTCAGCTCATCTGTGACCTGCTCGTCCCTGAACCAGAATCATGTGCACACAGTACAACAGTGACATTCATCCTCCGGGCTCTCGAAGCGCTCGGTGTGGCACATTAGTAAACGTGACTGTTGTGGGGAGTGGAAGGCATTGCAAATCCTTTTTGCAGAAGTGAGGGCAGGCGCAGAGACTGCCTGCGTGTCTAACCCTTTCTCATTGCAAATTAAACATCTTCCCTTTGATCCCATATTGTGGCAAGGAACTAACATGAGTCTTTGATCCCGTGCCAGTATCTAGAGAAATTATGAGGTCTCCAGGATGGGATAATAGAGCATCATCGAGACTTCTCGCTTTGGAAATTACCGAATCTCCATTCTCAGTGGCTGCTGCTTTGAGACAACTGTGACAGAAAGGTCCCAAGTGCTATTGAAAACAGCTCATCAGCTCAGAACAAAGTTGATTATGTAAATCGTGCATTAAGACGCAGCTCCAATTTAATTTTACTCTGTAAATAAATATCCCATTAGCGTCCATCTGTTGCCAGTCAGGTGAGGCCTTCTCTAAAAGGATACGCCAGGACCCCAGTGGCTTCTCTCTAAATGCTGATGGGGTGTGGGAGGGTGAGGATTAAGACACCCAAATTCTCTGTGTAGGACTTAATTTGGTTCTTTAAGTGGCAAGTCAGCGATGAGATCAATTGAGGGCAAGAAGAAGCTATGATTGGCTAAGAACAACAGGACACCACATCCATTTTTGGCCCTGCTCATTGGGGACACACGCAAGCTTTCTCTGATTGTCGTCTCCACGATCAATAATAATTATAGCTAGCCTATTCCCTCCCAAAATAAAAACATTTCAGCTGATGAGAAGCAAGCACTAAATTAGCGCCAGCTCTTCTGGCTGCAGGGCAATTTATCAGGCAAAGACGTTCTTGAGAGCATTGTCTTTGCTGAACCTGAGAACACAGCTCCCCTTCAGAACAGTAAGTGTTGGACAATGCCACTGGCTGGCTGCCAGAACCAGAGGGAGGGCGGCGGGGAGAAAGCATGTTTCCTCCTGAGCTGTGCTGTCTAGGTTTTAGGAGGCTGAGTTCTAGAAGCTTCTGATGTCTCCACAGTAATCTATCAACACAAGAAACGGAAGCTTTGCCATTATTCAACCAGCAGAGGATTAAAGCCTGTTGTGTGTTTGGGTAGAGCTGCTGCTGCTGGTGATGGGAGAAGGAAGACGCGAGGAGAGGGATCAGCAAGCGGCTGGGTATAGACCCAGGAGACCCATTGTGGCCTATGCACTCTAACACTTAAGACATTGTTTTCCACACAGTGAGTGACTGCTGCACCTGACTAAGAACATCCCAGGAGGAATATGGAGAGGCTCTTCAACCAGGGCAACTAGACACAATACTGCTAGCATCAACAAAGGCTTTAGAACATATTATTAAAAGAAGACAAAGAAATTCCTCCCTCCAAGCTAATGAGGCCTGAACCAAGGCCCATTCTTTTCTCCATTGTAGGCCCAGTCCAGGCCAGAGCATCTGTCCCAGTATCCCTAATGCAGAGAAAGAACTAAGTTAGCTCCTCCCCTTTTCCTCTTCTGGTCTTGAAGTTGAATATGATGCCAGATGCCACTACCCGCCACTATCATGGCTGTGCTGTGACTCTCGTTGCCTGTTCTGATTGGGGCTATTGTGGCTCAATTGCTTAAAATTGGTATTTTCCTTTCTCACATAACAGTTCAGAGGCAGTCAGGTCAAGACTAGCACAGTGATTCACCATTGCTCTTAGGGCCAGCTCTTTGCTTCTGACCCTCACAGCGGGTTGAGGTGTTGCCTCAAGATAACGCTTTTATGACCTTGTCTCTAAATAAGCAAACAAACAAAACCAAAAAACAAACAAAAAATGAAGATGATGAGACCAAGTCTAATAGTGTCTTTATTTCACCTAAGATAATTTCAAAAATACTATTAATTTTGAGCCATTAATAAATTATATTTGCATTTCCATACTAAATCTTCATGATTCCGTATATTTTTCACTTCCGAGACTCTCGATTTGGACTACCCACATACCAAGCTCTCCCAGTCACGTGCGACTAGTGGAGACCACACTGGACCCAGCAGCTCTACAGTGCTCGGCCACTGTATTTTATTGAGTAGAATAGTTTGAGAGGGTTCATCCAACCACAAGGATCCACGAGGCACCCGTTTCCCTTCTGTTTTTAACCTGAGTTGGCAAGGGCTGGAGAAAAGCAGGCATGACCAGCAAAATTTCCTTGTTCAACCTGTCCTTTACTGGACCATTCTACCAATCTCTTCTCCGCTGTGAAAGCCTCCCAGTCCAGCAATCTTTTTAGCTTGAGTCCATCCTTGCTGGGTCAGGAACATACTGCATCCCATTATCCAGAAGGGGCCAGTGCCTTATCTTAAAAAAAATTCCTGACTTCTAAGGTAAATGCTAATATAGGAGATAACTGGGTAGGTGGAGGAAAATGAGGCAAGGGGGATTCATGGAGAGGAAGGCGTTTACATTCTTCAATTGTGTTTGCTAATGACCTTTGTACCCTTCTGACTGCTGCAGTCCTCAGAGCTCCCCCCTCCCATAACCCCATAACTAGTGGTTACTCTACAATGACTGTTTTACTTCAGGTACCTCAGGGTGGGGTAGCTACTGTCTCTAGTACTGGAAGCTCTTGGTGGTCTCAGATCTGATTCAGTGTCCAAGACCCACGAACCTGGTCCATACCAAATACACAGTAAAGACCTACACAAATACATTAATATTATCTTTCATGAAACGGCTTCCAAGTTATTAATATTTTCAGTGACATTATGATTGGAAGCCAGAATTGGCCCATCTGTCAGCTGCATGGCTAGGAACAAAGACTGTGGAGATAGCCACTAAAACCCTCCACGTAGTCACTTGGACTTGTGCTTTATAGAATCTTCACAAAAATGTGGGCAAAAGCAACAGGCAGAAGAAGATGGCTACCACTGGAAAAGTAGCTGCCCATAGATGTCAAGAGGCCATGCCATGCCATGTACAGCCTCCTGGAGAGGGACAGCGTCAGTCAGGAGGTAGAGAGAGTACGAGGAGGACTTGGGTCTTGATTGTGGTCTAAATAGGCAAGGCAGGGTGTGGTGAGTGAGCTAGGATTGGCCAACTTCACTGACTTTAGGGGCTATCTCTGGTTATCTGATAGCTGGTCTGGGGTACTCAGGGTATTAGATGGCAACACATAGTATGGATACATCTCTTGGGACCTGGTTGTTGCAATGTCCCCAGACACTGCAAGAATCAGCAAATCACCAGATGTCAGAGCGCCAGGCCTACACAAAATGATGATCTGTCGCATAAGAGACCCTGCTGAGGAGAATAAGGACATCTTGGTCTCTCAGGCTTTACAGGAAACTGAGGCCTAGGTGGCTTTTGTTTGTGAGTATTCAAAGTGGCTTTGTCACATGCCTGGGAGGTGGAGGTTGAGAACATAACCTGAGCTGTATTTGGAACCCTAGGCAGACTCCCTGGCATCTCCTTGAAGATCCCCTAAGGAATTTCTGAACAGTTGGATGGAAACACAGTCTTGGTGGGACAAAATTATGTACTCTGCCAAAAAGAACTACATGTTTACGAAGGGAAAGTGTTAGTATGTGTTCATTGGACCTCGACAAATTAGATTTATAAAGGTGACCAACACAGATCATTAGGGACGGAATGGGGACTGACTTCTCTTTTGCTGCTTTCACTGTGACCCAGAAAGCAGAGCTCACATTGGAGGGAGAGACCAAACCTGGCAGAGTTGGGTGAGAGGAGGATGTGGGATGATTGGCTGTCACAGGTCCCTAAGCAGAACGGAGTCTGGTGCTCTGCACATTCTGTGCTGTGAAATGGTCCCTAGTGCCTTGGAGGGGAGCAGGGGGATCAGCAAGGGAAGCTTGGAGTTCTTGGCGCCTGCGGTGAGCACACTTAACAGAAGGTAGTAGATACATTGGTGATGTTTATGCTAAAAGTCAAGTTCAAAGGGACCTAGTGTGACCTAAGCAATGTCGGAGCATTGCCTGGTGGACCTCTGACATTATCTATAACTCTTCAGCCTGTGGCTCACTTTTAAAAACTGAGTATTGAGCGCAAAGTTAAAAATGAAGCCTATCTCAAAATGTCTTGAGTGTCTCAATAGGCCCAAGAGAACTAAAGAGGTGTGTGTAAGACACAGCAAAGAGAGCGCCCAAAATGGTGTCCAAAGGCCAAAAATGCATGTTTTTATAAATTTATCTTTTATTTTTCCTCTGTTCCTGAGAATTTCATAGACACACTGATAAATAGCATAAATGTCCCCATTCCCTCTCTCCAGCTCCCTCATATTTCTCTAAGGCATCTCCCTCCCAACTTCATGTCTCTTTTTAAAAATAACCACTAAGTTCTGTTAGCTATGCTCACATATACATGGGTATGTGGCCATGCACTGGTTAGGTTTTATTTGGACTATAAGTCTTCAAAAAATTCTGATGAGCCCTAGACACAATCACAATAAAAGCATACAAAGCCAATCTCTATATTGTTTAGGAATAGATACACATATTGATAATATTAATAATTAATTATAATAAACAATAGTAATAATAAAAGCAAAGGCAATATTTACCAAAATTATGGAGAATTGGTATTTCTGGGAAGTACAAGAAACCTTCAAGTGTGTTAGAAACTCTTCTGCTCACATGACCTGAGGGTTGCATAAATACTAAAGACCAGCTTTTTGAATGTTTCCTGCTCCTGCTCCACATATGTACCACCTGTGCAAACACATCACTCTACCAAGCCATCTGAACAGCTAACGTTGGGACTGGAAAGATAATATTCAGAATCTATCTTTGCTTCAAAATGTTTTGATCATAAAAATTTTCATATATGTACTCAGACTTACCAGTCTTATAGCAAAGGCATGTTTTTTTCAGTGATGGAAATAAAGAGAGTTGGTAACACTGATGAGGTGGGATCTGAGGCTCTCTCTGAGGCCCTGGTGAGAGGACAAAGAAAACCTAATTGTGTTCTTGCTCAGGAGCAGACTTGCCAGCGTCCAGACTGGAGCTTGGACCACGCCTGGCCTCAAAGAGTTAAGGTTTTGGTTCCTGGGAACTGGGTTTTTCTTCCTAAGAGACCTGGAGTTATGTACCCAAGGCTATTTTGTGCTCATCTGAGAAATCCTGGATTCCCCTTTGCAGCATTGCTCGATTCGCTTCCCACTGACATTCTCATTGTGATAGCTTTCTGCTGACTCTGTCCCCGCCCCCTGCCCCCAAATAGTACATGAGATGCTGCACCCCTTAAAAGTTTTGCTGAAGACAAAGCTCGTGCAAAACCTTCCAAGGCCGGGTTTTCATCTTCTGTATCTTCTCATCTCCTGGCCCCCTCACTTGGGAACCAAAGGACACTGAAGGCTGACCTGTTCCAGGTCAGCTAACATACGTTAGTATGAATAATTGTTCCTGTGTGACAAGATGCTCAACGTGTGGCAGGCATTGGTCCAAGCTCTTTGCTCAGTTTGGTTTGTGTGTGTGTGTGCGTCTGTGTGTGTGCGTCTGTGTGTGTGCATATGTGCATATGTATGTGTGAGTACATGAGACCGTGGAGACCATACATCAGATATTTCAGGTGTCCATCCTCCAGAACTGTAAACCTTATCTTTTGAGACAGCATCACTCACTGGGACCTGGGGATAACCGGTTAAACTAGGCTGTCTGACCAGCAAACCTCAGCACTTGGATTAGAAGCATGGGCCACCACGCCTGGCTTTTCCCCTGGATGCTGGGGACCAAACTATGGTCCTCATGCTACACAGTGAGCAATTTTCTAACAGAACCCGTCCTCCCGCCCCTGCCTTTTTTGTTCTTTACCACTATCCCATGGAGGTAAGCAGTAGTTTTCTTTCTTCACGACCAAACCAACTGGCACTGAGCAATTTGCCCTTGTCTTATTACGAAGCTGGTAAGTGACAGAGTTGGATGGCCCTTGTCGGCGTGGCTCCTGAATGTGCACATATAATGTCATGCCGGAGGCGGTGGGCGGATGGTGGAAGGACTGTCTGTGAGGTCATCCTCAGCTGCCTCTCGGTCTGCAGTGCTGTCTGCTGATTGTCTCTGCAGGGGGCGGCGGCATTTCAGGCAGGAAAAGTCACAGTCACCTGAGGCACAGGCAGCCCTTGAACCCATGTAGGTTTCAGCAGAGCCTCTGGGTCTGACGGCAGTTCTCTGGAGCTGACACCTGGAATCTTAGGTGTCACATCAGTGGGGGTGTCCTGTTGTCTTGAAATGGCTAATTTCCTTGCCTGTTCCTCTCGGGTTTAAAAGCGTGACTCCAAGCATGAGTATGCTTCAGTGAGATGAGAATGGGTATTTGTCCCCAAGTGTTAGGACCAGAGTTCAATCACTAGGACTTGTCCTCTGACCTCTATGTCACGCATATGCTCAAACATAAACATACCCAAGCACACTAAATAAATAAATATAAATAAATAAACCTAACTAATTTATGAACCCAAACCAGCTATATGTTCTTAATCCACTTAACCAGAGGAGACCAGAAATAGCAGGCAAACAGCAGCGATGACCTCGTATTTCTCACAAGGATGGGGAAAAGGATTTCAGAAAGCAGCCAATATACTAATTTAAACAAAAAAACAAGTAGTTTGTTTCTCGTTGCTTGAGGAGGCCCCAGGTGACAGAGGGCAGATGGAGAAACCGGACCTGAGCCGTGACTGTGGTTTCCAGGGGCAGCTGAGAGGCAGGACAGCCGCCCCACCCTGAGGCCTTTCAGAAAGAGAACGCGGATCAGTGCCAGGCTTCATTGAATCTGACTTAAGTGCATTGAATCAGGAAGCACTCAATTTAGCTTGTTTTCCTGGTTTCAAGGATTCCTTCATCCATTCCCCCCGCATCGCTCCTTCTTCCATGGCCCATCTACTCAGGTCTTGGGATTGTTAACAGTGAGGCTGATATGTTGGCAGCAGACCAATCATTGGGAAGCTTTTATTTCCTGTGATTTAAAAGGCTGAGTGAATCCACAACGGCAAAGGATGAGGAGGATGAGGAGCAAAGATGAGTCTGCAAACATTTTGTGTACATTTTCCGATGATGCTTGTGAAAAGGGGGGCTTCCAGGCTGGGAGCTTCCTTTTCCGCCTCTCCACTGTAGGGCCTTTAACCTTTGTCTGTAGTTTCTGGTGGATGCAAGACGTAGCTCTTCCTCAGAGGCTTCCATCACATGTGAGTCTAAAGTGACCAAGAGCAGCAGGAGGAGTAAAGAGACCTGTCACTTCTTAGTGTGACTGATTGTGGGAAATGCTTGGGATGGCTAACGTTATCAGCTTGATGGCGTTTAGAATAAAACTCTGGGCATGTCTCGGAGACAGTTTCTAGATCCACTCTAACTATGATCAGCATCCCACAGGCTGAGATCCAGGACTGACCATGGTGCAATGTGGCCTCAAGTTTCTGCCGCTGGGTTTGTCCACCAGGATGGACTGTGTGCCCTGGGACTGTGAGTCAAGGCCAACCTTCCTCCTGGAGTGGCTTTGTTGAGTACTGTGTCACAGCCATGAGAAAAGAATTAATACACTGCTGAATGAAAAACGTGGGCAACCTTGGTTTGTTCTCTATAAGGAAAAGAGATGAGGGAACTGATTCTGGGGGTCACATAAATGTTGGGTCAAATTCTATGATGTTTAGCAGATCTGTTCTCTTTAATAAGTGCTCAGGAATTTGGTCCCCTTAAGCATACAGGAAATAAAGAAAACAGAGTCTTTCACAGCCTTGTCATTCCGGTGTGCTAAGGATCAGAGGAAAATGACAACAGGTTTGTTTGGGACACGTGTTTACATGACAACCTCCTTCCTTTCAAGTTAATGCATTTCAACATATAGGATAAATACACATGACTCACCTAAACAAAAGACAGGCCACAACAGCCAACTGGGCACCAACATTCTAACAGCCTGATTATGTAAACTACAACCGCCTGGGCTGGGGAGACGGCTCAGTGCGATAACGTGATTTTTCCAAGCCTGATAACCTGAGATTGGTCATTGCGACCCACATAATAGGGAGCAAACTCAGTACTGAAAGTTGTTCTCTCACCTACACACTGTGGTACACATATAGCCACATACCCACATACACACCCACATAGATAAATTATGTGATTTAAAAAAAAAAAGACTTTAAAAGCTGTGACATACAAATACATTATAAACAGGAAGGGAAGCAAATCCAACCCTGGGAAAAGTTTTCATTCTGTCATTAGTGCAAAGTGAATATATCCTCTGCATTTTATAGAAAAAAGGATTGTTTGCTGTTTAGATATTAGAGCGAAAGATGCAACAAAACATTCAGTTGAAGCAGACACAGCTCTCAGTACATCGTCAAATCTCAAGAATCAGACAACAAAGCGGAGCTTTGCTTTAAGCTCTGTTGACTGAGCCCTCGCTACAAACAGCAAATCCTCAGCATCCGGGTGGCCCTTCTCCTCCTTGTCTGTAGCTGTGGGTGGGCGCACACACAGAGGCACACACCTAGAGACTTGCTTTCCATAGAGAACAAAGTCTTGCCTATTGAGCTTCTTATTTTAGTTAATTTTATTTATTTCTGGAAGTGATGGCTGGCATATTTTATGGTCATGGTAGTGACAGTCACATAGTTAGATACTCCTAGGATTTCCTGACTAAGAAAAATCACCCAGTTAACCAAAGTCCCTAGAGATGTGATCCAGGAGTCTAAATTTTTTTTTACAAGTTCTAAAATGTACTAATGTTTGAAAAGCAACAATTTAGGGTTTGAGATTTCTGAAGGCCAGCAAAGAGAAAGCTCACATCATGGAAGGCTTATGAATCAGGGGTCGGGTCATGGAGCTTCTGGGAACCTAAGTCGGTGTCCACCTCCCTCAGGTTTCCACTCAACGTCCCAATAAACGTCACAAGAAAGAACATTTGCAGAGGACTCTCCAACTTCTCTCTTACTACCATTCTGTAGTTTCTATGAATTAAGCTTAAAATGTCACGGGCTGATATTGTTCCTCTTACCAAAGGTGACTCTTGATCTTGCCTGCCCCTTGCTTATGTTTCAGCTATCAGTGGACAGACTGTGTGTCAACTCCACTGGCTCTCACAAACCCTTGGAGGAGAGATCCATGGTTTGAGTCTCCTGATCTCATGGGTCTACTGCCAAAGGGGAAGGGGTCTTGTGTCTTGTGCTAAGAGTTAGACGACCTTTTACTTACTTCCTTGGTTAGAGACTTCACATCTTTAGGGGGAGCTGCTTGGGCTGCCAATCACCAGTAAGCTCCCAGCATTCTTCCAGGATGGTTAGCCTTGGGAGGCAGTGTCCATGCCATCTAACTGCCTAATGGACATAGGCTCTTGGGAGGTTTCTAACGTAACATGCTCCAGCAGAACTCCTAATCTTCTTCCATCTACTCCAGAGGGACCCAAAAACTTTTGGGGTACTCCTTAATGCCATTCCTCTCAGACACCCCATATCTAATCTACAAGTTCTCAAGCTTATCTCTCTCTCTCTTTTTTTTCTTTTTTTTGGAGCTGGGGACTGAACCCAGGGCTTTGCACTTGCTAGGCAAGCGCTCTGCCACTGAGCTAAATCCCCAACCCCATCTCTTTTTTTAAATGAATGTTATCCTTTTTTAAATTCTTCTCTCATATATCCGACTGCAGTTTCCTCTCCACACCCTCCCCACAGCCTCTCCCCCCATATCTCTCCTTGACTCCCCTCAGAAAAGAGCAGGCCTCCAAGGGACATTAAACAACTGTGGCATAACAAGCTACGCATCAAGGCTGGGGAAGGCAGACCAGTGGGGTGGAAGGGTGACTAATAGGCAATGTGTCAGGGACAGCCCCGCTCTCATTGTTAGGATTTCCACAAGGACACCAAGCTACTCAGCCATAACACATAGGTAGAGGACCTAGGTCAGACCCCATAGGTTCCCTGATCTCATGACTTCCCATGGGTCAGGTCTGTGTGGGCAGTGTTCTGGTGTCTTGACCCTTCTGGTCCTCCGCTCTGTCTTCCTTCTCCTCAGCAGATGTGGGCTGTGCCTAATGTTGGGCTGTGCTGTTCTGTATCTGCTCCATCAATCTTCTCACTGCCTATCTTTGAGGCCTACCTGTGATGGACCACATCCCTGCATCTATGTGAATGGCTCCCTGTCCTGGCCACCATTTTCTCTCCAGCCTCTCTGCAATGGCCTCATAAGTCATCTCCTTCATTCTGTTCTTCCTTCCCTCTCCTCTCCTCTGTTCTCAATAAAACAAACAAGGTCATTTTCTGAGAATCCGTTAGATTTTGCCATTGTATCGGTTTACAAAAACAATAGCTTCACCCTCCCCCATCCCCCACAAGCTCTCTTCCATTCACCCCATAACTCTTAGTGCCTCGGTTATTCAGCCATAAAGCCAGGGCGCTGCTGTGCTCAACCTGGCGCTCATCTTCTTCAAGATTCCTGAGGAAAACTCTATTCCTTCACCTCCTCATTCATCTTTCCCATCAATTTCACCCTTCAACATTTGATTTAAAATATACCATTACACTGGGGTTTGTAAGCTTGCCCATTGTCCTACGGTTTTTTTTTCTTTTTTACTATTTCTTGCCTTTCTCAATTTCCTTTCCATGTTTTTCCTGTTGTGAGTATGGCCTGCTGTGCTGACTGATGTGTCTGCTTCTAGTCAGAACACAAAAACTAAGTGAGGGATTTCTGTTTCATTTGAAGGTGTCCCAACATGTTTGTATCTGACAACACCACGTCACGATGTCAAAAGTTGGGATACCTGTGAGTCAGATAAATATCAGAGAGAAAGGAAAGGAAGGAAGGGAGAAGGGGAGGGGAGTAGAGAGGAGAGGGAGGGAACGGGAGAAGTTTTAAATATGAAAATCAAAGTTGTTGGAGTTGGAGAGACGGCTCAGCAACTAACAGCACAGAGTTCAGTTCCCAGCAACGCGATGGCTCACAGTTTCTGTAACTCCAGTCTAGGGATATCCGATGCCCTCTTCTAGCCTCCCCTGGGCACCAGGCATGCGTATGGGGCACAGACATACATGCAGGGAAAATAATTATGCATAAAAATAAGTACAATTTTTTTTAGAAAAGTAGAAATTTCTAGACTGAAATCAACACAAAATCACTCTGAGAGAAAGGAAGGAGAATAAATGTTTGAAAACGGATACAAGAGGCATCTCAGTTCACTGACGGCTTCTGAGTGAGCTCATGTGTGGCCTTCAGTGCCTGCTTACATTGATGAATGGTTCCCTGTCTAATCGATCTCCCATCAGTTCCTATCTGTGCTCTCGCCTGGAGGCCATATTGAATAGTGACTAGTTTCTTTGTTTCTGTCAGGCTGTCAAAGTTAGGGAGTATCAGCCACAGGATTCTGGAAAGAGTAGAAGAGACAGCTCTAAGTTCAGGCCAAGGCAGCATCTTTACTGGAAACCAACTGCCCACCGAGAAAGGGTGCCCTAGAGACCAAACTCTTAGTGCCTTGGGTATTCAGCCATGAAGCCAGAGACCTGTCCCTTTTCAGGGGTTCTGGGGTTTATCTGAGCCTGATGTGGAAGCTTATATTTCCCCATTCCTGATCTAGGAGGAGCTACTCTCTATGGTATGGAGTTAGATCCAAGAAATACATTGGTAAGAGCTGGCAGTGTGGCCTAGTAGTTAAAGCATGTGCTTAGCATACACAATGCCCTCAGTTCAATCCCCAACACTGTGAAAACCAGTAGGAAAAGATGTAGATTAGATAAAACCAGTTTTTGCTTATTATCCACAGTCCCTGCATGAGCATTCCATAGTGATCTGGGTGTTACTGGGAGCTGACTGTGCCCAGTCCTCCTGCAGGGTGGATTAGAAGTGGACTCATTTTTTGATATCTTCCAGCCTCCCAGATAGATCCATGTTGTACTGTTTGGTACCCTTATTACCTCGTTCTGGGTTGTGTAAAGGTTTCTGGTTTCAAGAGCCCAGGGTTACAAACGAGGTTGACTCTCAGGTGGCAATGTTTGTGATACCTTTAATAAATAGTCACAGTCCTTAGGCACATATCTGGTCATAAGATAAGCTTTATGTCCTGCCTTGAATCTGAGTGTGATATAGGATTAATGTAGTGATCCTGTGTGACTCCAAAGGGTGGGACAATAGATGCAATGCATCTCCCACGTCCTTGGTGTAAAGACTCGTTTGTGGGCCCCCGACTCATTCTATCTGAGACTGACATGGTGGAACAAATTCATTTTTAAGTCTTCCCAGCCCAAGCATGAGACTGAGAGCAGAAGCCCCTTTGGAAGCATCCCCTCCCGCCCCAGCTGTAATGACCCCACCCCTGCCCAACACTCTTACCCACCTTTGATTGACCCCAGTAATCATGAATCAAGGAAGACCTCCACTGTGGCTTTTTACTAAGGACATAAAGAGTTGTTTTTTGCTGCTAAGTTTCTCCTCAGGGGTCCAGAACAGTAAAATGGGAAAATGCCACTTTGGAGTCATTTAGTCATCAACTCAAATGTCAGTCACACTTGGTTGGTTGTAGGACCGTGTCTGATACTACTTCAGGGTAGGAACAGTAGGATTCAGGTTGAGGTAAGGAAGGAGATGACACACGGCCAAGCCAAAATACAAAAGGAATTTGAAAAAAAACCCAGAAAAACCAAAAACCAAGAGTGTCAGCACCCATAGTTTGCCTTCCCTTCTCTTTCTCTCTACTTCAGGAAGACTCTACAATAATCTAGGGCCAGCCGCCTGAAATTTGGATGTGAGTCAGGTCTGGGGGTGTATTATAAGTTTGTATGTAATCCAGGTCACCAAGGAGGCTGAGACAAGAGGATCACAAGTTCAAGACCAGCCTAGGCAATCTGAGGAGATTCTGTCTCAAAAATGACACATACACACACACACACACACACACACACACACACACACACACACACATGCACACGCACATGCACACATACACATACATGACCACAGCCACACACAGTGGGCACATATAAAGGGCTGGAGGATATGTGTGTGTATATGTGTGTGTGTGTGTGTGTGTGTGTGTGTATGTGTGTGTGTGTGTGTGTGTGTGTAGAGCTCTTACCTAGCAGACGTAAGACCCCAATACTGAAACAGTAATAGAAATAAAGAAAAGGAAAATGGATGAAAGGAGAAAAGAGGAGAGAGAGGGGAAGAGAGGGAGAACATAGTAGAAGGGAGAGGTGAAGACAAAAGAGGAGAGGAGGGGAGGGGGCGGGAGGGGAGGCAAGGGGACCCAGTTAGGGAGAGTCCCATGTGGGTCACACTGCAGTAGGCTATAAACTTACTGCTCTTTATGCTTCCTACCTTCCCAGGCCTGTGAGAAGCTAGGCCTGCTCCTTATAACCCCAAAGTTTAGCCCAGAGCCGGCTGGGAGCACCTACTTAACAGCATCTCCAGGAAAGGTGCCAGGGAAAAGCCCAGAAGCACTCAGTTGAGCATGTAGGAGTTCATGGTGCCAGAGTGAGTATGGGAAATTTAACTCTAAGAATTAGGCATGGTTTATTTTTTTAACTTAGCTGTCAAAGACATCCTGACTTTGGTACTCAACTGTTTTGAGGGCAAACTCTTATTTCTTACTGGCTATGGATATTAAGTTACTCTCTGTGTCTACGTTTCTCTAATCATAAAAGGGGGGAAAACCCCCAACAGTTTGTACCTTTGAGGTCTGTTGTGACAAGTAAGAACAATACACTAAGACCTTGTATCCATGATACATGGATCCTGGATCATGGTAGCACTGTGTAAGCATTCAATGTAACCAATGAACTCACCAGAACCACAGGAGTTTAATTCTTGATCCAAGAGGACCAAGTCAGAATCACCACCTCAACAAGTTCCAGATCATTCATGCCTACTGAAATTTGAAAAATATTGTTCTAATAAGCTCCAGTTATTATTGTGACAGGAAGACATCATCCTACCTTGAGTTCAAGCCCCACCTGGATCCATGAGGAGACTCATCACACACACACACACACACACACACACACACACACACACACACACACACACTTTCTAAAATAAATAAGTAGTAAGTAGAGGCCAGCCATAGTGGTACATGTCTCTGGTCCTAGAACTCAGAAGGCAGAAGCAATAGGATCTCTATGAGTTCAAGACTACCTTGAAGCACATAGTTATAGATCAACCAAGGTGACAAACGGAAAGAGATCCTGTTTTTCTTAAAACAAAACAAAACCCTTAGTTCTTGGGTTCAGGGCCTGGATCGTCTGGCTCAGGTGTCCTTCTGGGTGGAGGGAAAGCAGTGGCATCCTTTGTGTCCTGTGCTGTGCCTGAGGGTGCACCACAGGCATCTCTTCTTATAAATTTTCCCAAACTAGAAACCCATTCAGGAAAAAAAAAAAACCCAACCCATGAGTTCCCTTTTGTAAAGCCTTAGACAGATTTGGCAACTAGCATTCTGGCAGGCTCATGTGAAAATAACCATCTTAGTCTACTTGTGGGGTGATTGTCTTGGTTACATACCTCTGGTGACTATGTGTGCCTTCCTGGTGCCAGTTATTTGGACAGTTTTTACAGTGAAGAGAGTCATCAGTTGAAATGACTGCAGGCTGACTTCTCATTAAAATTTCATTAGTGCCTTTCGTGGGTATATTAAATGTGATGCTTTAAAAGCACCATCCTGCTTTTCTACCAATGCTGTCTGTCCACTGTTTGAATAGCCTGGAAAATGCTAATATCTTTTAAGTTAAGGCAAGAGAAAAGAATGTGGAATGACTGAACCAAGGAAAAACCCAGCAGTTATCAGGCACTCACCTGTCCCATTCCCATGATTCACTAGCTTTACAGAAATCAGTCAAAGTGAGTGAGACTCACAGGATACTCTGCGGCATACATCAGTTAGACAGTCGATAGATTCTAGGTTAGCAGTCTTTGGGTTCCAATAGTGTCATTTGATTGGTAAAGGGCAACTAGGGCTGGGGATGTGTGGCATGGCTTTTCCTTCTTTAGTGGAGCTCTATATGGGTGGCTGGGTCTTGTAAACAGGCTGACTGGCCTACTGCTCTCTGGACCTTGTGGCCTGTTTGGGCATCAGGGGGGCAGGACCTGGGATGGTGGCAACAGAGTTAGTCTTCACTCGTGTATTCTGCACAGAGGAACGTCAAGCCCCACTTCTCCTTTGGAGCCAACATGGCCTCCTCTGCCACACACAGCTATCGCATCCCGAGACTCTGTGAACATCAGGTGTGGAATAGCACAGGACACAAGGAAGGAAGACACAACAGTCTAACCAAGCACCCATGCTTGCCTGCTTCCTCCTGCCGCTGTAGCTTAATTCCATTGTGGGCAAAGAAACTGGACGTCTTTATGTCCTCAGACAGAGTCGTCTAAACTTATAAAGCCTCTATTCCAGCCCATGGGCATCCAAAGGATTTCTGGACAAGTGACCTCTCTCAGTGAAGACATTATTGTTTTAATACAATGAAAAATTTGTGACATCGAGGCCAGGCAATCATTCCCATTATCCGTCCTTTCAAGTCACACAAGCTTATTCAATAAAGAAGTAGAGGGATGAGGGAGTGTGAGGCTGGCTGCTCCATTATCCAAGTTCTTACAGAACCACCAATGTTTACTTTCTTATTACGGTTTTGCAATTAGTGGGAGAGAAACGGAAGTTGGCTACCCGAGGATCTCCAGGGAGATGCAGGAAAAATTTACATGCAACTTAGAGAGATAGGAGTTACTGGGACTGTGACCCTTGCTAATCCTCCTGTTGTTACAGGGATTAGGTAGAGAGCTGTGGATCCAGGGTGTTAATCAGAGGAGCCCCTAGAACATTCATCAAGCCTCTAAATTACCCTTTGCTCCTTCCTCCCCTCATGGGGTAGGCTACCGGATTTCTCACAGAACTCAGGGCTGTCAGAGCCTTCTGGAGTTACCCCGTGGTTAGCACACAGAGATTTACGTTTAGTTCAAAGAACATTTCCTCTGCTCCCCGGCTCCTCTGCCCTGCCTGAAGCTTTCTGGGAAGCTTTCTGCTGCATATGTTACCCTAAGATTGTCCAGGTAGTGGGTAGTTTGACTAAAAATGGCCCCCATTGGCCCACAGGGAGTGGCAGTATTAGGAGGTGGGGCCTCATTGGAGTAGGTGTGTCATTAGGGAGTGGACTTTGAGGTTTCAGAAGTACAAGCCGGGCCCAGTGACTCACTTGTTCTTCCTGCTACCTTTGGATCCAGATGGAGAGAAGCTCAGCACCATGTCTGTCTGTGTGCCACCTGCTTCTCTTCATGATGACAATGGACTAAACCTCTGAAACTGTAAGACAGTCCCAATTAAACATTTTCCTAATGAGAGTTGCCTGGGTCATGGCGTCTCTTCACAGCAGTAGGAACCCTAACACAGGAGACGTGCCATATAACTTCCTCAGCCTGAACAGATTAAGCAAGAAAAGACTTCAACTTTTCCTCAAAAATAGTATTATGTGGAGTAAGTATGTTTTGCCTTCATGTATTTATTTATTTTTAAAAAGTCTCTTCCCACTGGAATATAAAATTATTGACAGCAGGTATCCAGTCCACCATGGCCAAGGCGGGTCCTCCTGCCCTTTGGGAACAAGGTCTGACATGTGGTAGACAGTCAATGCATTTGCAGACCAATCTAGTCAGCCTTCTCCTTTCAACTCAGCAAACAACCATTGATTTTCTGCTGCACGCCCAGCCCTGTGTTGGATTAGGGACACAGCATCATGAGCAGACACACATCTGTGATGACAGGCCCAAAACAAGTTACCACAGGAGCTTCCTGTATAGTGGGCATATCAGGTTCTGTAAGGATGATGGGCACAGAGAGGGCATGGAACCCTGGGCATCTTGCCTTTAATGGTTGCTGAGTCTGCACAAAAGAAACCCACACTAGGCTTATTATCTATATCATTGCTTTAATTATATTTAACTAGGAATGCTTCCAACCACTGATTTCTTTCCAGGGATTGACTTTTTTCCAAATAAATGTTCTCATTTTGTACCATGCATGAAAAGTTTAGATAAAGTTTAAGACCAAGAGTATTAAAATAAAAAGTAAAAGTTGCTGGAAGGATGAGGAAAGCTAGCTTAGTCTATAAAATGCTTGATGTGTAGAAATGAGGACTTAAAATCAATTCCCTAGTGTGCTAGTAATCTCTCTCTGGGAAGAGGAGACAGGCAGATCCCTGCACTTCACTGGCCAGACAGCCTTGCTTACTCCCTAGTTGGCAAGCCTCAGGTCCCAGTGAGAGGCTTTGCTTCAAAAAATGAAGTGCATTGGCAGCCCTAAGGAACGAGACCTGAGACTCTCCTCACAATAGCTTCCACATGCATGTGTGCACATATATACCTCCTTACACACACGAACATGAGTGCATGCGTGCACGCGTGCACACACACACACACACACACACACACACACACACACACACACACACACAAACACTCTTGCTGGGGAAAGAATAATAATTATCTAGGGAATTTTCACTAAGGATATCATTGGATTTTTCCCCGGCAATGAAAATGATTATACAAACACCAACTTGTAAATATAACTTTTATGATTTTTCTATTCCATTTTATCTTTAGCTTTTATTATTATTAAAGACCACTTAAATGTTATCTTTGGATAACACTTGAATACATGTAGATAAGTATATGCTTTGGAATTCACTGAAGTAGCAGAATTGAAAACACAGTGTTAACTATAATCTTTTAAACATTTTGTTGTAAATAAAGTGAAAGGAAGTTACTGAAATAAAATGTGATTGATTGATTGATTGAGAATGGTTCCCATAAGCTCATATATTTATTTTCATGCTTAGTCCCAAACTGATAAACTCTTAGAAAAGGATTGGAAGGTGTGGCCTTGTTGGAGGGGGTATGGCCTTGTTGGAGACAGTGTGGCACTGGGAGTGGGCATTAAAATTTCAAAAGCCCACACCAGACCCAGAGTGTCTCTCTACCTCCTGCCACTGTGGATCAGGATGCAAAGCTCTCAGCTATTGCTCCAATGATATGGCTGTCTTCCCCCCACCATGATGATGATGGGCCAACCCTCTGAAACCATGAGCCAGCCCCCGATTAAATGCTTTCTTTATAAAAGTTGCCTTGGTGATGGCGTCTTTCACGGCAATAGAACAGTGACTAAGATATCCAGTAACATACTGCAACTGGAAAGAACATGTTCGACATCTTGCATTAAGCTTTTCCATAAGAACAGGACACAGAATAAAGCTGTGAATAAGAACTGACTGAGTAAAACTTCCGTGCTATGGACAGATTGGGATGTTACAGGCCCAGAGGCTAATTTCCTTATCTTGGATGTTAGACCCAGACAGCCATTCCTTGCCCAACAAATGTTCTGTGCCAGAACTAACTGCCTGCGACTACTAGGGGGAAAACCTTTGGTACATATTACCTTAGCAGACCCACCATCTTCCACCAATCGCAGAGCTAAGAATGTCATCAGATAATGTCTGGTCTATCTATAGACAAGCCTCCCTGCTCTATCCATCGGCCTCTCTGATATATTCATCCGCAAACCTTAGACTTACCCTGACTTATGACTTCCTTTGTTCTAAAAACAAAAAACATAAAACTTCATGAAACTGCTTCCATGACGGAACATGGAATTTGGGGTAGCTCAAATCTGTGTCCTTGGGCCGTCGTCACTCAAAATGGCACCAGGATGAACTACTTTTTTATTGCCTTTAAGACGAGGGCTGTAGCGTATGTTGGCAGCCCTTTCTTGTACCTTAATCCTAACATACACCTCTGCAGCCTGCACCTTAGAGATTACAAACACATTTACTCATTTTTCTTTTTTTCGGAGCTGGGGACCGAACCCAGGGCCTTGCGCCTGATAGGCAAGCGCTCTACCGCTGAGCTAAATCCCCAACCCCTCATTTACTCATTTTTAAAGTCATGGCTCATAATTCTTTCTGTGCTACTACAACGAAATACTTTCAGGAAGGAAACAGGTTTGGGGCTAGAGAGAAGGCTAAGTTGGTAAAGTGTTTATTGATCAAACACAAGGTCCTGAGCTTGAGTCCCAGAATTCACTCGTTAAAACGCTAGGCACTGTGGAGTGTGCCTGTTCTCCCAGCTCTGAAAAGGCAGAGGCAGGAGGATCCCCGAGACTTGCTGGCCAGCCAATATACCTGAATTGCCAACCTCTGGGTTTATTGAGAGACTCTGCCTCAGAAAAATGAGGTAGAGAAAGATGGAGGACACCTAATGTCAACCCCTGACTTCCACCTGCACACACATAGATGTGCATACACACAATAAGTAAGTAAATAAATAGAGGTTTTTAAAAATATGTGATTCAATGATCGTAGGCTTCAAACAGTACAATGATGTGTGGTTCCCATCCCTTAGCGGTGGATAATACCACTAACCTTACTAGGGCACCCAGGAGTGAGAGATACAGGGATACCTCAGGGCAGCAAGGAGCTGCAGGGAGGTCAGTGGGACTGGAGACAAGTGGGCCTTCTGTCGGCATCCATGAGCACCTACAGCGTCGAATCTGACAGAATTAGAGTCAAATGGAGACACACTGGCTAGACTAGGGCCCACCAATGAGTGGTAGAAATAAAAATTTCCAGTCACCATGCAAACCTAGATGGTCTGAAATGGCTTTGTAGACCAGGGTAGCCTTGAACTCACAGAGCTCCACCTGCCTCAGTGCCCTGAGTGATGTGATTAAAGGCGCAGGCTACCACGTCTGGCAGTTAGCCATTATTCTTGACACATAGACTGCTTCTCCCACTTGAACTTCTCCTGTGATCTTCAAAAGAGTCTCTAGACTGTTCCCAAAAGGGGTGTACTGTGGGTTCTACTGGGATCTGTGCTCTGGGCATTTACAATTCTAAGTTCACAAATAGAAAGCTTTCTAAAATATCATATCTCAATTTCTTTCAATGACATTATAAAAAAAATCTATTTGTTTCTTAAGAAGTGTAAAAGGCACTTAGCCCGGGGTCCCTGCTTTATCACTGTCTCTTGAATCAAGGCATTAGTTGGTCTTCCAGGAAGCTGGAGGGTTTCTTAGAGAAGTATGTAAATGTAGTTGCATCCCCTGTATCAGAGTCAGAGGGCTGCCTGCAGTGGCCAGAGCTTCTCTCAGCAGAGTCTTTAGGAAGGCCACGGACAAATGGACAAAACGGACAAATTCTCCCCTGGCCCCAGATGAAAGACAAAGTGGGTTTCACTTTTCAAGTCACCTATGTAGCATCAGGATATAAACCCACCAGGTTGGAGCTGGGAGGTCGGTGTGTAGAGCTTCCCGGCTGCTGTCAGGACTCCCTGAAAGGTAGCACAGCCTCTAGGCAGCCTGTTCTCTCAGCCTGCCACAGAAAAAGCCAGGCAACGCCATTTGACCCCCCCCCCAATCTACAGTGCTTATTGGGTTTCCTCTCTCGTGCTCGCCCAATTGTTTAGGACAACTGAATCAAGCAGACATTTTGATAATAAACTCCAGACAGAGTCGAGTTTTCAAATTTGGTCTCTCTTTTCTGTAATGTAGTTTTCATTGATTCTGGGAGTCTCTGGAACACTGGTGTTTCTTTTCCAAGCCCTGGGCAAGATGCAGACCTCCGGGTGGGAGCGTGCGCAGGAACACGCTGTCCAGAGGAGGTTCAGCTGTCTCCCGCGTCCTCTCACCTCTCATCATCCACTCAGGAAGCACAGAGAGGGCCGACGAAGCCGTGTCAAATGGGAATGTTTGGTAATTTCGAAGCTACTAAACCAAAACCTATTTTCTGAGGCGACATAGCCCTGAGCATAATATTTTCTCTTTTCTCCCTAACTTGCGTCTGCAGCCGCTGTTTTCGTTACTCGGACACTAGCAGAAAATAGGATTTCTCACCTACAGATGGAGAAGAGAAAAGAGGCCTGCCTGAACATTAGGTAGAAATTGCTTGTCAAGTTTGATCAATTCTGAGAAAATCCAAATCCCCTTTGAAGAGACACAGTTGATGCTGGGAGATTAGATGGGTCGTCCTTATGCAGTCATTGTGTGGCTAAATTGTCTGCATATGCAGCCTGTTTGCTAAATGCACCATACATTTGCATCTAAATGGTCCATAAATAATTTGATTCTGCTCCACAAAGTGCCATAGAGAAACCCCCTCCCCCATGTTGGGCGTGGGAGATGTGTCAGTCGGACTCTCCTCTGTCATTGCTTCGATGGTGCTATTATCTGACAGGCACTGGGGAAAGAGTACAGGAATCTATTAGCAAGAGCCTGTCTCCATTATGAGCTGAGATTTGAGTGAGCCAGCAGAGAAATCTTTCATTAGGTACAGCGTTTGGCCTCCAGGTCTCAGGGCCAGACTGATAAAAGTAATAAGAAAAAGGCTGAGGCTAGTCCGGGGGAGCCCAGCCCCCACTCTACACAGCCACCACTATCTCAGCAATTTTGCTTTGCCTGTTGCAAACCAACGGGAGGTATCAATTACCATGTCCCCGCTGCCTTCTGTGAGGACAATGACTACCTGTTTCTCTAGCACGCACATGCCTGTTTGGGGTGACTGGGTACCCCAAAGAGTTTTTAGCAGCACACTGGGCTTGGCCAGTGTTAAGATCAAACTGTAGTGAGGGGGGCTGGAGAAATGGCTTAGTGGTTAAGAGAGCTTGCTGCTTTTCCAGAAAACCTGTTTGGTTCCCAGCAGCAGAACTCTATCTAGCTTCAGGAGTCTGAGAGCAAAAGTACTTGAGAACACGAAAACACACACATCACACCACACACACACACACACACACACACACACACACACACACACACACACACACCAATGTAAAGAAGAAAAACAACTTCAATGACGGCAGAAAGTCAGTGTGTTGCAGGTGTCCAGACAAATAATCTCGGGCTATCTTTAGCCCTCAGAGTGGCCGTTCACAGTGCGGCTCTGTGGGACCTGACACCCTCGTGACTATTAGGTAAATCTTGCTGGCTGTATAAACAGGTCACTAGCTTCCTGTGACCTAAAGTAAGAAGGCAGGTATGACACTGCCAGCAGCTCTCCTCTGGCTGCACATGTGTGTGGGTTACTGCAAAGCTGTGACTTTTTACGGCCTCCTTTCCATGAAATTTGTGATCTCCCATTCTTTTAAAGGTTCCAGGGGGATGGCACTGCTTGATTTAAGAAAGTTCAATATATTAAATCTAGTTTCACACAGAAGAAATATGGGAGGGCGGTTATTCACTTTGTGAAAGGGTTCACAGCAGGATGCTTAGGGTGATAAATATTATATGTGGTACTTAGTGGGTGATTTAGTTCATTGCTTCAGGAATATGTCTGTGGGCAAAATGCTGTGTACTTACTTAAAGGGTCTTGGTGACTTTGCCCCCTCCCACCCGATTACTCAGCCTTTCTGCCCTGCTCACAGGAACACGGACACAGCGCAGCACCTGACACACCTGACAGTTGCTTCTTTTTTTTTTTTATATATATATATATATTTTTTATTAACTTGAGTATTTCTTATATACATTTCAAGTGTTATTCCCTTTCCCGGTATCCGGGCAAACATCCCCCTCCCCCCTCCCCTTCCTTATGGGTGTTCCCCTCCCAACCCTCCCCCCATTGCCGCCCTCCCCCCACCAGTCTAGTTCACTGGGGGTTCAGTCTTAGCAGGACCCAGGGCTTCCCCTTCCACTGGTGCTCTTACTAGGATATGCATTGCTACCTATGAGGTCAGAGTCCAGGGTCAGTCCATGTATAGTCTTTGGGATAGGGGTTGTGGATTTAGCTCAGTGGTAGAGCGCTTGCCTAGCAAACGCAAGGCCCTGGGTTCGGTCCCCAGCTCTGGAAAAAAAAAAAAGAGGACTGGATGCTCACAGTTGCTTCTAATCTCGTTGGTTTTCTGGAACGCTGGAGTCTGGTTCTTACTGCAGTCCTTTACTGGTTGTGTTTCTTATCTCTGTAAACCACACACCCAGCAGAAGGACTTAATGGTAGGTGGTGGACTCCTCACATCTGGCACATCAGGAAGCAGAGGGCTCAGGTGGGGGCGGAAGCAGAGAGCCTCCAGGATGGCTACCACTTCTGCCAGGAAGCACACACGCGCTAAAGGTTCTGTCACCTTCCACCACAGACTCCCAGTTAGAACCCCAGTGTTCAAACATGTCCACCCATGGGGGGTAAATTTCTTACTCAATACAACACTGTGAGAACTGGCCCAAGTTGACTAATCCAAATTCAGTCCCCTCTTGGTTTGACCTCCTGAGGTAAAGCTGCACCTGAGGGCTTGTGCTCCCTACTCTCCTGAGCATTTAGGCCTCTGTATGTTATGGGAGGATTTGACGTTGTTGTTGTTGTTGTTGCAGGCCTGAAGGCAGGAATAGCAGTTCTTCTAGGGTATCTGGGCTGGACCAGAGCAAGTGAACTCAGGTCCAATGACAGCAGCAGCTCAACTTGACACTGTCACCGGAAGAGCAGAAGCGCTCCATTGATCTCTTAGCAGGGAACCTCAGCTCATATAGAACCAGACACTCAGCGTCAGTGTAGAAAATCATATCAAGATAAGGAAGTAGGCAGCAGAGCTGAAATTTATTAAAAGTCAAAAGTCAGCTACTCAGAGAAGAGGAAAGAACAGAGAGCATGGGTGTGGTCTTCCAGGAAGAGCTCCAAATTATTAAAGACATATACGTTAAACACAGGGGTTAAGGAAAGAAAGGTGCCCGTGGGAGAAAAAGAGACATCCAAGTGTCAGTGCGAGCGTCTCAGGGGAGAGCCATATAGGGTTCTTTCAGCCACGCATGCACTTTTGGTGGCTCTCAGGACATCTCAAAGCACTGCTAAGAGCTTGTTTTTTCCTTTTCTCTGTCTTTTTGATAAGTGAGATTGTAGGGTTATGACAGAGGAGCCTTGGATGGAATTATCTGATAAAATCAGGAGCCGTTAGGGCTGGGCACAGGGCTCAGGACTTTTTTTTTTTTTTAATTGTAAATGGGATTTCTGGTTGTGAGTCCTAGAAAACTGTAGGTTTAGAGTTGGGAAGAGAGAAAAGCCTTAAGCAAATGTGCTTATTTGAAAATACCTTTATAAAAATGGATGGTGTGTCTGTGTAGGCAATTGGTACAGTTGGTACAGTTGTACAGTTGATACGGTTGGTACAGTTAGTACAGTTGGTATGGTTAGTAGAGTTGATACAGTTGGTACAGTTCATACAGTTGGTACAGTTGGTATAATTGGTACCATTGGTACCATTAATATAGTTGGTACAGTTGGTAAAGTTGTACAGTTGGTACAGTTGGTACTATTGGTACCATTGGTACAGTTTGTACAGTTGGTACAGTTAGTATAGTTGGTACAGTTGGTATGGCAAATGCTGGCAGTTTTACCAGAGTTCTCAATTCTCAGAAGATCAAAGACTTAAACCAGAATCCTGGGTGCTGGACTCTGCCCCTCACCTCATGTTCCCATAATTTTCACCATCTCTCCTTCTATCCTGCCTCACAAAGGACCATGGTATCTAGCAGAAAAGGGAATAGTCATGGTATTTCTGCTAGAAAGAGTTATATGGTGTAGCTGGGTGTTGTTTTGTTTGTTTTTAACTGTTTAGTCTCTGGCAATGCAACTCTCTAGCCCTGGAATATCCTGTAGATATTTTCTGTGCCTCCTCCTCCTCTTCCCCCTCCTCTTCCTTTTGCTTTGAGCATCCTTATGTAGCCCAGGCTGCCTTGAACTTGAAATCTTTCTCTATAAGCCTCTTTTGTGCTACAATTAACATACATGGCCTTAATATTTTGTATGTTTTGATTCAGTTGGCTGAAGTGGATTTTGTTTGCAACCAGAAACCTTAACTGGCTGACTTGTCTTCCTTTTCTTGCCTGTCCTGGGGCACATCACAGAATAACTTGTCATCTTATGAATCTTTATGCTTCTCCTGACAGGCTGCAGACTTTCTCTAAGCTCTGCTAATCCCATGGTCTCTGTTTGGGCTTCACCCCACTTGGCTAGCCAACTGTAAAGAGAGAATTTTCCATAGAGATTACGATTCCTTCCACCCACAGGGCCTTCCTGCAGGAGATGAAAGCTTTTAGATTATGGTTTCATTTGTTCAGAAAATTGGGATTTTTACAGGGAAGGTTACATTAGTCCTGTTTATCCTTTTCTATACTTTTTGATGTGTTGATACCTGGTCTTACAGACCTGGGTCTTACAGACACTGTCCTCCCAGGCTTAGGATAGAAGACAGATCACCTTTAGTGTGCAACACAATTAATCCAGAGCCCATATACTCACCTCTTATTTATCTGGGACACTGTTTCCTACCATAAATCACCCCAAGCTAGACCCTAACCCTAGCGCCCAGGACCCATTTCCCTCCCACCTTATTCAAACTGGCCAACAGCAGGCTTGATCAGACTCCTTCTCTGCCTCCACTGTCCTTCCAGCAAAAGCAGCACAGAGCGGCTAGCCCAGGCTTTCCTCCATCCTTCTACCTCCTGGTGGACCCTGGTCGTCTTTTCTGTATGCTCTCTCTCTCTCTCTCTCTCTCTCTCTCTCTCTGTGTGTGTGTGTGTGTGTGTGTGTGTGTGAGAGAGAGAGAGAGAGAGAGAGAGAGAGAGTCCTCTCCCAGAATAAAAGGATTAAGCTTTTCTTGTAAATGCAATTGTGTCTATGTCTGAGCTCTTATCATTGCCAAGGAAAATAAATCCTGTGCAAATCTTAAAAACACAGAGAGTGAAGTTGTTAGGGCACACGGTAATGTTTTTCTGAAGACTTTGTCTCTTGCCGTAAAGTGGATTTCCCATCACAGAGCCTTGGTGGCATGGCTGCCTTCTGCCTCCTGGAAGTCACTCACAGGGCTTTCCATCAATGGGTGCCCCTCACTTTTGGACAAAGTCTTTCAGTGTTAGGGACACCAATGGATTCAAGATTTCCTTTGTCAATTTTGTGCATGCTGTCACACCTGGGTGTTATGGGGACACTGGTGACCCAAATCTCCCCAGCCCCTCTAGAAATATGTTTTTGGTGCTGTGTATCTAAATGCAGTGACTCCCTCTGGACCAGATTAGTTTATAGTAATGAAGAAAACTGGCTCCTCAGCGGGATGTTAGCATTCCAGGTTATTCACATTCCCTGCCCTCTTTACCAGAAGAGAGGCTTGGTGAGTTTGCTTATATCCGATATAAAATCAGAGTTCTCCTCATCTCTGGGTGCTTTTCTTAATGCACATGCATTGTGTGTGCAAAGCAACACTCAGCTCCTGATGCATTATCCTATTAAATTGGGCACGCAGGGATCCTGCACCCAAATGTTCCCAGTGCTGTAATTAATAGTCTATTACATTTGGGTGCATTTTCTGCTTGTTTGCCAGTCTTCAGAGGCATGCAAACCAGCCCAGCTGTGGCAATCGCTAATTGGGAACGGCTGATGGCCTGTATGTGCGCGCTGTGTGCTAGGATGAACCTAATGGCTGCTTGAATTTGCCTCAAGTACACTGAGAAATTCCTGAGGGTGGGGACCGCACCTTCTCTCCCCATCTGATCATCCTGTTTGCTATAATAGACAAGTGTTTTGGTGTTCAAATATCCCTCCTGCCCCCAAACTCTCTTCTTACCTGATCAAGAAGATTGGGGACCACTTTTTGCATTGATAGCTTCCGTCTGCTTGAATGCTTCTGTTATCTGTAACTCTGGGATTTAAAGGCACACAGAGCTGGGGAGATAAGTCTGAGTGAGGAAAAGTGCTTGTGCGAAAGCCTGACTGCCTTCCTTTGGACCTGGAACCCACATAAACGGCAGACACAGTCACTCAAGCATTTGTAATCCTAGGCCACCTACAGGAAAGAGGTGAGGACAGGAAAATCTCCAGAAGCTCACAAATCAACTAGTTTGGCTTATGCAGCAGGAAGGAGACTCTGTCTCTATCAAGGTGGACAATGAAGACTGAGTTGAGGCCATTGTCCTCTGACCTCTACGTGTATAGCATGACCTGAGTATGTCCACATCCACACCCACAAACAGGCATGTTCACACATCTTATACATGCTCACATACACAAAACAAACAAGGCACATTTGTTGGGGTAGAAGTCTCGGCTCAAGTCCGGACAAACCACAACAGGCCAAATGATTCCACGTGGAAAGGTTTAATGAGAGAAGAGTAGAAGAGGAGAGGAGTAAAGGCTGGACATAAGCACGTGGAGGGAAGCAGGGAAGGGACTGTGGAGAGAAGGGACAAAGGGGAAGAGGGGAAGAGCAAGAGCAAGAGAACGAGGAGGGGGCAAGCAACCCCTTTTATAGTGAGTCAGGCACACCTGGGCTGTTGCCAGGTAACTGTGGGGGTGGAGCTTAGACAGAATGCTAACAACATTGATCTTACTAAGATGCAGAGACAAGAACAACCCAACCATTTCAGCTAGAAAAGAGGCCTGGGACCTTACAGTCTTGTGGCCAGAAAGGAGGGGCCACACACTGGGCTCCCCACATAAGGAGTGGAGTCAGCAGGAAGGATACAGATAGCAATCTACTCTCCTGACGGTATGACTTGTCTTTTCAGCATTGAGAGTCAAATCCAGGGCCTTGTGTAAGCTGGGCAAATAAATGTTCTACCACGGAGCTACAACTCTAGCCTTGAAACAAACAAACAAACAAACAAACAGATTTTTATTAGACTACTTTTTGCCAGACTCCACAAATAGAAAACGCAGGACACCCAGTTAAACTGGAATTTCAGGCCAATACTGAAATGTAGACATCCTAAATGTTGCTGCATGAGATGTACTAAACTGGTTGTTGTTTTTCCGAAATACAAATTTAACTGTGTTCCCTACATATACTGTCGAGCAATGTTGTTTCATACCTTTCTCTCCTAAACTCAGCAACACTTGAAGCCTGTCTCACACCTCCAGTGGGGGGTGGTCCATGTATTCTTTTCTGTTGAACTCTTTTTCTGAGGTGGGGAAGCTGCAGAGTCACTGCTCAGGGACTAGAGGCAGCCGTCCGGGCACCCTAAGACATTGTCGCTGTTTGAGGGAAGCAGAGCGATGAAGCAGGAAGTGGATTTGCCTTTGACAGACTGGGAAGCTTTCTGAGGTCTTCGGTTTCTGACTTGACTGTGAGTTATGTTTTAAATCTATCGTTCCTAGAATTGTGTGGTATCTGAGTCAGAGTCTTCCTAAAGTGGACCTGGGGGACCATGGGAGCATGGCACTTGTGGCTGCACCCCCAGACTGAGGCTGGATAGAAAGTCCATGAAAATTATGGAGGTTTGAGAAGAAGAAGAGGTTTCCTAGCCCTGGAGTCTGCTGGAAGCCTCTGGCAGCTGAGAATCAGGAATTCTAGGAAAATTAACCTTTGCTGTACAGTTGTCTACACAGAGGCAATATTCTTGTTATATAAAGATAACTTTCAAAAATGTTAAAATAGCAGCGGGGTGTGCTCAAAGCTTCAGAGAATATGACCTTCAAGTGTGGCTTTGTTCCTCCTGAGAACAGGAGAAAGAAAGCAGTCAGTTTACGTGCAGCGACTTGAAAGCCAGCACACCTGCTTCTTGTCCATGACAACTAGTTCCATCCTGTCTAGAAGCTGGAAATGTCCTTGGTTCTAGTGGCAATACTGTCCTGACCAGAGCCCAGAAATAGCAAAATGCTGAAGGGGGCTGGTTCAAGCTCTGGTTTCTTGGTTTTGTCTTCCTTCTCCTTTTATCAATGGCAACTTTAGTGAGCATTTGCCTAGAAGCAGGGCATCTGTGGAGACCAGATGCCCTGGAACCTGTGTCCAAAACTCCAGTCCCACCTTGTGAGTGGGACAACTGGACTGACCAACTCATACCCCCACATCTCAGCCCAATAGGGCCTTACTAACCTATAGCAGGACCCTCAAGACTCCCACCCCTGTTTGCAGCCCTTTCTAGGAGACCTCCTGCTCTGAAGGTGCCCTGTCTGCTTCCTTTCTCTTATACTCAACTGTGATAAAATTCCTTTCTGAAATTCACCCTTCCTTTGTCCACAAAATTCATTCTGAGTCTGCAGGACAAAGGACCCGAAAGTCAGTGGCCTGGTATGGCTTTGATGGCCTTTGTACTCAAGAAATCCACCCCCCCCCATTACTTCTTTCCCAGACATAAACCTGATACTCTCTGGGAACCTCACAACCAGAACTATAAACTTTTATTACACTGAGAACACCCTAGCTTGCCCTACTACTCTGGTTGGTCTATGATTTTACCTCACCTTCTGTGAGCCTCTCGTATACCTGGCAGTCCTTCTATGATCACATTTAACTTAACAACCCTCTAAAGGTAATGACTTCAGAGCCCACCAGCTTTCTTTATACGGCTATTATAAAGATATTAGGTCCACCCCACACCTGAGTATGTCCTGGTCTCTCACAGAGTATCTCTCTACCCATTAATTCTTACGCTTGAATCTACGGTTAAAATTTTCTTTTAATAAAATCCAACTCTGGCTGCTCGGGAGATGGCTCAGTAAAATCTTGCTATGCAAGCATGGTGGCAGAAGCGTGGGTCCCTACCTAGCACCGATGTTAAAGCTGAGCACACTGGTAAGCATCTAACAGTCATGCAGTTGAGGGTAGGGACAGGGGGATCCCAGTCCACCTGCCAACCAGTCTGAAATCCTTTCTGCAGTGAAGGGATCTGCCTTGACCTGTGTGGGACTTTCAGAGACGCTCTCCTTCTGTTACTGCAGGTGAGGCCTGGTTTGTGTCTGGAATCTACTATGGCTGATAAAAACTACAGGGAGAGAGTTAGGTAAAGCAGTGAAGTCCGTACCCACAGGTGGGCCGTCTATGTCTTTTATCAAATGAACTTAGTTATTAACCAGTCAAAATGGGTTTGTGATTTAGAATGTCTGTCCAATCAATGAATTGCCTCCCCAAACAACCTTTTAGGAAATCCATCAAAACGAGAAGTCCTCTTCTCAGCTTGCTTTCTTTGTGGTGTCCTGATACAGTGTGTGAGGATTAGAATCCCTACTATAAATTCAACTGAAAGCTATTTCCTTGGACCTCAGTGTTAACAATGGGAAACATTCACCTCCGGAGTGTTAGTGGAACTTGAATCGGTACCCAGGAAGAGGCACAGAATGGAAGAGCCCTTGTAACTCGGTGGTACGAAGCCTCCGACTTTGATGCTTAGTGGATGCTTTCCCCTCTCACCCCCTTGCAGAGCCAATGGAGAGTAGCTCACGTAGGCTAACAGGAAGTAGCTCAGAGATTCCCTTCTCTGCTGCCTCTAGGCCAAGCTCATGTGGGGTTTAGTTCTGAGCTGTTGGAAGAAAGAGATTGATAGTTCACATCACCCAGGGCAAGCCCTGGACAGCAACGTGTTCGGGCAGCCTGGGATTTTCAGGGTAAATAATTGCCTTTCTTAGGGATTTGCTGGGAAACTCCTGGTCAGAAATGGGGCAGAGATTTAAATATAATTTCCCAACCCCACCAGGCAGGGATTTAAAGGATAAACGCCCTTGGCTCAGAGGAAGATTTACAGTTGTAGTCACTTCACAGGCAACTGTTTCTGTGAGATGCTTGGCACTGAGGACTGTTCTACACCAGCTCTTCATCCATCCATCCTGGCTGCTAAGCTGACACATCCCCATCAGCCTGTACAGCCTTTCCCACTCCCCTGGCCCCCTTCACTGCCATCCCCCAATGGCAAGAACAGAGACTTCCATTAACACTGGATGACGAAGAAGGGCTCGGGATGGTCTGGAGCTCAGGACTGTTTTGGAGCTCGGGTTATGTCTTCCTCCCCCAGCTAAATGCTGCCTGGTCCATCTCCAGTCGCCTCCTCCTCTCTGCCTCCTCTTACAGTCACAGGTCTCCTCTTCTGGAGACTTTGGCTGCTTCTGTTTCTTGTGCCCCATTTTCCTCACTGGACCCTAGCTTTGGAGTTTAGAACTTACCGGGGAGAATATTAACGGAGTCCTGGGCCCCACTGTGGCTTTTGAATCAGAACTGCAGATTCTGGGGCTTAGAAATCGAATTCTCCAGGCAATCAGTCCTTAAACAACCCCTAGATTCCAGGGTGCAGTTGACATGTGCCTTCCTCCAATGGCTGAGTTCTGGGAAGGCTCCTCCCTTTCCCCTTCATTTAGGGGACACTCTCTCCCTTGTATTGAGCAACATTACTGTATGCCTTTGAGGACAAATGAAGAGAGACAAAGTAAGTGCCTGGGCAATGATGCGGTGTTAAGACAGTCAGTGACATGGCCTGAAAGGTGTCCCAGCACATGAATAGTCAAGTTAACCTTCTGGTCACTTTTTTTTTTTTTTTGGTTCTTTTTTTTGGAGCTGGGGACCGAACCCAGGGCCTTGCGCTTCCTAGGCAAGCGCTCTACCACTGAGCTAAATCCCCAACCCCCTTCTGGTCACTTTTGATCATTCATATCAATTTGATTCAAACTCCCCCTTCCCCCAAGCTTTTGTGAGAACAAGAAATGGGTTCTGGAAATAAGATGGCAGGAAGATTGAGGTTAAAATGAATTGACAGGCAATAGGATTAGAACCATGCTGAATTCTGGTCCTGGGAGTAACTAACAGGGGCCTGGAATTAAAGAATTAAACCATGAAGACTTCTTTGACAAGCGATCTGATAGACTCAGAAGTAAATTTCAGAGACAGTGTTGTCAGACAGAGGCAGGGGACAGCAGAGATAAGGGGCTCCGGGCGGCCAGGGCAGGGGTGAAACCCATTTCTTTCTTTAGAATGCAGAGAGGGGGGGGGGCAGGCAGTGGTCCTGTTTCTCAGGGTCCTCAATGCAAGGTGCTGAAATTGTTCCAGGGACGAGGGAGTTATCAGTTTCTATTCACCGCTGGTAGCATTTTCTTTCTTCCATTCAATTATGACCTTAAATGGAGGCAAATGTGAAAAGGGGAGGAAGATAACAAGGCATAAGGCAAGAGTGACAGCTAGTGACCCACTGGGTATTGAACTCACTGGGTAACTTTCTGGAGCTGTCCCCTCATGTTGCAGACAACAGAAAGAACAAACGCATTCCAAGGGGCTCAGAGAAGTGGTACCAAAAAGCTTAATGGCTTTTCCATGGAGGAAGGGGTGGTTTGGTACTGCTTCTTGTCTGCGACACCCTAAGAAAACCTAGGAAGTTCCATGTGGGTCAATTAGAAGGGAGCAAAATGTCTCTGAATATCCATCCTCTTCTTTATTGCCATTCCCCAGACAAGGTTTTGAAAGGACAAGGGGATGTTTCTGGTGCCCTCGAAGTGAAATATTTTCACCTAATGTTGGAAAGACAAACTCTAGCCTGCATGGTAACTGCTGTGTTCTGCTGTTGGGGAAACGAATGCGTATGCACAATGGATCTCCCGGGTCTCTTTTCGGTGGTGTTTCTTCAGCTGAGCGTTGAAGGAAATCTTCAGAACAAATAATGAGAAACTTGACAATCTGACTAGGAGACATCACTCTTGATGCTATTTATAGTTGGATTTTAATCAAAGCCAGGTTTTATGTTTCATCTGTGACCCTCCTTCCCCTTCTAGAAGCCAGGTCCAAGTTGCAGCCTCAGAGAGCCTTACTTCTGTCACATGGAAACCAATGGACTCAGAGGTTCTGGTTCCGTGCGTGTGTGTGTGTGTGTGTGTGTGTGTGTGTGTGTGTGTGTGTGTGTGCACGCGCGTGCATGTGTGATGGAAGTAATGACAGGTAATTAATCTCTTAATTTTTGATTCAGGGCCTTTCACTGAACTTGGATCTCACTGATTCAGGAAGACAATCTGACTTGCAAGCCCTGGAGATCCTCCTTATTCTGCTCCCCATTGCTGCAATTACATGTCTGTACATACTGCATCACCTGGCTTTTATGTGAGTGCTGGGGACTCAGATTCTAGTTACCACACGAGTGCTTTCCTGACTGAGCCCTCTCCAAGCTCCTTGACTCACTTCTCACCTCTGAGTACCTGCCGGCTTCAGGCACAGGACTTCCGGGTCTCGTGACTTTTGTGACCATGGGAACAATGGCCCTGGCTAAGTCCTTGTTGGATTGTATCAGGTAGAGCAGGAAAGAAGGTGCTGGGCTCTGTCTTTCCCATGACATCCCTCACCCACTGCTGTGTCTGCCCCCTGCCTCTACAACATATCAGGGTCTCAGTTTCCTTCCTTGGCAACATATTTTGTGTGATATTCGAAACCACTACTAATGGTCTTCTCAAATGTCAGATGTTCCCAATCTCTAGTTTCAAAGTAAAACGTCTTCTTCAGAGACCATTTTGACCTACAGGTAAGGAGACAGAGGATGGGAAACCTGTGAGAAAAAACGGATGGAGGAAAAAACGGTTGGTTTTGTGGGTCACGGTTCTTTACAAAAGCCACCAGATAGGATTTTGCACAACAGCATAGATCAGGGACATAGGTGGGGGGCAATTTTGAAAGGTGTTCTGGGTAAGAGACACTCTTGGAAGCCTCAGGGTCTCTTCCCCAGAAGATTTGCTTTTCCTGAACAATTTGCCGTTTGACTGTCATGTGTGTGGTCCTTCCAAGTCTCTCTCCCCACTCCGAGTGCATCAGCAACGTTTCAACTGTGCTATGAATTCTTGTCACCACGCATGGCTTAAGAATTAACTTTCTGGGAATATTTTGGCTTATAGTATTTGCCAATGACTGTAATGTAAATCCTTCCATCCTGGCTAATTGCAAATCCTTCCAGCCTATCACCGTGGAGGTAAGCTGAATCCTAAGGTCAGCACCATTGTAAGCACATTCCTTGTAGATACGGGACAAATGACATCTAGAGCACAGAAAAGAAAGCTATGACGCCGGAGTATTCTCCTTGTCTTAAATAGAATTTATTTAACTGTAAGATTATATATAAGTTAATCTTCAATAATGGTTGTAATAACTGACCTACAAAATTCTAAAAATGTAACAATCTGAATACAAGTCAGCTATCAGACTGGAAGAACAGAAGCAAAAAGATACACTTAGTACTGAAACACTAAAGCAGCGTTTCCATGCCGTCCAGACTGGTCCTTCTGAGAATCTGCAACATGAGTTCATAGAAATGACATGGATGGAATTGGTTAAAAGCCTAGACTGTGGAACCAGTCTTACTGTTTGCTATCTGCAATTTCTCAGTTACATAGGTACAACATATTACACATAGCAGCAGCTCCGTGTGATTCTTTTGAGGATTACATGGGATAATATCCCCCGGGGTCATATGGGAAACTTCCAGTCAGTGGCAGCCACAAGGCCTACTGTGACAACTATCCTGGCCCATTTCTCAATGTCCCCAGGAGCTGCAGGAAAGTTAGGTCTACCCCGGGGACAGGCTCATGTATGTACTGACTGACACATGTATGTACAATCTTCATTGTACTGTGAACCTCCAGCAGTCATTCATTTAGGCTCTGACTCAAGGGGAGGCAGGCTCCCCTTAAAACACCTTCCCAACAAACAGCTCACAATTGCCAATTCAAATACAGATGACCCATTTTCTCTTCAGTGCTACTGTCTGTCTAGACCCTCTATTAAAACACACATATTCCTCAAAGAGTACCATTGAGTGTCTTGGCAACCTGGAGGAGCAAGACGCTTGCCTGACAGTGGGTGAAGGGGACAAAGGGACACCAGGCTACTGAGACCTCCATGCACCTCTTCCCTCCCACAGCCCTGGGACCAGCTTACTTCACATGGCCAAGAAGCTACTAAAGAAGGATTCCACTCCAGTCTTCCCTCTGGATTCTCCACCATCATCTGGATTCTCCATCATCCAGGGTGAAGACCTGATCGGTTCTCAAGTCTCCAATCCACTGCTGAAGCAAGACCCTGCTGGACATCGGGGGTTCGTCTTCCTATATCGAGAACACTAAATCTGGGTTGGTGGGGCTGAATTTTAGTTGTGGTCTGATGTTTGACCTTGAGAAGGTCATGATGCATCTCTGAACCTGTGTGTTGAGGAACCTGATGAGGATTTACTCAAGACTAAAGAAAAGAGCCTTTTGGTAGCAATGACATCAAATGCACACTTTTTTTGGTTTCCAATTCACTGGCCTTAGCTGGCTCCTTTGTCTTCTGTTCTCACTTACTCGTTTGGAGAGAAAAGCCATTTTGGGAGCACCGTAGATGGAGGAAAAGGACACATTTCCTAGCCTTTATTTTGGAGATCTTAGGAACCACCTTTCAAATCTGTGCTTGGATGACCTACCCATAGTACAGTGTGCACTAATGACAGCCTGCAGTTGTTCCTAGTTCGGCTCAGTGGAAGGCACAGGCAACCTGCAGGAGTCCCGGGATGTGTAAGCACTGAGCGTCTTCTTGAGGTGTTGTGTGTTTAGTTGGGGCACCTATGATGTTCCAAATGACCGTCAGAAGCCAGGAAGGAACTGCGGCTTCTGACGCCTTTAGATGGCTATGGAGGCCTGGGCTGCAGGCAAGGAGCCACAGAAGCTGCTCCCTCCCAGGGCTGACCCACGAGCCTTGGGTCTGGGCCATCCATGGTTGGAATCTAATGGCCTGGAGCTGCATGTGTGATAGCTCCTGCCGCATGCAAGCCTTTCCTCGGGAACTCACAGCTTCGTCTTTGTGCTCCTCTATGGGCAAAGTTAGTTGTGCTTCTCCAGCCCTAGATAGATGAAGCCTGGGCTCAGAGTCCCAAAAATGACTGGGTGACTGGAAAGAACTGCATTTTCATATTTCTATCAATGTTTCGGGTGGGAGTCCACAGCAAAAATGGCTGGAAAATCACTCAGTTTGGGGTGGGGGTGGGGGAAGGGTAGTATGTTTTTAGATGGATTAATTCTGGTAGAGAAAAGATTGCTGATGGCCAGCCAGGACAATCTGCCTCAAACTAAGCATTCGCTTGGAGGCTGGCCCGGCCCAGCTGGTGTGCCTGAGGTAAGGGAATGAGTTGGAAAGAGGCCCACACAGTCCCAGGGAGAGAGCTGTGCTGGATTTGGATGCCATGTTTCCCCGTAGCACTTGGCCAGTGACAGAAAGGAGTTGTGGACACGTGGTCCCATTGGGAAGGTTTTAAGGTGTCCAAGTTAGAGCAGAAAAAAGGCAGAGCGAAGCCCCTCCCCCTTCTTCCAGTGCTCGAAGGCCTTCCTCTAGAGGCTCATGCACGGTTCTAACAACAAACCAAGAGAAACAACCTCTGGAGAGGGTGTCAGGGGGTGAGGGTGAAGGTGGAGGGGGTGAGGGTGAAGGTGGAGGGGGTGAGGGTGAACGTGGAGGGGGTGAGGGTGAAGGTGGAGGGGGTGAGGGTGAAGGTGGAGGGGGTGAGGGTGAAGGTGGAGGGGGTGAGGGTGAGGGTGGAGGGGGTGAGGGTGAGGGTGGAGGGGGTGAGGGTGAGGGTGGAGGGGGTGAGGGTGAGGGTGGAGGGGGTGAGGGTGAGGGTGGAGGGGGTGAGGGTGAGGGTGGAGGGGGTGAGGGTGAGGGTGGAGGGGGTGAGGGTGAGGGTGGAGGGGGTGAGGGTGAGGGTGGAGGGGGTGAGGGTGAGGGTGGAGGGGGTGAGGGTGAAGGTGGAGGGGGTGAGGGTGAAGGTGGAGGGGGTGAGGGTGAAGGTGGAGGGGGTGAGGGTGAAGGTGGAGGGGGTGAGGGTGAAGGTGGAGGGGGTGAGGGTGAAGGTGGAGGGGGTGAGGGTGAAGGTGGAGGGGGTGAGGGTGAAGGTGGAGGGGGTGAGGGTGAAGAAGGTGGAGGGGGTGGTGGTAAGGTTGTGGGTTGGTGGGTTGGGGAGGGGAGGGAAGTGGAGGGTGAGGTGACGCTCCCTTCTGCACATGCAGAGCTAACTCCTAAGCAGCCATATTTATGTACAGAGTGTGTTAGAGAGTAAGGAAAGAAGCCAGCAGGGTGGGGGACAAGTATCAGGGCCAGCTCTCCAGGCGGGAGGTCCTGCTTTGCTTTTCTCTGGGGTCCTTATTTTGATGATGGATCTTATTTATAAACTATCAAGAACAGAGTAGCTGGCTCTCTGATACAAAAAGTGTTACTCTAGTGAGGGGGGCTGACGGATTTATAATTTATACACTTGAAAGGTCTCACTGAGGCAAGAGCACCCTCTGTTAGAAAATTAATTCCATGCCTTCTTTCTGGCTGCTTTTCTCCTGCATCTTACTTAGCCTGCATCTCAGCAGAGGCAAAGCGATTTTCCGAAAAGCAGGGAGAACATCCGGGCTTTAATTGCAAAGTAAAAGGGAAAGGCATGGCTCAGTAAGGAGGCCAGGAAAACCTGAAAAAAGGAGAAGGCTTTTAATCTGACCACTGTCTCCAGCCCTGGATCAAATGAGTGCTTCTGACACAAAGGGTGCCTCCAGGTGACGCCACAGTCTGTGGAGGAGACACTGTCTCATGCTTCTGCAGCTTAGCCTTGAGCCCAAGGCTCCTGGAAAGGGGTCGATCATGGCTGTCAGGGTTTTCTCCCGAGACATGCTGCTTCACCCATGACAAGGCAGGCTCTGTCTGAAGCAGCCAGAAGAGGGAAAGAAGGATGTGTTTGGGAGCCTTTAACTCCAGTGCTCTGCTTCTTGGTAACTGTGGTACGTGTTCCCTTTGGAGGCAGTGAAAAAAAGAACTAACAATGGTGGGAAATAACTATTCTGGTAGACTCTTCTGAATGTTCTACAAAATTTTACCAACAACACAGGACAGATTTCACACCAAGATCTTGAATCACAGTTGTTTACATAATATAATGCCCATGGCAGACGAATACTAATACCTCAAATTACCTGAGACGAAAAAGAAAGAAAAGAAAGAAGGGTAATTAATAGGTCCTGCTGTCTAGAGGTCCGAGGTGCACAGGAGATCCGGCCGCTCCTGGTCTCACATCTCAGCAGCATCCCTGGCTCTGACCTCCGTCTCAGTGATGGCGATTCCAATGGCGAGGCTGCCATTGTCAGAGAAAAGCTGGGCCAGTGAGGTGTTGAGAACCAGGCAGTCCCCGTCGGTGATGACTGAGTCCACACACTCCAGGACGGATCTCGGGGTGGCCTCCCATTTGAGACGCCTGTGGTTTCTGTTGAGCTCCAGGCGATAGGTGAAGCAGTCGGCCTGTGTGGGGGTCCCAATCAGCATCATGGTAGCAAAGAACTGAGGGTGCCCTTCATGTCGTTCCTGTTTCCTGAGCACCAGCAGGAAGTGATGGCCGAGGCAGGAGTGCATGATGATCCAATCGGCTGGCGCGGGGAGGTGCATGTCCGTGGCCAGGAACACTATCTCCGCCCCGTGCAGGATGTCGATCCTGTGGATTTGCCGCAGGTGAGGGACCACCACCTCCAGGTGCCCTTCCCATTGGCAGGAGAACAGGGGGCAAATGCAGGGTGTCATCTGAGTGCTGTGCAGTCCGGGCTCCTGGTGGTGGAGGTGGTGGGGACGGGCATGCTGATACAGGTGGTTGTGGTGACAGTGGTGGCGATGGTGGTGGGGAAGATGGTGCTGGTGGAAGCTACCTTGCTCAGCAGAGTTCTGAGTGATGGCCCGTCTACTAGACACATACTGGAAGGAGAGAGAAAAGTGTTAGTGGGATGTTAGGCTTGTCTCCGGCGCGGAGTGTGGCTCTCCTGATATTAGAAGTATTAAAGGCAGAAAGTACCGGGGTTGGGGATTTGGCTCAGCGGTAGAGCGTTTGCCTAGGAAGCGCAAGGTCCTGGGTTCGGTCCCCAGCCCCGAAAAAAAAAAAAAAGGGCAGAAAGTACAGTGCAGGCATGGATAGTTTGTTAATTTCTTCTTTTGCTTTCTCTCTCTCTTCTCTCTCTCTCCCTCCCTCCCTCCCTCCCTCCCTCCCTCCCTCCCTCCCTCTTTCTTTCTTTCTTTCTTTCTTTCTTTCTTTCTTTCTTTCTTTCTTTCTTTCTTTCTTTCTTGGGATTAACCCCCCACTCTATATTCATAATCACAGGACAGCTCTCAAACCAGCCTTGCCTGATAGACGTAACTCATTTTTCATCAAAGAAGTTTGTTTGCAACAGATAAAGACCAATATACAAAACCACAACTGGTTAAAACGCAAAGAGCAACTGGTCATGAGGTGCCCAGCCACAACTGGAATATCTACAGCACAGCTCTTGCACTTGGTGGAAGAGGGGCGAAAGGTCCTAAGAGCCAGAGGGTCAGGATGTCTGCTGTGGAATTGTGTCTCCTAGAAATGACGGAGAAATGATGTGATGTTGCAATAACGTGACTGCCTAAACAAGGCCTGAGGAACAACCCCCGTAAGCACACTAACACGGAGTGGGAAGGCTCACGGGCCACCCCCACCACAAAAACAGGCAAGGAAGGAGTGCTGGGGTAGGGGGAAATGACCTTCCCAGGGATGAACCCACTAATCAGATAATACCAAGAGATCAGTTCTGAAATTGTGTCCGTAATACAACACGGAACAGATTCAGTAGGTAGTTATATATTTATAGATATATAATAGATAGAAAATAGAAAGATATATTTAACACTAACAAAGGAAAAGAAGCCATAATTAGAGAGGGGGGAGGGAAAGGGAGGAGAGTTTGGAAGGAGGAAAGGGAAGGGGGAGATGATATAATTATATTTTAATTAAAAATGTTAGAGTAATAATATAAATGAGAGAAGTGAGGGGAGATGGCTCAGTGGGGAAAAGTACTTGCCATGAAGCCTGATAACCTGAGTTCCAGCCATAGGATCCCCAGGGCAGAAGGAGGGAGCAAATCGTTGTCCTCTGACCTTCCCACATGTACTGCGATGCTGTACACACACACACACACACACACACACACACACACACACACACACACACACACACACACACGGGTTTGTGTGCTCAGTAAATAAAGTGCTAGACTCTGGTTTGATTCCCAGAACCCACATTGAAACAGAACAGTCCCTGGGTTTAATGGCACACGCTTGTGATCCCAGCGCTGAAAGATGAGGACAGGCAGACCCCAGGGACTCCCTGGCCTGTGACTCTCCCAATTTACAAGGTGAGTTCCAGGCCAATGAGAAAGCTTGTCTCGAGAAAAGGGGAGAAGAAAAATGGGGGATGGGTCTGAGAAATAACATTGACGGGTCGTTTGGCACTCACATATACAGAACATACGTCTATACACACATGAACATACAACCACACATACGCACATATCAAGAAATGAGGGACATCATGGATACCTAGGGAAGGGAGGGATTGGGATTCTGAAAACTTAACCAGGAAAATTCAATGTTTATGTCTTTCTGACTCTTTAAAAAGTCCCCAAGTATAGGTGCTGTCCCCCCTCAAACGGCATGCACAGGATAGCCAGGCATCGTAAGCAACTCCTCCGACTCATTGCTTCTTGATGTTTGCTGCTGATTTTTACGTAGTCAGTGGTGATCCACAGATGTCTTTCCCTTGGATCATGGTTACTGTACAGAAAAGGAAGCCTCTAACAGCCGTTTGTCTTTCCAGTGTTCCCAGAGCTCACACTATCTCAGTCACTCTTCTAAGTCCTAAGTCAACGTGTGGGATGTAGGGGAGATTGTGTGCAGTCACAGCCTCCAAAGGGGACACCACCTGGGACCCCCAACGCTCTCCTGACAGACAGATTTGTACCCTGTTCCTGCCTCTCCACTCTGTAGCCCCTATCGTGGGAACCCCTATTTTCTCTTCTTCGTGGCAATGTGTCCATAAATACTCTCAAAATCAGACCCATGGCAACATCTTCTGCCCAGGCATCCGGAAACACTTAAGCACTTGCTATGGGCAGACACTACAGGCAACGGATATATAGGTATATAGCTATGAGCAAAATAGACATAGTGTCCCTCAGTGTGAGTGTGGCACAGACGACAATTCAATTCTAATTAATTTCAGTTTTGACGAGGATCTTCCTTGTGACATAGGAACTGTGATTTGTATTTTTTATCAGAAGAAATGGGCCTTACTAGTAACAAGCCTGAGGGTACGTAACTCTTCTGAGGGTAAACAATAGCATAGGGTTCAATTTTACATCTCCTGACTCTGGACACAAGCACACAACATCTGGCTTCCCTTTCTGTAGGGTATGCACGAACACATACATACACAGGCACACATGGCATATACATGCATAAGTCTATGCAAGCACTGATGTGTGACGCACACACTGAACATATAAACACATAGACACAATCCATGGCCATGGCCTCCTAGCAGTGACTGTCACTGACAGGACAGTGGGTGACAGAGGGGCTCTGCTTTCAAGTTATGAGTTTCAGAAGCGGTGTGTGCGCTCTTGTAGGACTTGAGCTATAAGGGGCGCGTCTGATAACCCTTGCACGGCACTATTGACGGCCACTGTTTCTTCTTCTTCTAACTCCACTCCAAGAGGAACAGTTGTCTTCAGCAGTGAAGCGACAGGCTGGGTTCCAGAATCCTACTAGCAATGGGTTTGATTTACTCTTTAGGAAAGGAACAATCAACTAACAGGTAACCTCTACTCATAGGGCTACATTGGGAGTGGAACTGAATGAACTGGAGTCGCACTTGGCCCATTGCTAGCGGAGTATTGGGAGGTTCTTCTTGGCTTCCCTATCTATGAGTCCAACAGCATTGATTAAGTCAATTTTCTTTTTGGGAAAATATTTCCATCAAAGTATTGTCAGGAGATATTATGAGATGATGCCTGTAAAATGCTATTAAAAACTAAGTCAAGTAAAAAATGGTGACTGGTGCCTGTACCACCAGCACTCAGGAGTTGGAGTGAGAGCATTGAGAGCAGACGTTCACCTTCAACTAGATAGCGAGTTCCAGGCTAGCCTGGGCTATATGAGACTTTGTCTCAAAAAAGGGGAAATCAGCCAACCAAACAAATAACCCCATCTTTCCTGTCCCACCAAGAGATACCGTTATACCACTATTAGATATGAGTGAAAGTTTTAGTGACTTTCGGTGACCTTGATTCTTGATCGTCACTTGCTGCTCTACCTTGAGGGATTAACTTTTGCACTGGGCAGCAACTTGGCTGAACACCGGCCACCATGAAATCCCAGAGGCCTTAGTCTTGTTGTTGTTTCAGGCTACCCCAGTGCTGGCTCAGGACAGCGGAGTGACCCAAGGGTCCCGTCTCTGAGCATATCATCTTTCACATGCTTTTCCCGTCAGTGTCCCGTCTTCTCCATTCTGTGTGGTATGTGGTGTGCCCCGTTAGCTGTTATAATGTAGAATGTGGAGATGTTTGAAGCAGTGGTTCTCAAACTTCCTGATGCTGAGGCCCTTTAATACAGTTGTGGTGACCCCCCAACCATAAAATTATTTTTGTTGCTACTTCATAACTGTAATTTTGCTACTTAATAACTGTAACAATGAATTGTTATGTAAATATCTATGTTCTGTGATGGTCTTTGGCAACCTCTGTGAAAGGATCTTTGACTCGCAAAAGGGTCGTGACCCACAGGATGAGCACCACTGCTTTAAAGTATTCGGAAGGAGGTTTGTGGGTTATATGAAACACTAGGCTATTTATATAACAGATGCTCAACTCCCTTATATAAAACAATAGTAAAATTCAAGGACTTTAGTATCCACAGGGAGAGGATGTTCTGGGACTAAGACCCGTAGGTATTAAAAGGGGACCACATGCCATGGGGCTCTAGAAGGTCACACTGGAAGGGCAGCTTTGGAAGTTAGTGTGAGGTGACATTACACTGAGTGAACATAGAAGGTGGCTTCTCTAGCAAGAACGGATGTATCCGAGAAGCCAGAGAGAGCACGGCGTGCACTGGAAGAAACGTTGAGAGCTTTCCTAGAAGCTGAGCAATCTGGTGTAGACGGCGTGTACTGAGGTCATATTGCTAAGCTCCTGTAAGCCAGGTCGAATGACCTCCATGCCAAGAGGGGAGTAGCAGGAGACTCAGTTGCTAACTTTAAGGAACTGCAGTGGGTAGCCAGGCATTTTTAAGGCAAGAGATAAGCCTGCTCCAAACTGGCATTTAGAATGGAACCAGCAGCCTATCTGTGCCCTGTCCCGATATCGGACCCAAGTGACAACCCTTCCACCTCGTCTTCCTAGCTCCTTGCTTTTGGTTTTATCTTCCACCGTCACTAGCCATTTCTGTTTTAATTGCCTCGTGTCACGTGGTAGACAGGGGCACGGTCAGAGGAGACCGTAGCGAGTGACTATGCAAATAGAGTAGGGTATCATGAACTCTCGGAGAGCTCTACACTCTGCTCTCTGAGAAAGAACTAGAAACAAGTGCAGCCTTAGCTCCTCATTTCTCCCTGTTCATCTTTTGATGCAAAAATATGTTTCACTTAAAAGATCCCGGGTGAGGGAGGTCACAGGGCTGCTGGCACGGAGAAGGGATTCGTTTAATTGGCAAAATGCTAATCGTTTTTGGAAAATGAATTCTAATCTCCCTATCTAATACAGTGGATGTGTGAGTAATTACTTTCCTTCACTAAACTGTTAATGCAACATTAGTGATTACACTAATTAAAACTAATGAACTCTTACCACTGATAAACCCTCAGCCAGTCATCGGATGCCAGCCTTCCATTGGCTGTGTTTAACTTCCCATTTGGAAGAGGGGTTTTGAATTAACCTTTAGAATAATGCACAAAATTGGGTTTAGAAATGTTAGGCGTTATAGACTGGGTATAATTCTATCCCTAACCATTAGCGAGGCTATTTCCACCAAGGGTGTAATTGAATTTTAAAACACATTTCTTAATTTGATCAGCCACACTCTTATGGTTGGTGGTAATGGCTGCCCTTCTGAATCCTGGCTTCAGAAGAGGAAACCTGTCCTTGGAATGATTATCCGTGACCCTTTCTGCAGCTTCTGCTCCCTGTGGTCAGAAGGATCACCCAAGGGGCTGTTTTTCCTTTCCACTCACCTCCAGGACTTGGGCCATACTACTTGAAGAGAAAGAGGATTCTGTACCCGGCTTTTAATGATGCTCTGCCATTTGTTCATGCTGGTGGCCGGAGGACTGAACCCTGGCAGAGGTGACAGATTCAATGTTGCCAACACCTTTTATTCAAGAGTGGGAGAGCAAACAGGTTGAGTGGCATGGCATTTGGGGCAAGGGCTAGAGAATGGGGTAATGTCAAGGCTTGACCCCACGTTCACAGGTCAGCCAAGAAGTCAGAATGAATGTGCTTTAGCCTGCAGACGTTTTCTGTTTCTGGAAAGAACAGAGGGAAAAGCTAAATGCTGCTCATTTAGATTTTCTGCTTCTTTATTCCTCAAAACCTGCAGTGGCTGTGACCATCACAAACCTGGGGGCGGGGTAGGGGGCATTGGGTCTCTTCACAGACAGTAAGCAAAGCGAGATGAGAAGCCACACTGAGGCTTCATCACTGAGGTGGGCACCGCAGTGTAGCACACCTCCCCAGATTCAGCTCTCAGCTGAATTTCAGGGCATGACTGGGTGGCATGTTCCTGTGGGCCAGGGGCCATGCCTGCAATCTTCTTTAAAATATGTTCATATAGAGAATGGGATCTAAATGCATAATACTTTTAGCACCATGCTCCGGGTGCCGTCTGGTTCTGGAATTCACACCTCAGCATGATCGCCTAACATTTTATTGGGAAAGGACATACCCCAGAGATAACGAGTACAATTGCCTCAATTGGTATCTGTATTTCTGATTCACACCAGATGCTTCTAATTAACACTTACCATGGGTTCTCATTGGGGAAATTAGTTACTTGTCAATCAGTGTAACAGATGCTAAGAATGGACTCTCTATGATGTGTGAGAATCAGTTGAGGGAAGTCAGACAAATGCCTCCTTTGGTGAATGGGTCCTGAACGTTCCTTCTCTAAATGTTTGGTAACCAGCCTCTGAGATGGGACTTTCGGTAGCTGGATGCCTTTAAGAGTTCAGATTTTACTTCACTGCATACTGTAATTCCAGAACTTGGGAGGCTGAGGCGGAAGGATCACCATGAGTTTGAGGTCAGCCTGGGCTATAGTGTGAGGCCCTGCCTCAAAACAATTGTCAATTGTTTTGTCAAATGTTCAATATTCACATTTATGGCCATAGATTAGTGTTGTGCTCAGCCTTGGTCAGAGAAGCTTGTTAGAGCAGAGAGGAACAGTTACTGAAGAGACTCAAAACTGGTCAAAGTGCCAAGAGCAGGTGATGGTGGAGTGCGTTCCCCTGAATGGGACATCTCTGTTTCTCCCTCCAAGGCTCAGGGAACAAACATCACTGAAGATAAGGTAGAAAGAATAAAAAGCAGAGGGTGAGGGATGGGCAGGAGTCCGTCTTGTGAAGTGACATGGCTACTGCCCTCACACACTCGCAGAACCTGTGGTTACATGTACAAGATTGGTCCAGCTAACATTTCATCATGGGTGGGAGGAGGCCCTCCACCTTATGGGAAAGCAGGAACTATTGACAGTTAGTTGTGTTGTGTGAGAAGGTGTCACTTTCTTCAGTGGTGTAGCCACTGATCCGTGGCTCTTGTGCCAGAAGACAAAAACCCATTTCATGTAAGCAAGGCTAACGGAATGAGTGGATCCCATGCAGAAGGAAGCCATGGAGTGGGCGGGACCTTGTCACAGAGGGAGGGGTATGGGAGGGCAATGAGAATGACTGAAATTCACTATATACATGAATGATGCTGCCAAAGAATGAGGAAGGGAGGGGGTGGGAGAAGGGAGATCCCAAACCCCTGCCCCCAGCAGACACAAAGAACCCTACCCCAGTACAGCTCCTTTCTAACCGACTAAAATCCCAGAAGAAGGTTTGGAGACAGTTGAGTCAGGATCTATTGGCACCATCAGTGGTGAGAGGGAAGCAGGATGCTACTGTAGACAGAAGAAAACAACAACTGTGACAGAGAAATCTATTTCAAACTGAGACCTATGAGTGACAACTAACATAAGAGATCCACAGGGATGGCCACATAGACACTGGTCTGTGCTCTCAGAGCCTCCCAGGCTGCTCCTCTTAGAAGGAAGAGCTCTTTATGTGAAGGATGGGAAAGAAAAATTGGATGACACCATGGAAACCACAGCAAAAGGCATCCTTGAGTCCCTAGCCCTGAGATCACAGGCCTTTCCTTTAGCTTCTAGGTCCTCCCTGTCTCTCGCCGGAGCAGAATTGAGTTGACTTATCCATGTTGTTTCCTCACTAGAATCCTTGTGGATGTGAGTATGGTTTGCATTACGCACAGATGCTTGGCACACCTTCCCAGCATAGATACACTAGTAGTGGCCTCCACTGGGCTATCACTGGCTCAGTCCTTTACCTTACGAAGCTGCGTGAGACATGGTCCCAGCCTGATGCCTGCTTGAGCCAATCATCTACTCTGGGTAGAAATACTATCTTGCCCTCTGCCCGTGATATGGTCAATAGCAACTGAGCATCAGACAACTCTCTTTATTCAGCCTCCACTAAAGTCACTGGTTGATGACTTTCCCTCCTTAGTTGGGCTGGAGTTGTTAATGAGAGAGATTTTATTTAGTTTGCCCAGTGCCATGTCCTGTGTTGGGCAAGACTAGCACTTTGCAGCTCCAGGTGGCTAATAGATGCTCAGTAAGGACATGTGACAGCAATGAAAGAGTGAAAACATCAACTGAGCCCCCTTCTTGCACACACGCTCTGGTGGCTCTGTCCTCCACCTTGGCGCCTCAGCTCCTGGGGAAATGTGTATGTGTCTGTGTGTGTGTCTCTCTCTCTGTGTAAGTACGTGTGTGTATGTGTATGCATGTGAGTGTGCATGTGCATGTGTGTATGAATGTGTGCATGTGTATATGTATGTGTGTGGGGGTATACATGTGTATGCATGTGTGTGCATGTATGTGTGTGAATGTGTGCATGCACGTGAATACGTGAGTGTCTGTGTGAGTGTGTATATGTGTGTATACATGTGTATGTACGTGTGTGTGTGTGTGTGTGTGTGTGTGTGTCTTTTTCCATGGTGAGTTCATCAGGATGGAGTCCTGGAAGCTTCTCATTCTGAGCGTGACAGGAACGGGACAAAGATTCAAGCTTGAGAAGGAGGCGAAGCTCAGACCCGTTTCTAGCTGTTAGGGTGGGAAGTAGAAGGGAAGCCTTGAAGAAGAAACTTCACAAGACAGAGAAGCATTTATTTTGCTTTTACGTTTGAGAATTGACTGGAAAGCATCAATCATTTGCTTTTCAATTGTAAGGGGCAAATAGATTGAGAAGTGCAGTCTGCTGGATTAACATGGGAAATGTGCCCATTCCCTGGGTAGATCTAGACTGATTTTCTCTCATGCACCTTGACAGGATCGTTGACCTAACAGATGGCTGAAGAACCCCACACTTCCTTACCTATTATCCATCACAGAGATAACTTCAGCACAAGCAAAGATTATTGTTGATCTCTATGTCTATCCTCCCAGAAGATGAGTGGCTGTGCTTTGAATAAGAATCGTCCCATAGGCTCATAGAGTGCTTAGTCACCAGGGACTGGCACTGCTGGAAAGGATTTAAAGAATTAAGAAGTGTGGCCCTGTTTGAAGGAGTGTGTCACTAGAAGTGAGCTTTGAGGTTTCAACGAGTCCAGAGTCTCTGTCTCTGTCTGTCTGTGTCTGTCTGTCTCTCTCTCTCTCTCTCTCTCTCTCTCTCTCTCTCTCTCTCTCTCTCTCTCTCCGCCTGCAGATCAGGATGTAGCTCCCAAATCCTTCTCCAGCACCATGCTTGCCTGAATGCTGTCATGCTTCCTGCCGTGGCAGACTGGATCTCTGAAACTGTAATCAAGCCCCCAACTAAATGCTTTCTCTAATAATAGTTGCCTTGGTCACAGTGTCTCTTCACAGCAATAGAACAGTGACTAAGACAGAAACTAAAGGGTTGTGTCTACCCAGAGCCCCATAAATACCACATTGCATCCATAGTCCCATGCTCCATCCATGCATAAGTAGAATACTGGAATGCTGAGACAGATCCCTGCAGTCTATGCTATTCAGGGATCCAACAACCAGAAGACAAATTCTTAGGCACAAAGAGTGGCCACTGGGTGGATATATAGGGAAGGTAAGAAGAATTTGGATGTGTGCTGGAATGTCCACTGGGCTTTCTGTGAAGCTCCTCACAGTGTGGGGTGAGCCAGACGTGGAAGAAAGGGGTCCGTTGTCTGGAACTGTACACATAGTAAAGGTATTATTTAGTTAGCAACATGAAATATACTTGAGTATCATAGCTGAAGTTTTTACTTTGAAGTATTTTAGGTAGGTGTATGTGTGTGTGTGTGTGTGTGTGTGTGTGCGCGTGCGCGAGCGCCTGTGTGAGCTTTCACTTGTAATTTTGCCCTGAGCCCTGCAGGTGTTCAGGACAGACCTGCAGTCAAAGCACATAGCTGGAAGATAGCTTCTTTCTCTCCACTTATCTCTGGCTCTGATTTTTATCTGTGAGACTTGGAGCATGCTAATGAGTCTTACAGATGAAAGGATTTTTTTTTAGAAGCAACTTTTTTGCCAAGTTAAACTTTTACATTGCAGCTGGTAAGGGGAAACGAGGCCTACGTGAGCAGTTTAAAGGTTAAAATTTAATTAACTAGAAGCATCCCTGTAGAGGATGATGGAGGGCAATGTGTTGAGCTTTACTGGGAGAGCAAGCTCAGCAGATCTGGACAACTCCAGACTATGGGCAGTAGTGTTGATCCATTAACACCAGAGCAGGCTGCAGCTGACCGAATGCCCTCACCATAGGGAGAAGGCAGGCTTCTAGAAACTGTTACATATACAACTCTAACCATGGGAAGCAGGTGTGCTTATAGATTTTGAGTGGGCAGAAGGGTGTCCTGGGTGGCAAACTGTCCCAAAGCTAGGAAGGCTTCTCAGTTCTTCAAAGACACTATGACCCAACAGGGCATGAGTGGTGTACACCTTTAATCCTAGCATTCAGGAGGCAGAGGTAGATGGATCTCTGTGTTTGAGGCCAACCTGGTCTACAGAGTGACTTCCAGTGCAGTTACGGCTGCATAGAGAAATCCTGTCTCAGAGAGAGAGAGAGAGAGAGAGAGAGAGAGAGAGAGAGAGAGAGAGAGAGAGAGAGAGAGAGAGAGAGAGAAGATACAAATTTGACTTGTCCCAAGTCCCCAGCCTTCTTTGGATCAGGTACAGTATATTCATCCACAAGGGGCCTCTTGCTCTAGCAAGGTTAGGTCTGTCTGTTCCATGTTCCTTGTAACACATAACACATTTATTTATCCAGCATCTTTCTTGGCAATGGCCTGAAGTCTAGAAAGGTGAGCCACGGGGTTGGGGATTTAGCTCAGTGGTAGAGCACTTGCCTAGCAAGCGCAAGGCCCTGGGTTTGGTCCCCAGCTCCGAAAAAAAAAGAAAAAAGAAAGAAAGGTGAGCCACATGTCTGTCAACTAGCTGCTGGATAAATATGTGTGACATAGAAAATGAACCTCCCTGTGACCCCCCCCCCCACACACACACCATGATAGCAAACACCTTTCACTCTCTGAGACCACTGCCCGGGGCAGATTATCTGCATTAACTCTCAGGACTACTACAGTAGCTTCCTCACTAGATAAATGTGGTGAAGGGGGACCCTCAAAACATATGTCTACATGCTAATCCCCTGGAACTTGTGACTGTGATATCTCCATTTGGGAAAAGGAGTCTTTGTAGGTATGATTTAATTAAGTCTTGAGATGAGATCGTTCTGTTTATACAAATGGTCCCTAAATCCAATGACAATTCTTCTTCAGGGAGACAAAAGCAGGAGACATGGGTGATGGGGGATTCTCTTCAGGAATTGTGGAACTTGATATAGCCATACTTGATCAGTCAGTCAAGTCAGGCTAGAGGGTCTGATCCTGATTCATGATGCATATTAAAGGTATATGTAGAAACTATAGGTCATAGAATTATATTCGTGTACTCTCTGTCTTCCTTATATCAATATAAATGTCTTGAGGTTAGTAATTTCATTGTGGACTGTTGTATCTATTACATTATTTGGTACCTAAAAGGGCTCAATACTTTTTGTGAATGTGCTGAACAAACTCCATGTCACCTTTTGAGACAGGTCAGAGGGCCTAATCTTTCCTAGGGGTATTTGACTGAGGTTAAGCACTGTTGAGCGCTGTTCATGATGTTAATTTCATGTTAGATCTTCCTTATGACACATCCTGATGCTTTAAATGAGCAAAAATAAGGAGTGGACCAGTTAACTGCTTGTGCAGCTCTGCTAGACACCCATGACTGCCTGATTTGAGCAGGAAGTTGTCAATAAACAGTCCCTTTCTTGGCTTGGCAGCTTTGGATTCTCAATGGCCACATTGGAGAAACTCGACTCCAGGCGGAAGAACCACCACAGCCATGGCCACTGCCGAGATCATGATACCACAGGCTTCAGGAAACCTTGCTCCCGAAACAACCACTTCAAGCAGCGTGCACTGTTCTGAATGACTCCAATCCAGGCAAGGCAACTCTTGACAAACTTTAGAAGATCCTATACTCGCTCTGGCTGAGAGATGGAGCCTCCAGAGGTGTTCAGCAAGAAACCTGGAGATTGGCATGATGTAAGGCTTGTGATTGGTTCATAAGTTAGAGTTGGAGGAACTAAAGAAAGGCTGCGACTGGGAGACTTGTGCACACCATGCCCCTTCACTAGCTATACAAGCAGGCTATTTCTCAGTCTTGTTAAATTAGTCTGAGATTCTCCTGTACCCCTGTACCCACTGTAACACTGGGCTATAATAAAAGCTTCATGAGTTATTTGTCTGCTTGTGGTCTTTATCATTGATAAAATAGAATCATCTAGTTGTCTACTGTCTTAGTTAGGGTTTTATTGCTATGAACAGACATCATGACCAAGGCAACTCATATAAGAAAAATATGTAATTGGGGCTGGCTTACAGGATCAGAGGTTCAGTCCATTATCATCCAAGCATGGCAGCATCCAGCAGGCATGGTTCAGGAACTGAGAGTTCTACATCTTCATCTGAAGGCTACTAGCAGAATACTAACTTCCAGGCATCTAGGATGAGGGTCTTATAGCCCACACTCACAGTGACAGACCTACTGCAACAAGGACACACCTTGCAATCCACTCCCTGGGCCAAGCATATACCAACCATCACACCCACAGAGCAAACCAAACCCTAGGGTTTCTATACTTGGCAGTGACAGCCATAGCAAAGGAATGGCTAACAATTTTCCAGAAAAAGTTCATTTAGAAATGCTAAGAGATAATGATCAGTTTCAGAGAGCTACGAAGTGCTCAGGGGTTTGAACACCAAAGCTCAGAGTCTTAACACTAGGAAGAGACTGCAGATTTTAAGGAGCGTCAGAAGACACAATCTATAGGACTCACAGCTATGAAGGGCAGCGGAAGTCTTGAGGAAGCAGAAATGGTGGGGCCATTAAAACTACTGAAGATTAAAGGGTATGAGGAAATCCAAGGAGCCAAGGCTACAAGAGGAGCTCAGGAGGGCTACCAAGGTTTCAGAAGTCATGGGTCCCTATGCCTAAATCTTGGAAGCAGTAATGCTAGTCCCTGGGTGTTGGTACCCTAAGGCCGCAAACAAAGCTCCAGTGACTGTTTATAACAGCTTGAACCTGCTGTCTTCACCTCTCTCCTCCAAAGACAAAGTCAAAACTCAGCTCATCTCTGACCTGGTAGGTTTCTCCCAGGAGATGGCCATAGGGATTCTGGAGCTTTGGGTTCATAGGGCTCTGGGGGGAAGTGGGCAGGCTGGAACCCAATGTATTTCTTCAGTCACTTGTGTCCTTGTTCCTGGCCATGTCTCCACACTGCTGCTTTGTAGGATCAAAGTAAAGGGAAGCTGAAGCAGTCCTGACTGAATGACATCAAACACCAAAGCTCAGCCAGCCCCTCAGGTGACAGACAGTTCACTAAGATATAACATTAGATCCGACTGAACCTACCTCCTCGTTTGTCTCCAGACCTCCCGCCCTGGGTGAACCCATGCTTACAAGCACACATTCCTTAAAGCCTTCTAGGCCCCAACAGTAAGACTACTTGAAAAGCAAGGGTTCCTTCTCCAGCCTTCCTGGGGTCTCTGCTTAGAATTCTGATTTCTTACTTAAGTATTTGACTCTTGATATGTGAAACCTGATGTCACTATCAAAAGACGTGGTGTCTACACTGGGGCATTGATGTAGCTCAGAGGCTCTTCCCAGAATGCTTGTCACCCCACAGACCATGCTATCAACCAGAATCACACAAAGCTTGAACAAAGGGCCATGCTATTTCGCACATACAGATACATAGACATACGCACGCGCACGCGCGCACACACACACACACACACACACACACACACACACACACACACACACCCTATCCTCCAATGCAGGCTTAAGTTCACATAACCACTTTAGGCTTTCATAAGAATTTATCTCTAAAATGGGCTATGTGCCATGTTATCAGGAGTGAGTGTGAAATCAGGGATGTAGAATAGAAAGAAAATTGATTTTCAAAGTCACACTAATATGAGTATGAATCTTGGACTCTTTAATTAACCCCTTCATGCTTCTGTTCCCTGATTTACAAAGTGAGAATTATAAGATCTCACAGACTATGGGTGAGGACTGAGTGGGATTCAGAGAACACTGTGTAATAAATACTAGAGACCGAAGTAAGAAAGCCACAGCTCATTGACTGGGGCATAGCTAATGACATACATTTTCCATAATGTCTAGCATTATACCTAAAGTAGATGAGATGGTTAATCATGAATGCCCTTCCTAGATATCCTTTAAAGACTCTTGATAATCTTAGCTGGGATTAATGTCTTCATCAGCTAATGTCTTTCGCTGAATATTTCCACCTGGTCACTAGACAGAGACTACTGGCTACAGTGCACAGAACAAGCCTAGTAGAGTGTGAGTAATGTAATTTGTAATTCACAAATGAAAGCTGCTACCACCACCCTTGCCACCACCACCATCACCCTCACCTCCATCATCACCACTGCTCTCACTACCACTGTTACAGTCATTATCCTTGTCAAGCATTTGTTTAAGGCAAAGCTGCTTTGTGAGTTCATACAACCCTATGAACAAATCGAGCTATTCATCCTCCTATAATACTCATCAGCTATCTCTTTCCTCTCAGAGTGTCTCTCCTTCAAGGCTCTTGAACAGAAGGAACGGAGTGTGTGTGTGTGTGTGTGTGTGTGTGTGTGTGTGTGTGTGTGGTCTCCAGGTCACTGATAAATGGGACTGTCTCACAGGGTTAAGAATTTAAGGGGCTGGGGATTTAGCTCAGTGGTAGAGCGCTTACCTAGGAAGCGCAAGGCCCTGGGTTCGGTCCCCAGCTCCGAAAAAAAAAAAGAACCAAAAAAAAAAAAAAAAGAATTTAAGAGGTCTTTCACCTTTCCCATTTGTTTGGCTCTCTGTTGGAGATTCTACCTGGTTGCCTGTGATGCTTATACCTAGCTGGGGGATGAGAAGAAAGGCCTGAGAGTCACACTTGGATCAGAACAATGGAGACCAAGAGCCCTGTAGGTCAGTTCTAGAGAGCCATAGGACCTGGGAAGTTGAATACTGGCACAGCCCTCCCTGCAGGAGTATAGAACTTGTCTTATGGTCCTAGAGTCAGAAGGTTCCTTTCTGAGACCAGACTAAAGGGCTCAGCTCTGAAATAAGGAAATAAATACCTCACTGCGTAAGTGGCTTCCCTCACCCCAACCTGAGGAACAGTGCATCCTCAACGAGCTACTGATATCATCGAGTATCCTCATAAGTGAGGAGAGGCAGGTGTTTTATTAAGTCTAGATCTTTGCCAGATGCTAGGTGCATATTTAATAAAGATCAGGCTTCAGGGAGGTACGAGGGGAGAAGGGGAAATTGCTACCCTCTGGGCTGGGGAGCTTAGCCATCCATCCAGACCCACATAACTGACTCATCTGCTGTTCATCTCTGAGTTATTACAGTTGCAGTGTGTCTCTAAGGGACACGTTTATTAGTGTTTAAGATAATTAGTTGGTGCGACTTCAAGGCAATTCAAATTGTCCCATGTATGTATTTCTTCCCAGAATCCACCACGGCTCCATTTCCACCTTGGTCTGTTTTGTTGTCCCCATTGGAGAGTGTTCACTTTCCATGCAGTTTTTACACTCCGAAAAGGCCTGGTCTCTTAATTAGAGATTAAGTCTACAGTCTCTAGTTCAGCCTCCTCTGGGTTAAAGTTCTTTGTCTTGTATCCCTGAGATTCCTGGAATCACGCAGGAGAGTGGGTTTACTTCCTGTTCTCCGCTCCATCCTTGGGGATCAGTGGAGTGGAGGACACATCTACAGATCACCCCATCCCAAAGTTCACATGTGTGTAACTCACACGCAACATTCCTAGCAGTTTCATAAGCGCCAGAACGCCCCTTTCACTCCTCTGTGGACTAGACCCACAGTCCTCAATCCTGTGCGGTGAGCACACAGACCACTTCGGCAACTTGTTAGTGTAAACTTGGCCTCAGAGAGTCTAGGACGGCTCTCAAAGAAGCTGGAGCTCGAAGGGCTGGCGAGAGGGTTGCTCACTCCCTTGACCACCCCACATCTTTGTATCTAAGTGACTCCAGCCATCACCTTGTGCATCATTGATTCTTTAACAACCTCTACGTCCCAAGGCGCTCCATTGTCCTTTTACAATAGAGGCAATGGGGTTGTACTCTGAGTTGGATCGCTGCCTGATTAGTAGTCAACCAGAGCCCTGCAGACAGCTGGTAAAGCTGGAATTCACACGGGGAACTGAGAAAGCAGAGCCTTGAGAGATTCTTATCCACAGAACGGGAAGTTCCTTAACCGTCTTTCTTCCCACAGTATTTAAATTCCTATGTTAGTAAAGAACTGGCTTTAACTAATAAATTATCCATTTTTATAGTTGCTCATAATTTTCTACTAATTAGCTTAATGGGGTTTTCATGTGCAGAGTTCCAAAGCAGCTTCTCTCACCTCTCTCTCTCTCTCTCTCTCTCTCTCTCTCTCTCTCTCTCTCTCTCTCCCTCTCTCTCTCTCCCTCCCTTAAGTAATAAGACACAAATAAATGTGTTTTTCTTCAGGGTCTACTGATTTTCATACCCCTCTATATAATAAACCCATCTATCTATCCTTCCCTCTCTCCCTCCCTCTACCATCCATCTCTCCACCCATCTCTCCAACCATCCATCCATCCATCTATCCATCCATCCATCCATCCATCCATCCATCCATCCCTGTGCATTTTATGTTGAGGTTTGAAGTGTTGGGGATAAGACAGTGAACAAACCAAGTGTGTGCATTCCCTCTTCTCTAAGAGGTTACTTTTCTCAAAGGGAAGGAAAATATTTCCACTTGAAAGAGAAAGGTCAGAGGTTATCTTGGTCAGGTTCTGGCAGAGGTTGCTTGAATAGTTTAGTGGAAGGATGTTGTCTTAGTTAGAGTTTGTATTGCCTTGAAGAGACACCACGAACACACCAACTCCTATAAAGAAAAATATTTAATTGGGGCTGTTCAGGTTTAGTCCATTATTATCATGGCAGGAAGCATGGCAACACACAGGCAGGCATAGTGCTGGAGAGATGGCTGAGAGTCTAACTCCGGATCAGCAGTCAGCAGAAAGATATAGATAGATAGATAGATAGATAGATAGATAGATAGATAGATAGATAGATAGACAGATAGACAGACAGACAGAGAGAGACTGGGCCTGGCTTGAACCCACCTCAAAGCCCACCCCCAGTCACTTCCTCCAACAAAGCCACGCCTACTCCAACAAGGCCACACCTTCTAATAGTTCCAGTCCCTATGAGTCTTTGTGGGGAATTTTCATTCAAATCACCACAGACGTGATGACTGGTTTTTAAGGTCAATTTGCCACAAATTAGATGACCTGAGTAGGGACCCTCAGCTGAGGACTTGTTCTGCCTGTGTTAATTAATGTGGGAAAGATGTACCCCAAATATGGGTGTCACCTGCTAGCAGCCCAAAAATGAAAGGGCCTGGCTGAAGGAAGATTGTCTCTGCTAGCTTGGGCTCCTCTCACTGTTGAGCCGTTGAGTTGATGTAGCTCATTGCTGTTGCTTTCTTCACTTGAAGTTAGAGTCACAGTTTTCAGGCTTACACTGTTGACTGAGACCTAGGGTCTCGGCACAAGATCGGGACTACTGAGGTGGGCCCAGCATTGTGCTCTGAGCAACTACAGGCTGTTGGCATCTCTGGTGTGAGACAGCTGTTGTCAGACTACTCACTTTGCTGAGGCACCAGCCTCAAGGACAGCACATGCTGGGTTCACAGCCTCTCAGGTACTAGAAAGCTGTTGCTGCTTTTCAGCATATGTTGAATTAATAAATTCTCAATATATATATATTTATTCTATCAATTCTGTTCTAGAGAACCCTGAGTAATCCAAAGGGCTCTTAATCAACATGGTTCTAACACACTGGACTCCTGTACTAGCCAGATAAAAGAAGCCCAGCCAATCTCAGGCAGTCAACTGGACATTGACTACATACCCTGAACTCTTAGGATGACTAAAGAAGGCAACTGCTCATACTCCAACCAATTGAATCCTTTATTTGTTTCCTTCCACATCCTAGGACAATTTCCCAGAAGCCACTTCTACCCACTTTGATCAGAGTTTTACTGTCTATTCAAACAAACCCTTTCAAATCTTCCATACATCAAAAGAATATGTTTTAACGTGAGTGCAAACTGTCCCAGCCTTTCTGCTTTCTCAACCCAGTGGTAGAGGAAGTTGAGAAAGGGAGAAGGCAGAGCCTTGCTCAATGGGTGAAAGGGGGGTAGGATTTCTTTAGGGCATCCTGAAAACAGTTTATGTCTGCATAAATTGTGTCCCAAAGAAGGTGGTTAGGAGGGACTTTGTCTCCCTATCCCTTCTCCAATTCCATGGCTACCTCTAAAATTTCCCCATGATGCTAATACTGGAGACTATTTCTGACAAAAGGCAAGCTGATAACGGCACCCAAGCTGTCCTCAGGAAACAAAGAAATGACAGGTCTTTGAGGCCAGCTGTGTGGCAAGCAGCCAGAAAGAACCCAAGCCTCCTTAGTTTCTCACCATAGCTAGAACTCTTCATCCCGGCACTTGATCGTCACCGCTCACTGCACACTAATCCCTGAGTAAACCTCACAAGTCCTTATGGGCAGGTCCCAGAATGAAGCTTAGATTTCCCTGTGTGTGGTAAGAAGGGGGCTAAAGCATGGCAAGCAGACTCAGTGGTGACTGATGACACAGGGGACAGGGACTCCATGAGGAAGAGAGTACACGCGTGGACCCAGCTCTCCTGGACTTTGAGGGTGAAGGGGAAGCCCCTTTCTCCTTTAAACTTCAGTTTCTATGACTCAAAGTGGAAATGATGCTCACCTCTCTCCTGCGCAGTATGAGAAATGATGTTTTAAAAACAAAGTTGGCTTGCGAGGGAAGTGTTAGGTGAATGGAGATCACGGAGGGCTGTGCCTGAGTCACATACTGTTCTAAAGGGCACATCCTAAGCACGTCCTGTGCCAACATCTCTACCTCTCTCACCGTACAGCTGGGAGGGGGCAGGGCTGCCTCCACCAGTAGCCGACAAACAGGGACACTCTGACAGAGTGGAGAAGGCGGGATCTCCCAGCATTGGGGGGGCACCTCCTGCCCCTCTTTATCTGGCTGCCACACTCAATCAGCCCCATGTAGATTCTGTGCAGCTCATATTTCATTTCATTCCGAGCCGGCTTTCCTTCTTATCCCGCTTAGCTCATCGGTTGGCAGCGGAGCCAGGGACCTGGATCTAATCCTAATGTTAAGTAAAGAGCAAGCACAATGAGGAAGATAAATCTTCTGCAGAGAAAGGATGTCTGTACCATTCCAAAGCCAAGCCCGGGTGATTCCCACCTCCTCTAGATGGGTCACATCAGAGGTCTTTTTATCTACCCCGAATCACAGTGGGCTGGTGGGGAATTGCTTTCAAACCCACTGCTTACTGATTTGGAGATAATGTGTTCCCATCACAAAAATTTTTAGAAAATTCTGCATTTGCACAAAGTCAAGAGTAGCATACTCTTACAATGCCACCACCCTAACGGGAGTATTAGTAACATTTTGCTAGGCACACCCCTGCCTGTTAAAAGATGTCTTTTAACACAAATACCTAGATATTGCATGGATATTCTTGGGAACTACTTTTGCAATTTGATGGTCATGAAATAATGTGTCAAAAATGTAAATAAAAAGCACTATTTTACGGGCTCCCTTGAACTTGGAGAACCCAAGGGTAATTTACACGGGTGGGATATAATTGGCTTTATTTGTATATGGGATTGGTTGATGTTGCCCACCATCTATTTGGTCATTCATTAAAACAGAACACAGAAGTTTCGTTCAAATCCTCCAAGAGGACAAGGTCCTCTCCCAGAGTCCCTGTGTGAATTTCTGTTTGTCTCAATCTCATTGACCTCTCCTGCTTCATTCTGTCTTCTCCACATGGTCCCCAAAGTGGCTGGTTAAAAGCAGTCAGGCTTTACATGCTGACCCTCCCCCACTTTCAATCCTGTCTTGTTTTGCCTCTGGGTTTAACAGTGGCATAAAACTAATTTATAGCTCTTGCCGGTAAGAACACAAATTTTCATCTTAGCCTGTCAGGCAGAAGGAAGCTCTAGTTCAAATGAATAATTGTTGACCCATGCTACTTATTAGAGATTGTAGTGGGGTCACCCCGTTTGTTGTTTTAACACAAGAAATTAAGGGTCCTGGCAAAGGCTTCCATGGGAACTGAATTTGGTAGAGACAGGACATCTTTGTCTCTGTGGGTAACCTCTCCTGAGGCTGTGTTCACAGCAGACAATGGGGTGAAGATTCCCTTCCACAATCACCCCATGGGAAGGGCAGACTGCCAGGGTCCACTTCTGACCTTTAGGTTCCCTCAGGACCCTGGGGAAATGACTATGAACCTACAGGCAAGCATAACTTCTCTATGCCTGCGGAGCACCTAGAACGTACTAGAAATGTTGAGTGGGATACGGTCATAGATGTTCAGGGAGGGCTTGTGTAAGAGGTAACAATAAAATGAGCCTCGGATAAAAAGTTAGTCTAAATTGTGGGTGGGAAGCAACTGTCGAAGGATGGTATCTTAGGGTTTGCACTGCTATGAAGAGACACCATGACCACAGCAGCTTTTAAAGGCAAACATTTAATTGGGGTTGGCTTATAGGTTGAGGGGTTTAGTCTATTATTATCACCATGGCTACAAGCATAGCAATATGTAGTCATGTGCTGGAGAGTAGCCAAGAGAGGTAGCTGGAGAGGTAGACATCTGGACGGGCAGGCAGCGGGGTGGGGGGGGGGGAGAGACTGGGCCTGGCTTGAACATTTGAAACCTCAACAAGACAACACCTACTTCAACAAGGCTGTATATCCTAGTACTTTCTATAGTGTCATTCCCCATGAGTTGATGGGAGTCATTTTCATTTAAACCAGCACAGATGGGAAACATCTTGGGGAGAGGGAGAACTTGGTCTTTTCTGAAACTGATTCCAGCAAAACACAGAGAAACAAGGCAGATTAAGGTCGTTCCCCAGTTTGCCATGTCATTATGTCCTAAGAGTCCCATCATGAGGCAAATGTTTCCTGAGTCTGAAGTATGCCTGCTATATCTAACCTAATAATTGGGGCTGGCTTACAGGGTCAGAGGCCTTCTTCTGATGTGGAATATCGTTTCCCTTTCAACCCCGAAAGACCACAGTTATAACTCGGAGTACAAGTTCTACCGAAGGTGCATTACTCCTGACACACTAATGAAGTTGAAAGACCGTAAGTTTGGGACCATCTGAACAGAGCACTTTAAAAGCCAGAGGAGAATTGAAAGAGTGGAAGTGCTTTCTTCACACTTTTAGTTGGTCCATATGTTAGATATACAAGTGGACATATGACCTTTAAAAGCAGATTTATTTATTTTATTTCATGTATGTATATATTTTATCTGCACACACATTACATATGTGCATCTGCTGGAGTTACAGACAGTTGAGAGCTACCATGTAGGTGCTGGGAATTAAACTCAGGTTCTCTAAAGAAACAGCCAGTGCTCTTAGCCATGGAACCATTTCTCCAGCCCCAACATGTGCCAATGGGAGTATGTATATAGCCTTTCATGGAGCTGCATGCATCCTTTTGATATCTCTATAAAGAACTATTACTTTGAGACGCCATTTCAGTAATATAAAGTGTTCTCATACCTGGTGTCTCCTATAATCTCTTAGGCAAGACCAAGGGCATTGGTTACAGTGATGGTTAATCTTCAGGTCAACTTGACTGACTTTACAACCCACCCCATGGACTTGCATCTCTGAATAAGAAGGAGAAAATGAGAAGAATGTCCAGCACCCATCTCTTCCTGATGCCTCCATGTGAACAGGCTGAGGGCAGCTGCTTCATTCCCATTACCATGACTTCCTCACTGTGACTGGCTGAACTCTCAAACTGAAATGAAATAAACCTTTTCTTGCTCTTTCGTGTCGTTCTTGTCAAGTGTTGTGTGACAGAGACAAGAAAAATTACCAATACAGTTGCTCAGGGGATGACCAGGGGATGACCACTGCTAACTGGCAGTCTCTGTGTCCTAGGCATTGGTCTAGGCCAGCTGACGGAGACATAAGAGGGTGGTGAGGTAAGCTTTTGTGGAGATGCTGTCTGTTCACGCCCATCCATGACACAGGTAGCTGGAGATGAAAACATCTTTTCTAGAAACTACGATGTTTCTCAAGAGAACTATTACAACGTAAACATTCAGTTAAGTGGTGATTATTTTTCTCTCAGTCATTGAGTTTGCATGACAAAGGCTGAGCTATTATGGAGCAAGGCAGGGATTGAATTTTGCTGAGCTAGTCTTTTTTCTGGACAGGAACTCTCTCTTGGCTGTCACCAAGAGCCCCGAGAGCTCATTCCTTGGGACAAGTAGCTGGTTATGCTGAATTCTCAACTGTAGACCAGAAGCCTTGGTGTGGTTCACCGGAGCCCCAAGTTGGCTCCAGATCTGCATTGTGTGAGCGGCTGTCTCACCATGCGTAGGAAGTTCAAGACAGCAAACAGGAGCTGGGCAGTGGGAGCACACGCCTTTAATCCGAGCACTCAGGCGGCAGAGGCAGGCAGACCTCTGTGAGTTCAAGGCCAGTCTGGTCTACAGATTCAGTACCAAGACAGCCAGGGCTACACAGAGAAACCCTGCCTCAAAAACTAAAACCAAATCAAATCAAAACAAAACAAAAGGCAGTAGAACATGGGTCGATACTGAAGCATCTATGGACAAAACGGCTATGGGTTGCACTCCACAAATTGACGGTAAGGCCCTGTTGCTGAAGAGAACACATAGGCAATTCACGGAACATGGAGAAGGTGAGCTGCTGACCTCTTAAAATCTTCGCCTCTATAGGCTAGTGACTGTGGTAAAGATACTCTGCACACTACCACGGGGCTTGGGGGGCACACTAGCCCAGCTGCAAAGCCTTTAATCTAGCGAGCTGATCTGCCTGTAAGGTGTGCTCCTGCAGTCATGGCACAAAGCCTGCTGGAGTAAATGAGATGGAACCCGTCCCTGACACTCTTGGTGTCATTGAGAACCTGAGACCACATAGACCAGTGACCTAGGGGAAGACCGAGTACTACAGTTCTGCTAAAGGAACATAGCCGTCAAATGACTTTTATCACATTCTGCTGTACTCGTCAGTCAGTTTCTTGCTGACTTTCATTAGAGAAGTTTGACAGGAATAAACACAGATCCACAACTGGACAAGGTGCATGGAGTAGGAGACCTACAAATCCCTCCCCTTAGGGCTCAGGAACCTCTATGGGAAGGAGGTGGAAGGACAGTAAGAGTCAGAAGGAACAGAGATCATGAAGAAACAAGGCCCTCTAAGCACAGTAGGACCAAAGGAAGCCCACGAGAGCTCACAGAGACTAGCAGCACGCACAGGGCCTGCATGGGTCTGTGTCTGAGGGGGTCCCAGTGCTGAGAGAAGTTGACACAAGCCCGTCCCTAAGCCAGTCTCTCCAACTGACAACCACTCACAAATGGAAACTCGCTTCCTCTGACGAGGCTTAAGACGTCTCATCGGCAGGCCCCATGCCCGGCCAACACAAAACAAACTCGTTGTCATCTTTGGAGCTTCGCTGGCTGATATTTTGTAGGATAATTTCTTTTTTTTTTTTTTTTTTTTTTTTTGGTTCTTTTTTTCGGAGCTGGGAACCGAACCCAGGGCCTTGCGCTTCCTAGGTAAGCGCTCTACCACTGAGCTAAATCCCCAGCCCCAGGATAATTTCTTTTAACTTTGCATTTCCTTTGCCTATACGTGATGGCTTCTCAGTTTGTGTTTTTATGATATTTCTCTGTGTGTGCATCTGCTTGTGTACATATCTGTGTTTATATGTATTCTTCATGCTTTTTCTTTGGCTCTTTTTCTTTTTTGTTTTGTCCTATTCAGGTTTCTTTTTGTTTTTGTTTTACCTGACCATTATTCTTTAGAGACCTATTTGTTTTCTAACTCCAGAAAGGAGTGCGGATTTGGACAGGAGGGAAGATGGGAAGACTCTGGGAGGAGCTGAGAATGGGGAAGCCATAATCAGAATATATTGTATGAAAATAATCTATTTCCAATGAAAGAAGAGTAGATAAGTAGATTTCCTGAGAAGTAAACTGTGCTGGGAACGCTGACAAATAGAATGCTTTTGCATATTATATTTTAAAAATTAGAAGCACTTTATATTTTATGTGGTCTCATCATTCTTTGTAAGCTATTGTTTATATATCAATATTATCACCATTATTATTATCTGCGACAACATGTGTAAACTTTGGACCCCTCAAGATAGGGAAAGAACTCAGTTACAAAAGTCTACCTATGGCATGATTTGCTTTTAGATAAAGGAAAGGAACAAGAAAGGATGTTACCAAATCCATCCACTTTTGTCTGCAATGTATCCGTCCGTGTGCATATCCATTGTTAAAATGAAATTACATAAATGTAGAATTACTCAGATTATATTAAAAATACAGGGACAAAGTACATTAAGCTTATTTAATTGTCTTGTAAGTCTGTGCTGTATCTACATCTGATGGCATCTGATGGCACTGCAGCTACGTAATGTTAAGCGTTGCTTCCTAACTTCATGTCCTACAATGTGACATTGGCAATTTGAAATCAGCCAAAGTAGTAATAAATACTTAAAAGTACGCTGTGTGTTCGGATGAAGTGGCTTTGGATAGCACAAATGACAGAGGACATGTTATTTCTGTGTCTAAAACTGTCATGTGATTAGCTCAGAAGTTGTCTTGTCACTCAGGAGTGGGTGATAGACTGGTGTGTGTTTTTGCTCCTTCACTTCTACCTTGTTAACATACAGGAAAATGTCAGCTAACATTCCCATTGAAGTTACACACGTGACACGGTGACTTCCTTCCTACACTAGAGAATCATTGGTCTGAGATCGTTATGTGATGGTTACAGCACAGTGGAGGTTGGGTCTGAAAACAAGAATTCAAGGGAACCAGTGAAGGCTCTTGTGTGGTTTTACAGGAGTTAAAATGAAGAGAATCAGGAGGGACGGTTCAGGCAGTGAGCTGCTTGCTGTACAAGCGTGAGGACCTGAGTTCAGATCCCCAGCACCCATGTGGGAAGCCAGGTGCAGTGGCCGACGCCTATAATCCCAGCTGTGGGGAGGGGGATGCGGGAGAATCCCTGGGGCTCACTGGATAGCAGTTTAGCCAAACCGGTGAGCTCCAGGTTCAGGAAGAGGCCTTGTCTCAAAAATAAGGTGGAGAGCAGTTAAGAAGACACATAATAGCAACCTACAGCTTTCATGTGCACACACACACAAACACACACACACAAACACACACAGACATACACACACACACACATCACACACAGACATAAAGTTAAATGAAGATTATCATGCATGTCATTATTACTTGTACATTGTGTTATAATTATCATGTTCTCGAATTTTATAATAATTGTGTACATGGACATAGAGGTACCTATATACACTTGCACACACACAGATCTGCATGCTAATGTAAATACAGGCACTCGTGCGTGCACACGCGCACACAAACACACATGCACACATTTTCCTCCAGAAGAGACAATTATTAAACATCTGCCAAAATGTCCTTTAACATGTCTCCAAAACTTGGTCCCTATTCTGAGCAAAGTTAGGGATCTCCAATTTGGCTAGATTAAGTTTCTACTCCAAATTAAACTCAGCTCTAAAGGGAAGGATGTCACCTGTGCTGGCTGGTTTTGTGTGACAACTTGACACAAGCTGGAATTATCACAGAAAAAAGAGCCTCCCTTGGGGAAATGCTGCCATGAGATCCAGCTGTAAGGCATTTTCTCAATTAGTGATCAAGAGTGGAAGGGCCCATGGTGGGTGATGCCATTCCTGGACTGGTAGTCTTGCGTTCTATAAGAAAGGCCAGTAAGTAACATCCCTCCATGGCCTCTGCATCAGCTGCTTCCTGACCTGCTTGAGTTCCAGTCCTGACCTCCTTTGGTGATAAACAGCAATGTGGATGTGTAAGCTAAGTAAACCCTTTCCTCGCCAACTTGCTTCTTGGTCATGATGTTTGTGCAGGAATAGAGGCCCTGGCTAAGACACTCCCTTTACTGCACATCTCCAATTCTGAGTGTCCTCAGAGTTTATTCCCATTTTGCATCCAGAGGCTGAGTTGAGCAAAGAGGCTGTGAGGCACCACCATCGCTGTGCTCCACTTGGGGAGGGAATTGTTACAGTCCTGTTGTAACAATATTGATGGTCCCTGCCTGGTCTCCACTCATAAAAGAAGCTGATGTGGGTCAATGCATCCCGAAGTGGATATAAATCCTGAGGCTGCTCCACCTGACCTCTGACCTTTCAGCAGCTGCTGCCTTCAGGTAATTGGCTGAGCTGCTGGAGGGAAGTGAGGGTGTTGGGGGTTCCATAGAACCGAGACCTTTTAATACACTTCATAATTACCATTCCGTACTTCAGGTTACACTGAGAATTTGTAGATTGTGAGTTGGAAAGCATTAGCAGCATGCTTCATTGGGTTGACAGACCCACAGACTCAGAATCTGTGGATATTGTAACAGAGGCCCCGGATAAGTCATGTGTGCTCACTAGGGATTGTACTTGGTGGAGAATTGTCAGGCATGGCCCCTGCTCTCGCCTGGAGTCTTTGGTACTTTGCATGACAGGATCAATGGCTTAGGTCATCTACCTCTAGATTGGTTAGGCCTCAAATGAAAGAATTCTGAGCTGACAAGGCCTCAGGCTACTCTCCAGAGAAGGCTCTGTTTCCATAACATAAAGTTGGTCACAACAAATCACCTTTAAAAAAAAGCAGGACGGGAGGCTAGGGAGCTAGCTCGGGTGGTGCTTGTGTACTCACACAGTAAGTTTAGGTCCCCAGATTGATTCCATCTGAGACAGCCAGGCATGGCAGAGAGGACCTGTAAGTCCAGTGAGGCAGAGACACGTGGATCCTGGGGGCTCCCTGGCCGGCCAGCCTAGCCTGCTTATTAAGCCCCAAGCCAGGGAGAGACTTGTCTCAAAAAATAAGATGAAAGTCTGAGGAAAAGACTCCTGAAGTTAACCTCTGGCCTCTACCTGTCCCTGAACACATGCATATGAAAAGACCTCCCCCACGCACATGCACACGTGCACATGCGCACACACACATACGCTCACACACACAAAGCAATGCATAACTATACATGGGTAATGTAATCTCTCTTACAAAACCTAGACATACTATGTTTAAAAATGACTAAAAGCACCAACACCGGGGAATGGGATGGGAATTACAGGCAGTATGGCTCTCAAATATTTTCACATGTATTTACAAAGCATGAGCACACTACTTTTATGGTTGGAAAAAGATAAGCATTATTTTAAATATAATGTTGTTGAGGGAGGAGTCCTGAAACAAAGGAAGGACAACCCAAAGATGCCTGTCGCTCAGTCTTGACTCATGGCCCTGCATCCTATGCTGCAGCACCAAGCTGAAGGTGCAGGCCACTGAGCATAGTGGAGCTCAGATAAAGCCACCGCTGCTGACATTTTACACCTAGAGCCTTGTGCCCTCCCATAAGAGACATCAGGATCCTCAGATGCTCAACCCACCTCCAACTGCCAATGGAAGCGAGAGAGGCTCGATCAGCACCACCCCACATTCACTGACTCTTGCTGGTGGGCGAAGGGATGGATGAACCAGTATTTAGCACGGGCGTCCGAGTGAGGAACTGCCCACGCCAGGCGCTCACATATATCTCGGCTCTCACATGTGTTGTGGGCTGATATAGTACCCCTGCAGTCCATTCTGGATGCTTAAAACCTGAGAGGTGATTTTCAAACTCTGACACCAGCAGCTGGTGTTCAGTGGCTCAGACAGGGGCTAGTGGTGTGGCCTGAATAAGTTCCAGTTGTCCTCTGGAAATTCTGTGACTGGGGCCAGTGAGAACAAGAAATTTAGGCCAGTGCATTTGCGTAGGGCTGGTCAGTTTCTCCACGCTGGGTTTAGTCAGAAGCAGAGCATATTGCTGTACAGGTGGGACTGTCAACAAATGATTAACTTGAATAAATTTGACTGCTAAAGGTTGGCTCTATATTGTCACTGCTAGTTAGTTACACACACCTCTGGGGCTGAAAAGGCACATTTCGCTGGTTGGTTGTCACCATGGACCTTTTAGTTAGAGCAAACATTGGCATACGAGGGCCTCGGACAGGCATTCTATAAAGCAAGCATGTGAAGCTTGCTTACCACTACCCAATGGTTGGCTTCTGAGGGGATGGGGATGAAGGTGCCCAAGAGAGGCAAAACAGTGTAGAAGCTTTGAGAATGGGCTTGGAGTCCTAGTGCAGTCATTCCTGTGCTGTGTGGTCCAGGAACACTTAACCTCTCTGAGTTTTATCTGTGAAGGATAAACGAAAAAAACAGACTTTTTGCCTGTTTCTGTCATGGGATAATCTCAGTAACTAAAAGATTTCCCTTTTAAGTAAGCATACTTCCTGGGACATGGTAAGTGAGGGGTGGCGCTGGCACTGGAGCCGGTGCCAGTGCTGGTGTTGGCCATTGCCATGGTTCCTCTGCGAATTCAGAGAGGCAGAAGTGTGAGGAGATGAAACGCAGAGCACTCTGGCCATGGTGGCAGCAATGAATGTTTCTCAAGGGAAATGAGTGTTTCCAGCTTGACTAGATCTTAAGAGCTCTAGAATTAGGCTTTGTTGTTAGGGAATGTGTTGGTCAGCAGCTTCACTGGCCTCTGAATGAAACTCTTTGGGTGACACTTTGCTACCAGGGAAGCTGCTCTCTCATGCTGGCTCTGAGGGCAGTGTAGGAAGGTGTGGCCACTTGCCTTGACACCCACTCTCACTCTTTTCCCGAATGTCCCGGCTAGTCTGCTAGAATCTACTGCTCTGGGCTCTTGTTTCTCCTTGTGAGCACTCTCCTCTGCTGGTGTAGGGGTCCAAGGTCATTTGGAGGTGGCTTCTTGAAGGCAAGGCAGCCCCATCTTCGGGGAGCCAGAGAGCTGTTCTTGCCCTAGTCTGAGTATGTGGATTAGACACAGGGATAACTGAAGACAAACGACCAGCGATCTCCACGCTGTGTGACTGAGAGACTTGGCTTGAGGATTCAGGACGAGGCATGGTAATAACCCTGGCTTTGTGGTCTTTGTGTGACAGTCACTCACAGCTTCTCATTCTATCCTTGCCCAAATCCCAGGTGTTGTGAGGACAGACAGGACCCAGAGCTGAATTCACAAATGACACAACAGGCTTAAAGTACCCCACGGAGGACATGGCAGGTAGTGGGTAAATGGGAGCCACCGTGTTTTAAAACATTTTCAAAAGAGATTAAAAATAATGCTTGCTTAAGAGCTTTCTCCAAAAGATTCCCACAGCAGCATGGAAGGCGTCTTGTTAACCTTCACATGTATGTGAAACATATGACTAATATACAAAGATTAGAATGATCGGATGATCGGTCTCATCATCCCGTCACTGAGTCTGGGATACAGTTTCTTAATGCCACATTCTCCTGGTATATGCATAGGTGCATGTATACTTACGAGTGTGTGTGTGTGTGTGTGTGTGTGTGTGTGTGTGTGTGTGATACAGACACTCTTATTTCAAAATATCCTTAACAACCATGAGGACACGGTCTGTGGTCCAAGCACAGGAGTTCTTTAAGATTCTTCTGGTGCACCAGCGACAGGAAAGCCTTTGAAGAGGCTCTGCCAGGAGTGGGCATGGGGAGGTAGCACATCCAAGGAAGGTTTGGGGGTGTTTCCACAAGCTCGCATGCAGGCAACACATGTGGCTGCTGAGCACATCCTGGGCTACAAACCGGGGCTACAACTCTTCCCAGAAATGGGAAGGGAGTCGGTGGTATCGAAGCCTACTAGACCTTCTAGATTTCTACTAGGATGTAGGGCAGTGAGGGGTACCTTCGTTAGCTGTCTGCACTATCAACACAGGAAAAGAGACCAAGGAAAGCCTAGGGGATCATGTGTAGCCCCCTCAGGACCATGTCCCAGTAGCAGCTGTCCCCACGTCTCTCATAGTGGCTCTCATAGGGCAGAAATGAAGATGAAGGAGAAGGAGAAGTCGAGCAGGCAGCCTGCTGGCTTCAGTAGTGCAGAAAGGAGGAGCCCATGGCTTGGTGTCAAAGGCACCTATAGAACGTTGTCTCTAGGGTCCTGAGTGTTATTGTCCCTGGTCCAGTTGCCCAGGACGCCTTGTGGTCACAGACTTCCCACCTAGCCTCTGTCTCAGTCAGTCCAGGCTGCCCCAACAGAATGCCACACTCTGGGTGGCTGAGAAACAGATAATGATTCTGCCCAGTTCTGATGGCTATGGTGCAAGATCAAGACCCAGGCAGATGGGTGTCCTGGGCAACCCGTTTCCTGGTTTACAGACAGCACATCCCCACTCTTCTCCTGGTTCATAAGGGAGGAAGGGAGGAGGAGGAGGAGAGAGATGGGGACACAGACAGAGGAGAAATGGAGAGAGTGGGGGTGGGGGGAGAAGAGAGATACAGGAGGTAGGAAGCACTCTGCGCTCTTTCTCTTCTTACAGGGAAATATGATCAAGAGAGCTCCATCTTCATAACCTCACCAAAACCTAATTATTTCTGCAAAGTCTCGTATCAGCAGGGGCTAGGATTTCAGTAAATGACTTTGAAGGAATGTGGTTTCTCAGTCCATAACAACCCTACAGCTGTTGAAGCATATTTTAGGCACATACTCCACAAAAAATTACAGTTCAGAGTACTGACCAGTAAACAGGTAATTATATAAAAGTGCAGGACATAGGAGCTGGGGGCTGGAGGGGAGGCTCGGCAGGAGACAGCACTATCCTAGGGTTTCAAAGTGACAAGTGGACTGGTGAGGAAAAGCCAGAGAAGCAAAGGTGAGCAAAGCAGCGTGCAGACACCGCTGCAGCACATGCCAAGAAGAGGTAGCCTCCTTCGTCACCTCCTTCTCACTGTCTCTGGTTCTCATCCTTTTCTCATAACACTACACTGCTTGGATCTTTCTAGAATACTTGGGAAGTCACAGGTTTATTGCCTTCAGAGTCACGCATGAACGAAAAGCAAACAGCGTGGTTTGTTCTTGCAGGTGAGGACTGCTGTATATGTCTGGGGAAGCAATGAGTAATTTTTATGCATCAACTTGGTGAGGTCACAGTAGCAGAGAGTTGGTAAAATATTAGTCTAATTGTCCTGTGAAAGTAGTGTTTAGCTGAGGTGTGTATTTCAGCCAGCAGACTTACAATAAAGCCAACATAGGTGGGCCTCCTCCAGTCAGTTGAGGGTTTCAAAAGAGAACAGACTGATGAGATCCTGAAAAGGGGAGGAAATTTTGCCTTCAGTTTATCTCTCAACTCAAACTCTAACATTGTCTCTAGCTGCCTACCCTGAATATTTGCTGGACTTCTCAACTACATGAACTAATGCCTTAGGTCAACCTCTCTCTAACTGCGTGTGTCTGTAGTGTGTGCCTGTGGTCATCTATGTGACTTAGTCCACTCCAGCTACTACAATAAAATACTTGAACAGAGGAATTGATATAAACAGTGGTTATTCTCTCTCAGAGTTCTGCAGGCTGCGAGTTCAAGATCAAGTCTTTAGCAGTACAGGGCAAGATAGCACTCTCCAATGTTTTATTCATTCTTTGAAATTTCTATATATTTATTTGATGCATTTTGGCCATATCCATCGGCCACACCTCAGTCTGTCTCTCCTAGAGCTCTGCCATATCCTTCTCAATTTCAGGTTCTAATTTTTTTGGTTAACAACCCCTTGATCCAGTTAGTACTTCTCATATATGCATGGATGTGAAGCTATCCACTAGGGCACCCACTTCATAATACCACCATAGTGTAGAGTAGGTCTTGATCTATGAATCAGGAGGGGACCAATATATCCATACTGCGTACATGTAACGCCAATGTATCCATAAATCTATACAGCATTTCTGAATCTTCAAGATTGACTGCCTACAGGTAGAGCTTATATGGAGGCCTGTGATGGTCTTTCATGAACATGAATGTGAATTTTTCTACCACTATTCAATACAACAGTGACAACCATTCAAAAGGCTCTAACATTATCTTTTACAAATAATTCAGATCCACAAATATTGAGAAGAATGTATATAGGATATGTGTTGTATAGTTGTAGACAGACGAGAGCCTGTGGATTTGGGTATACCGGGGTTTGCAGCCAATGCCCTATACTGAAGGATGTCTGTCTGTCTGTCTGTACCTGCTCACTGTCTGTTCCCTGGGGAACCTTGGCCATCCCTGCAACAGCCCAAGCACTTTAGGCTGTTTAACATTTGAAATTCTCACATCTTGACCCTGGGGAAGATCCAGGCTCCTTGGCTGAAGATTCCTGAAGATTTCAGGAGTTCACAGTGTGATCTGAGAATTTGTGGTGGGGCATCCCTGAATCCCATTCTTGTCCCGGTCTAGACTACAGTCTAGACCAGTTGATGAATTTCCTGGGGTTCTTTGTCTGTGACCCAATTAATGAAGGCTAGCGTGACATGGCACTAGGTGGGCTCATACAGTATGATGATAACACGTAGACCTGCGTCCTGTTTTCCAGGAGTCAAGCCACACAAGAAACACGTTGCACTTATCTTCTCATTTGTTCTCACAACAGAGGCAAGAGTTGGGAGTCGTTATCAGCCCCATTTTAGAGACAAGGAAACTGAGGCCCAGAGAATCTCAGCTGCCTGGCCTGGGTGTTCTCCCATAGGCAACTGGGTGCATCTTGGGAACCTTGTGGTCCAGGCTGGGTCCTCTGCTTCACACATCTGCTGGACTTTGATGAACACCAAGAGGAGCTCACATTACTGTAACTGACGTTTCTCCTCTGTGCCATCATGTCACCCAACCTCAAGGGACTTTCCTACCCAGTGGCCTTGGTTTTGCTAGGATTTCCACCTGAGAGGCCAATGGCTAGACCACAGTCAAGACTCTGCTGAGAGACCTACCCAGTAAAATGTGGTAATTGTTCAGCTCCAGAAGAATGTGTGTGATAGTCATTTCCACTAACATCTGCACTGAAGAATAATGCACATCTATTTTTAAAGTCCTGTTATAAATTAGGACAGCGGTGTTATAAAAGGCAGAGGAAGGGCAATCACAGCGATGTAAATGTCAACATGACCCTCACAGCGACAGCCTGTGCAGGACTCTGTAATTACACATCCTCCAGTAGAGTGCATCTGCCTCGCTCTGCTTACTTCGACCTGCTTCCCCCACCGAGGCTGCCCAGGCCTCCCTACACTTGTGTGGCTCCTAACTGTTCTAAGCTACTCTGGGACAGTCAAGCCAGCATGACGGCCTGGATGGTGTCAACCACCAGGAGAAGAAAGCTGTAACTAACATTGCCTACAAGTAACAGCAATTAGTGGTGACAATGACAACTCACAGAGATGTGCTGAGTGCCTCTTAGCATCCAGGTAATTATTTCATTGAAAAGAGGCAGAGCTCTACAGTGAATAGGAACTTGCGGTAAGCTGCCAGGCCTGCCAGCACCTGGTTTCTAAATGCTAGCTTCCAGGACCATGAGATACTAAAGCTTTACCGTCCAAGTGACTAAGTTATAGTCACCTGAAGAATAACAGGACACTCCAGTCATCAGAGGCTTGTAATACTGTGGTAGATCTGAAAAGTCCCTATACAGTGCCTGCAGTAACTATGCCAGGACCATAGTGCAACGTACTACTTACATGTTAGTGTCAACGCGCTGTAAACATACCTACTGTGCCATCGGTTTTGTGAAAATATAGCGCATGAAAACTGTGAGCAGCATGTGATTCTTGACAATAATAACAAATGACTATAGAACTGTTTATGCCTGTATTTCATTTTATCACTAGAGTGCTCCCTTTCCATGTAGAAACCATTTACTGTAGATAGTGCTATGTTCTGTTGACAGCAGCCTTACATACATCACTTACAGGGTCTCCTGCATGCACCAAGAGGCTACATTGCATGCATGTGCTATTTTGCCTAGGTCTGAGTAAGTGCATGCTGGGACGTGCCGGGATGGAGCACATCTCTGCTGCTAAGCATGCTTACCTGTCCTGACAGTGTAATCACAGCATGTGGCTGACACCTTGTATAGTAGTTTGAATGAGATTAATTCCTGAAGGTTCATATATCTGAATGTCTGGTCCCCAGTTAGTGGAACTGTTTGGGAAGGATTAGGAGATGTGGTCTTTTGGAAAGGGGCGTGTCTCCGGAGGGGTGGGCTTTGAGTTTTCAAAAGCCCATGCCAGTACCAGGCCCAGTGTCTCTGCTTGCAACTTGCGGATCAGGTATGAGCTCTCCCCTACTGCTCCAGCACTGTACTTTCTGTTTACTGCCACACTGCCTGCCTGATGATCATGGACTAACCCTCTGAAACATAAACAAGCCTCCAATTAAATGCTTTCTTCTATAAGTTGCCTTGATCACAGTCTCTCTTCATAGCAATAGAACAATAACTGAGACACCTTGTTTCCACGACTATACACCATCAACCTCTGAAGGGTTTGGGACATATTGCGTTCATACCCAGTGCAGTGCCTGACACACAGTAGGCAGTCAATAAGTGTTGGTGCTGTGGAAATAGCCGTCTTCACAGTGGACAACCTGGGCTAGGGAGATCCTCAGCCAGTAACGTGCTTGTCTTGCAAATTCAGGGAACTGAGTTAGATTCACAGAATCTGTGTAGAAACCTGACTAGTGTGGTAGAACAGGCTTACAATCCCAGAACTGGGGAGGCAGAGACAAGCACATCTCTAAGTCACACTGGACAGCAAAGCTAGCAAACTTGCCTAGTTTCGGGCTACTGAGAAACCCTTTATCAAACAACCAGACAAAAAGTGTATGGAGTGTGAGTGAGGAAAAACACCAGGCCTTTCTGTGCATACGTATACACACACACACACACACACACCCCTACCATAGAGAATCATAACCATTGTCCTAATTAACTTCAACAAAGATTCTAATTATGAGAGAGTGCTATTCAAATAACCCTGTGACCCTCTTAATTATAACATCATGGAGATGTGCCCTACCCCCAGGAAATAGCTGTTCTCAATCATTGGGTTGCTAATCAGTGAGGCTGGGACAGAACAGCCTCCTGAGCTTCCATGTCCACAGTAGAGGAAGGAAAGAATTAGGATCATTGGAGAGTCTCTTCCACAGGCTAAACTGATGTCTGGAGGCCTCAGTACCACCCCCCCAATAGTCCAGGGATGAAGGTCTGGGTGCCAGTCAGGAGTGACTTGTCAGGATGTTCACACCCGTGTGTCTGTAGCCCGCACTACCTGCCTATGCTCTCATACCATGTGTTCCCACTGTAAATGACAAATGGATTTCTGGTGTCTCAGAAGAACGTGGCCCGTGCTCACCAGGACCTGCTCAGAAAGGATGCTTTCTTGAGACAAGGGGGTCATGACTCTGACCTGTGCAGTATTCCACTGCCCTAACTCAGAACAGGCAGGCTTTCTGAGGGTGGCCTGGGGTTGTGTTCTTCTGTTCTGATACATCTTCCTAAAGGCGAGCAGTTTCAGCCCAGAGTGCAGGTAGCATCTTCCCATTTGGGAAGAGACTAGAACGAGAGGAACTGATCTGTAGCTAAGCAAACTGCATTTGAATTTGGAATTTCTAACGGAAGCTAAGTTCTGAATTATCACTCAAAAGCAATCAAATCAAATGAAAAAGTGAGCTAAAGTTTAACAAATACGATTAGGAAAGATTAGGGAAAAAACCCCAAAAATAGTATTAATAGTGATTGCCTATGGGAAATAGGATTGTGGGTCATTTTAATTTCTTACATTTTTAATTTCCTATTTTTAAAATGAACACATGTATTTATATATACATAGTCATATATATATATATATATTAAGGAAAAAAGTCATTCCTTCAAGAATATGTTCCTATACATGGTTGGCAGGTATTTGAAGCTGCTATCTTCTTGTACCTACCTCTATTCCCATGAGCCCAGCCCCAGCTTTAAGTCACTTTATGAGAGTCTCTTGACTTTCTTTATTTAGGAACAAGTATGGTGGCTCTCAACCTTCCTAATGCTGCGACCCTTTAACACAGTTCCTCCTGTTGTGGTGTCTCCCAGTCATTAAATTATTTCCTTGCTGCTTCATAACTGTAATTTTGCTACTTTTATGAATCATAATGCAAATATCTGATATGCAGAATATCTATTAAGCAATCCTTTGGGGGTTGCAACCCAGAGGTTGAGAACCAATGCCCTAGAGAGAGTCAAACACTTGGAGAGTTCCTAACCTCACTTCAACATGAATCTCCTCCTTTAGTTAAGCCCAGGCCTGCACGAGAGATGATGCTGTAAGGTATTGTGTGAGCCTCAGTAGAAGGTAGTATCCTATACTAAGGCAGCCTGGGCTTGCTCAAACCAAATTATTACAATTCATATTCGCAGGATGCTTGAGAGTGATGGAGTCTCAACTCCAGCTGTACAAAGGTCCAGGAGCTTATACCAAAGCCCTTGCCGGTGTTACCATGCTGACTCAATTAGTCTGTGCTGGGTCTCCTGTGTCAGCAATTTCAGAATGCAGCCAGTGCAGAGAGCTGTCCTGTCCACTGTCTCAGCTAATCCTTATACTCAGTACAGGTCTGCCCTACTTCCCTAGGCAGCTCTTTTTATAGCAGCTCCTTTAAAACCTTAAACCTCATTCTGCCTCTGCAGTTTCTTCAATTTTTCTTTTCTCTCATGAAACCTACAGTTGATAGACCCTTCAGCCTTAAAACTCCGAATAGAAACTCTTAGCTCCTGAGAGCCCGACGTACTCTCATTCCGTGAGTGTTTGGAACATTTTGGTCTCAGCGTTCTCCTTTTACAAAGACACCAGAAGAGCCTTCTCGTGTCTCTGGTACTGGTAAAACCTTATCCTCTTTTTCATGCAGCCAGGGTTGGGCAGGGATTGGGAAAATGATTTTCTGGTTCTTTAGAAGGCTCTGTGGTGTGGGGTTTGATGTTGATGAAACCGGGGCTGAAGGCCTAGCTCTTGCTTCTTCAGGAGCACTGAGAATGTATCTTTAATGGTCTCCATAGTGGTCCCTACAAAGCCCAAATCCACACCTGCCTCCGTTTCGTGTCCACAAGACTGTACCTTAGGGCCAGCTTTTACACTGCAAGTCTGACTCAGAGAGCTTTCTGCGACCATCAGTGTGAGCTGCAAACTCGCAGAGTAGAAATGGGCCCAGCTTGCTTTTGAAGTCAATTCCTCCAGTTCCTTTATTTCTAGAAGCCTTTTGCTTGCCTACTGTGCCATGTCTGGGTTTTGAAAGGCACTGGTCGTGTCCCCGTGTCTAAGAGTTGACGGAAGGATAGTGTGTGGTGGGGCGGGGCACTCAGCTGCTTGTTATTCCTGGCAATACAGTGTTGCTACTAATAAAAAGGGAGGACAGAGGGTGGCCGACGTGGCGTGGGACACGCTCTCCTTGTCAGTCACCAGTCTCCCCTTGCTCTCCTATTCTCTAGACACTTGACAGCTCTGGAGCCAGACTCAGCTGATGAAAGCAGAGTACCTATGAGACGGGGCCCGGGTTTCAGTATTTTGCTTCTGTGTGCAGCTTCCTCCATGAGGGTAATAACGTTCTGGCAGATTGAAAAACCACTGCTGGAGAGGAGACCATGTGCTAAATGTCTTTGAAGTCCCCAGACACACACCACCTGGCACATGAAGCCCCGGGAGTCTACTTAGAAAACTGTATGCCAGAATTGGAAAATCTAGGCTAAAATTTGAGTCTACATTTAGTAGGGAGAGGGACCTATTCTCTTTGAGCCTTAGATTCCTTGTTTATGAAATATAAAATAAAATAAATAACAACCAGTCTGTACTCCTCAGGGCGGCACCGAGAACCGAGAGAGCAAGGTGGTATGCTAATGTGCTTGCACTAGAGGATGCTGACACCATGCCTGGGAAGGCAGCATGACAGCATTATAGGGCTTAATACATATTTATTGATCCTCACGAGGTCTTACCTACCCATCTTTTCCTCACCCTTAAATATGAGACCAGAGGAAATAAATAAGAAATATAATTGTGCCTCGCACCTCAGGCCTCCCTAGGCATCTCACATTAATAGGTCTCTTCAGCTTTCCTCTAAGTGCTAATAATTCCTGGGTGTCGTGATGGTAGCACTTTCTCCCCGAGATGAATTGGCCCCGGCTAAGAGCCAGGCTCCTTCCCAAATCTCATTACAATCAGCCTTGATGGCAGCCAGGCTTTGGAATGTAACACAATTAGAGCTTTTAAATCATTATCTCAACTCTGGGAGCATGATGCTAATAAAAGGGGATGTGAATGGTGGAGGCAGGGATGGATGTGTGGCCCTGACACCAGTGCCTTACCCCACAGCCCTCACAGGAAGTGCAGAGGAATCGACTGACCCCATGACACCAGGAGCAGAGCTCCTGCCCAAGCTCAGTGTAACAGTGCAGGTTACCACATTGGGCTGATCCTCTTAAAACTCCAGAGGCTCATCCTCTGGAAACAGCCCTCTCCCAGCTCCCTCTCTGCTAAAGAAACAGAACATCGGTGCCTTTACACAGCGTCTTTGTGAGCGACAGAGGAGATCGCATGTCCTCTTCTGCAGTTCTTTCTCCTCTTGCTGCCCCTCAGCTCGAGTGGGCTCCTCACCCATGCATTTATTCAGCAGCCTCTGGATACATTTGTAATAGGTGACGTTCCAGGAGGACAGCCTTCAAAGATGGCTTGCCGAATTCCTACCTCCTACTTAGCTGCTGCACTCACAGTGCTTGCCACCTGTTTTAGGATGCAGGTCCTTCCATCCCTCTGGATATTGTGGCAGTCTACAGTTACCTCACCTCCAGGCCCTCCTCGCTGCTAACACAGTACTCTCTCTGGAGTTCCCAAGGGGTAGGCTTGGATGGCTACTCCTCTCTACTGCTCCCTGGCCTGCTGGACTATCCTGCTTTTCTTCAAACACAGACCCTACGACATTGGAAAACTCTTCTTCCTTTTCTGGTCCCCAGCATGAGATGTGAGCTCACATCACGTTTGCTTTTGTGTCTTTTCTTGTCTTTCTTTTCTTCCAAATGTGTGTGTGTGTGTGTGTGTGTGTGTGTGTGTGTGTGTGTGTGTGTGTGTGTTCCTCACAAGGGAGACCCATCCTTCCTCGGTGGCTCTCCCACCATTTTTTCTTTGAGGCAGGACTCCTCAGTCAAACCCCGGATTTGTGATTCAGCTACTCTCATTTCCTTTCTAGAGACCCCTTTGCCTGGATGATCCGGCCCATAAAGGTTTGTTTTCATACTTCGTAATACATTTACCCAATACATTTGTCTATTATGTTTTAAAGTTTCCTTTCTGATTTTGGACTGTAAACTCTGTGGGAGTTTATCTCACACACTACCGTACTCCTAAGGCTGGGCCCACAGTGGGTGCTAAGAAGTTATTCTTTGGCTGGGTGGCTGGGTGAGTGAATGTATGGAGAGAGGGGTAGGTAGACGGGTGAGTGGGGAATGAACGGACGAGTGACTAGAAGAATAACAGGATGGATGGATATATAGACCAGTGGGTTTCTCTGCTGGGGATTCAAACTCGTGCTTCCAGAGCAAGCGCTCTCACCCTCTAAGCCATCTGCTCAGCCCCACCCCCTAGATTCAGTTTTGCAAGAAAATAAATTTCATTTGGTTAAGATGTCATTGCTTGTCCTGTTGTTTATGATTGATCTTATAATTAAGTGATATAGATCTACAATGTCATTTCCAGTCAAGACCTAGAGATGGTCCAGCAGTTCACAGTCCTTTGAGGGATGTGGAGACTTCTAGATAACAGGGATTGATAGCCACCCTCAGTGCAGGTGGCTTGCTGCAGGGTAGACTCCTGGGCCTCACAGGCTTTCGGAGACCTTGAAGCTCCTGCTTACATGTGCTCTGATTCATTCAGTAAAAAGAGCATTTGTCAGACTTGGAGCCTCCTCTGATTCACTGCTGCTCCCCGCCAATAAAGCCTTTTGCTTTACTAGTGTTCTTGACCGGCATTGGCTGGTCCTGCACACTGGGCAGACTCTGTGGACATCCAACTGGTGCTTCCTAGGCCTGGGTCTACAACTGTCCTCCCTTGACTTGATGTGAGAGTCCTCATTGTCACCAAGAAGTCCCTGCTTTTCTGCTGCACTGAATCCCACCAATGACATGGCCAGCCCAGCTTCCACTTGGAGACTAACTATGGCCATGTTTTAGCCTTGCTGAGCCTCAGAGCTCTCTCCTCAGAGCTCTCTCCTCAGAGCTCTCTCCTCAGAGCTCTCTCCTCAGAACTCAGGTGTTTGCAGCTTTGCAGCTACTGGGGCTTCCTCAGGCTGCTGAAGCTGTGCCAAGAAGCTGATAGTGTCCAGGGAAGAAGTCAGCATCTAGACCTAGTGGCTTAAACTGAATTGGTCATAGAGAAAATAGTGGCAGACAGTACAGGGGAGACTCTGGGGACAGAAAGAACTACATTTTTTTTCTTTTTCATTTAGAAAAACTGTACCTTAAACAACAGCTTGCCTTTTTCCACTCTAAGTGTTTCAGTACGAGAGAAGCCTACACAGCGACTTCAATGGCGGTGAACATGGAGTTGCCACCACCAACTCCTGTCGTCTCTGCAGTGCCATGAGGGCGGTGCGCTGGTCTAACCCACTTTGCAATCAAGTTAATGGAGGTTTCCAAGGCCCAGTCACTTACCTAAGAGCAGCTTGCTGGCAAGCAAGCCCATGCCTGCACGTGGAGTGCACGAATCTCAAGTGTGTATGTAGTGTTGAGAACCGCAGGGTCCACGTGCTCCAGAAATTGTTACTCAGGCCCTGAGGTTGAACACTGGCTACTGGCTAGAAGGGTCTGTCATGCTGCATCTTAAAACAGAGGCAGCCCCCACCCCACACACAGACACACACACACACACACACACACACACACACACACACACACACACACACACACTGACATCTATCCTCAGCAACGACTGTCAGGTAAATTTGGCTTCCTTCTTTGTCTGCACTGTTTGTCCCTCACAGAAGACCAATAGGCAGCAGCCTCTGAAGCTGGCTAATCCTCTCGGATACAAACGAGGACAGGAGGGGCTGGGGATTTAGCTCAGTGGTAGAGCACTTACCTAGGAAGCGCAAGGCCCTGGGTTCGGTCCCCAGCTCCGGAAAAAAAAAAAAAAAAGAACCAAACGAGGACAGGAGAGCTATGCCCAGTAGTTAACGTGTGCTGTGTCTCTATCCCTTTGTCTACCTCTAACATCTACAAGACCCATACAGTACTTATCTAAATGTTTTGGTGTTAATAAACTAGGCCAGCAGACTGTTAAACTAAACTAATAAATAAATAAGCATTTTTTCCCTCGTGCTTTGTGAGAAGGGCATCTTAGAGGACCACGTTTGGGTTGAGACTGTGAAGATTCCATGCATAATGCTCTAGCATGTGGCAAAGGAGAGATAGTGCAACACCGACGACTGTCCCAAGTCCTGGCTTTTTTCCACCTGGGATGTGCATCTGAGGTCTGTCCAGTCTTGCCATCAGGCAGAGGGCCATGCTTGCTGCTGGCATAGTTCGTGTTTGGAGCAGGGGATTGTATGGATGATGAGTTCTAGGGACCCAGAAGAAGGGGTTGGGGTACAAGAGAGCCTTCCTCGTCCCCAAAGTGCAGCAAAGCCCTATAGAGCGTGAGGTTCAGAGAATCATCTCAGGCACCTCATACAAGAGTGGATCTACAGGCATGAGGCCATCCATCTCAGTCAGGAGGGGATTCTCTTCATAACAACAACCACAACAATTAGCTTCACTGAGAGCTGGCCATGCATCCACCAGACAATGGGCCATGTGTGAAGATGGACTCATTAGTAGCAGATTCTCAGAGCCTCCACTTTGGTGGGAGGAGAGAGCAGAAGCTTAGCAGTCTTGTACCATGACAGACGTATAGACAAGATACTTAGGGAGAGATTCTGGCCTGAGATGACACACTCGTGGTCCTGGGGGCTAGAACTCACCGAGGAAGCAGGGAAGGGTATTTTGTGGGGAGAATAGAAGGCTGTACCTAGTAAAGTCTGTATCATTGGGGGTGGGGTGGGTGGTCTGTGAGATAGGAAACACAAGAGGCTAGCCTGGGCCAGGCACATGTCTCCCTTTTAGAGAGACGGGGGTGGGGGCGGGTTCTGGCAGCACAGGACAGGCAGGAAATGACATATGTAGATATATGGTGTTGAAACCAATACAGCAAGATCTGAGAGAAAGATAATTGGAAGTGCTGGACATGGTAGTGTACCCTGTAAACCCAGTGATGGGATGGGCATCGAAATGAGGATAAGGAGTTCAAGGCCAGCCCCCGCCGTGGTGTGTGTGTGTGTGTGTGTGTGTGTGTGTGTGTGTGTGTGTGTGGTATGTAAGGATTAACAAAAGCCTGATTATTAACTGATTAAATCAATATGCATGGAGCCCTTGGGATATGCCAGGCACTGATCTATTTAGAGATACTGCTGTGGGAAGGGCAGAGACGGTCCCTGCTCTCACTGGGTTTCCATTCTAATGAGAAGGCAGGGACATCATAGGCATAAATAACACAAACTAAAGATGATGGACATAAGTATGGTGGATGATGGCTGGTAGAAGAGAGTGGACAGAGGAGACAGGATCAAAGACGACAGAGAAGCTCATTTGTTTGTGCGTTTCTGCCGCAGGTATGTGTTTACCGAGGGCCAGCCTAGGAAAGTGTTCCTAGCACGGAGAGATGATACAAACGTTAGTCCTGCTTTTTGGCATTTGTGTCTCATGGCAGACTCAGACACTGCTTAAAAGTCACGCACCACACTGGAACACATACGTCAATGATAGGTGTTCAAGGCACTGGTTCTATTAGACTATAATGGAGCTGAATGATATTCATGGGTTAGTATCCTTACTGTACATTTTCTGGGTATAGATGTGGTCTAAATATGCAAATAGCGGTGTGGTATAAGCCTGCATCATTCCGTACTGCAGCATGCTGTATAGACTTGTACCCTAAGAGCAACAAGCTGTACCAGGTATGTAAACTTAGACTGCCCTATACCAGTTTGTCAAATATTCTTACGATAATCATATGATTATGGGACTGCCAACTCCTGCTCGTCTCAGACAATATCCCCATCATGGGATATAGTGGGAATCATGTATGTGTCTCGCCCACCACTAGGTTGCATTCTGAAAAGGGAGGTGTTTGACAGAGTATGGCCAAGGAGCTTAACCTAGACTGGTATCTGCAAAGGTTGCTTTGAGGGTGAGGGTGGGGGTTAAAGAAAATTCCTAGGCCCATGGCAGGAGGTGTCAAGGAGAAATAACTGTACTAAGTGACTGGAGGGTGACAGGCAGTGAGCTATTGCCTGAAGTCACCCAGCAGGCAGGGGTCTGCCATGCGGACTCAGGGACCATGTTTCTGTTGTTCTGCCACTCATTCCCCATGCTCCCCCCAAGTCCCTGCACTTGTGATGTGCCATGCATGTGGACACACGTGCGTGTGGGTGTCTGTGTACTTGTGTGTAAGTGTATGGGGGAAGCCAGAGGTTAATGAAAGAAACCATTCTCAATCACTCATTGCCTAATTAGTTGAGGAAGGGTCACATAAACCTAGAGCTTACCAATATGGCTAGCAAGGCAAGCTTGATCTGGAGATTCCCTGCCACTACCCCCATCTGGGCTGTAGGAGTCTGATTTCCCATCCTCTGTGGCCGCTGTTGTTGTCTCTTAAATAGAGAGCACGTTTTTATTTTGGTGAATGTATCTGGCATAACACTTAGCATCATAACTGCTTGGGAGTGTGTAATTCAGTGGCATTGAGTTCACACTACACAGCCATCATTACTGTCCCCAAAGGGGGCTTGTTACTGTAGACAGGAGCTGTGGCCACCAGCAGTAACACCCACTTCTTCCTCCCCTCGCCTTCATTACCTACCCAATGTCTCTATAGATTCGCTTATTTTATATAAATCGTACAAATGGAAATGGATATTGCTTGTTTCTTTGTTTCTAGCATATTTCATAAAGCATAAGGTTTAAATCTTTCAGATATAGAGTACATAAGAATTCCATTTTTATGGCTAAATACTATTCTACTATATATATTACTATGTTTTACTGGTTGGTTGATCTATTGAAGGGAATATAGATTGTTTAGCCATTGTGGGTAATGTTGTGATTAATATTCATGCATACATGTTTATTTCAGTTTCTGTTTTTAATTCTTGGAGGTATAGAGCTGGAAGCTAAATTCTAGGTCATATGGTAATTCTGTGTTAATTTTTTGGAGAGGAAACTCCACATGACTTTTTATAGCATCTGGGTCATTTTCGTTCCTTCCAACAATGTATCATGGTTCCAAGTTCTCTGGGTTCTTGGCATCTCTTGTCATTCTCCTGTACCTTTAGTGTGCCAGGTCTACATCCCTTTAGAACCTCTGATCACCCAAGTATGCAGTCTCTACTGAGCCCTCAGTTTCCTCTGGTCAGTGGGAAAATTCAAGAGACCCCTTCTGAATTCCTATCACCAATGATAGAAAGAATCAAAACCAGGAGGACACTGGGTAAGAAACTGGGTCAGCCTCATGGGACCAGAGGCTTCAGTCCATGTTGCCTGGCTCTGCTACTCTTAGGCTGTGGCAAGGTCTTGGTGGGGACCACACAGTGCAGAGAGCCATTTATCTCACAGTGGATAGGAAAAAGGGAGAGACGATGGAGGGAGATAGACCAAAGACAAAAGAGGTGCTTCAAGAACATGTCCCCAGTGACTGACTTTCTCAGCTAGGCCCCATTTCTCAAGAGATTAATTCAGTGACAAGGCCAGAGGCCTGCTCTATGGCTCCACATCTGAACTTTGCTACCCTGGGGACCAAGCATTCAAACATTGATCCTCCAAGAACATTTCATATCTAAAGTGCCATAGAACTGGAAGGCTGGTGAAGAACTCAGGACTTCCCCAGTAGATGACTGTTACAGGGACCATCTTCTAAGGACTCTTTCAACCTCCCATTAGAGCTCTATTCCTCATAACAGAATAAATAAAAACTTACTCAAGGCAACAACATAACGTAGAACACGTAAGCTGCTCCATCGTCTGTGCCCCACCTCTCCTCCATCTGTGATCTGCAGTACTTTTAGGTCCCTGAATCAAGGCAAAACCTAAGCTCAGTCTTCTCAGGCTCCTTTCAGCAGACCAAGTCCCTTCCGGGGCTCTCAGTGAATGATCTAGCTGGTCTGAGCAAGCCATCCCACGTCTCTCTCTCTCTCTCTCTCTCTCTCTCTCTCTCTCTCTCTCTCTCTCCATCCGTGTCTCTTTTTCTCTCTTCATCTCTCTGTCTCTGATTCTTTCCCTCTCTGTTCATGTCTGTCTGACTCTTCATCTGTCTGTTTGTCTGTATCTCTCTCTTTCTCTGTCTCTCTCTCTTCATCTGTCTGTCTCTGACTCCCTGTCTGTTCATCTTTGTTTCTTCATCTGTCTGTCTGTTTCTCTCATTTGTCTGTCTCTCTCATCTGTCTGTCTGTCTCATCTGTCTGTCTGTCTCAGAGACAGTCTCTTGCTGAAACTGCTCAGTAGTTTCCTAAGCTAACAGGACATCAAGCTCTAACGTCCCAACCCCTGCTCTGAGATTCTCTAGTTCCTGCCTCCCACTGCTGGAATTACAGGTACACATTGCTGCACATGGCCTTGTATGACAGTACTGGTGGTTGAACTCAGGTCTTCGAGCAAACCCAGCATGCACTTTACCTGCCGAACCACCACCTGAGCCCAGGATAGGTCTCTTTGATTCTGAATCTTTGCTCGCTACTCCAATTATTCTTCACGGTGCTCAGAGGTCTAGAAGAAGCTACAGACACACAAGCAGGTTGGTCAGAGTCCCATTTGGAACAAAGCAGGGCAGAGAAGAGGACCAGAAATGGGTGATGTGTGAATCTTTATCACCTTCCCCACACTGCCTAGTGATCCGAGGTGCTGAGCAATGTGCCAGACAGTTTTATTTGCTACCCACAATCCACCACGGGGGTTGGCAAGGTGAGTGCTGCCATCCAGCTGGATTTTGCAGACAGGAAGGTGTCTGGTGAAGGTCAGGTCTTAGTAGAGCAGGGAGGGTCTGACTCCAGGCCCTGAATGGGCTCCTCTCCCAGCAAGCAGATGACTCACTTTGGCCCTGTTGACTCAAAGCTGCCCAGAGCCTCTGGTAAGAACTCAGCCAAGCTTGCAACAATCAATCAAGAGTTTTCCTGAGGCTGCTGCATGAGCTCTCACTAGTCTTCCCAAAAAACTCTCCCCCTAAAAAAATCCATCCCCCACCTCCCACAAAAACTACTCTCTGAGTCCCATTCAGCCTGGCAAAGCCCATTTCCGTCATGATATTCAAATTGGAAACCTTTCAGTTCTTGTTAGTTTGGTTGCAGCAGTCATTACTACCTAAACAATTAATCCCTGAATGCCAATTTCGTACAAGAATTATCCTGGACTCAACCGCGTATTTTCTCAGCAATGAGGCTGAAGCAATTATTCCAGGCTTTTGTAAGCAAACCTGCTGTGCTTGGCACTTTGCATGAGTTCATCGCTGCTGGCTTCTCTGCTCTGTGTAACAGTGAAGGCTGACATCAGCGGTGGGAAGCGGCTTTACTGTTCATCCACCCCTGGCCTTGAACCTACCACTCACTACCACTTCACGTCATAGCATGCTCCAGGGGACAAGCTCACCTGCTCAGGTGATTTTTACCTTTCTTTTATTGGCGGGGAGGGATAGGATGGGTCATTTGAGGATGACCTTGAGTTTGTGATTCTCCTGTCTTCACCTCCAACATACTCAACATACTGGAACTGCAGGTCTATATGAGGCTATACCTCTTTTTTTTTTTTTTTTTTTTTTTTTTTTTTTTTTTTTTTTTTTTTTTTTGGTGGTGGTGGTGCTGGGACTTGAACCCAGGGATTTGCACATAGCAGGCAACTATTCTACTGGCTGAGGCACATCTCAAGTCCCTCATATCTGCCACCTCTTGCCTTCTTCTTGTAGCCACTAGCTTCTGTTTATTAACACTAGGTCCATTTGCTAAGAGCCCACCCTGTGCTAGTCATTTTGTTTACACTACAAGCTCAGGCTATGGGCCCTGGGGATTCATCATCTGAGAAGGACACAGCCACAGCAATGAAGCGCGGGATGAAGCCTGAGTACTGGGCTTTGAAGCTCTCCTGGGCCCAAGACAAAGTAGTGCCTGATCCTCCTCTGAGACAGGATGGTCAGGAAAGCCTTCGCTGAAGGAGGCAGGACTGGGTCTTGGAAAGTCCACTGTTGGCTCTAATCTCTGGCTATGGCCCTGCCCTCTACCATTGGACGTCCCCAGTTCTCTGAGGTACTCGCTGGTGCCCACTCTGCAGACACCACAATCTGTTCATATGGACCCAGTCCTCAGACCTCAGAGACTATGTTGCCACATCTGCCATCTTGACTCTGTGAGATTAGTGGTAACTATGCAGACTCCTGCGCCAGCTCCAGACAGGGGGAAGAGCAGGTTTCAGAGCCTGCTGGGCTGTCCAGTATGAAGTTTGTCCAATGTGAAGTCAGACACATCCGTCTGGACTTGTGTCCGTTGGCCTACTACAACAATGTCTATCTCAAATTTTCCCAGCTCCGTGGAGGGAAATTATCTTCCTAGTTTCCAGTTTTTACTCTGGGAGTTCTTAGGGAGATGTGCAGAGGAATACACAAAGAAACCAATCTTATTAATTCTTCAACAAGATAACGAAATAAGCCAGACACGGGGTGGGAGCACATACCAGTAATCCCAGAACTTGGGAGGCAGAATCAGGAGGATAGCTGTAAGTTTGAGGCAAGTCTGGGCTACATAGAGAATTTTGGCTCAGCTAGGGATACGTAGCGAGACAGTCTCAGCTGCCTGATATATCTGATATATGTATATAACAATCAAACAAAACTCAAAGGCTCTAACAGACACATCTGGGGATGATGGGTTAACTTAACAGACATTGCTGCATTGAAAATTTGCAGCTTCCTTAGGGATATGGTTTACTTCCTTCCGTAATTTGAAACTTTCAGTCCCAGAAATTCTTCCTGAGGTTACTAATTGAATAAGGGAAGATATTTCCCTGACAATTCTTTATTTGACATGGGAGAAGAATGTGAAAGAGAAATTTTTCATAAGCATGCCTATGTACCAGGTACTGAGTAGGTACTTGCTAGGTTCAGTGATATATAATCACCTCATCTGCCCTTGTTACCCTCATATTCTGTGTCTCACTACAAATGAAGGAACCAAAATTCGGGGTGAGTAAGTAACTTGCCATAGTTAGGAACATCAGAACTAAACCTGAAGTCACATTTGAGTCAAAGGTATATGTTCTAGTTTTATTTCAGTTTCTGTGATAAAATACCCTGACCAAAAAACAACTTAGAAGGGGCAGACTTCAGCTTATGATTTCAGTTTATAGGTCAGTGGAGAATTCAAGGTAGGACCACCCCCCTCCCAACAGCTAATCATATCACATCCACGCTCAAAAGCAGAAAAGAAATTAATGCATACATACTTGCTTGCTTGTGCTCTACTCTTAAACAGTTCAAGACATCCTGCATAGGGAATGATGCCACCCATAGTGGGCTGGGTCTTCCCACATAAGTTACTACAATTAAGACAATCTCCACATCAGGTCCATAGGCCAAACCAATTTGCCACTGAGAGTCTCTTCCCATGTGATTCTAGATTGTGTCAAGTTGACAATTTAAGCTACCCATCTACAGTGTTTGATCTTTTCAACATATATTTGGATTTTTCCTACTAAATCTCTGTCACCTTTAATAAAATGGATTAAGTTGTACAATCAGCCTATTTGTCCTTTCCATCCATTCTCATCTCATTTCTCCTATCACTCCACCATTTGGTGCAAATTACCTCAAATTTAAACTGATTGGTTTTGGGGTTTTTGAAGCTAGCTCTCATGCGGAGGTCAGGCTGGCTTCTAACTCACTATGTAGCCAAAACTGTCACTGAGTTTCTGATATCCGTGTCTCTGTCTCACAAGCAGGATGGGAGGTGTGCACCACCATATCTAGCTTTCAATTTTCTTTTAAATAGAGGCAGTGTCTAAAGTCCAACAGCAAATCTCCAGCTCGGGTCAGCAAGGTTGCCTTGGAGGGTTGCAAAGAACAAGTGTCACCCCTGTCACTTGACAGATGGAGAGACCAAGGCTGAGTGCTCAGACCCCTCTGGGGAGCAAGGAGGAGAGCTGGTTCGGCTTTACCCTTGTACTCTAGGTGGACTTTCTTCACCAGGTATGCTCAGGAGCTGGGGAAATGCCCCTACTAAATTGGCCTGTGGGTCAGGCTGTGGGACATTTTTTTCATTAATGTAGGAGGGCGTAGTCCATGTGGGTGGTGCTACCCTGGGGTAGGTGGTTTTGGGTTCTATGAGAAAGCAGACTGAGAAAGCTATGGGGAGCAAGCCAGTATGCAGCACCCATCCATGGCCTTGCTTCAGCTCCTGCCTCCAGGTTCCTGCCTTAAGTGACTGCTCAGACTTCCCTTAATGAGTGACAAGATGTAAAATGAAATACGATTTATCTCCAAAAGTTGCTTTTGGTCAAGGTGATTTCTCATGGCAATCAAATCCGCACCAAAGAGATGAGGCATAGAGTTGGGGCTTTATTCTGGGATATTTTAAATCTACATGAGACTATTTTATAACAAATGTAAATTATATTCTGTAGGCCCATTTGTCTAAGGACATTTTATCCTTAGGCACAGTGTTTTAACCAATTGTAACCGATTGTACCAAAACACTTTAGTAAGATATTAAATACTTAAATAATCACTAAAATTAATGTATAACTTCACATTCTATATACAAACACCATGAAGAGTATACTGAATGATTGTAAGTTTTTGACCTTGAGAAGCATAGTAATTTTAAACTTATTATTGTTAATTTATTTGTGTTCGTGTGTGTTTTACATACATGTATGTATATACATATATAGGAAATCTCCATTGTGTCTTCTAGCTAGTTAATTATTTTTTTCGCCCTCCCCCAGCTAGTTAATTATAAACTGGACACTAAGGATGCTTTTCTGTAGGTGCCTAAGAAACACCCTTATAAGAGAGTTCCCTTGTAGAAATATGCAGGAAAACAAATATTGCTTATAATTATGTAATAAAACTCATTATAGTAGGCCTATGTGATACAGATTTCCAATCACCATAGTTTATTTTCCATCTGAAAGGTAAAATTCATTGATTTTGCCATTTTTCAGAAGTTTTGGTGAGAAAGTCATTATTTCTGTTTCACTAGAGCCAACTCAGATGTTGCTGTGTAAACACTGTCAGCAGTGAGTATTTATTTTCTATTATGTGTTTTCCCGGGCAAAACGGAGAGGCACTTCTTATCTCCCTCCCTGTTCCATGCAAAGACCTCTGTTGTGTGACAGACTGGGAGCCAGGGAAGGAGGCACCTTTGAAGTAGACTTCCAAAGGAAGGGATGGTCCAGGATGGCAGGTTATGTGACACTGTCTCCTGTCATTCTTGGGTTTTATTGTCTTAGGGAGATGCTAATGCAGGGCTTTATGTAGAACAGAAACTCTACCACATCCCAAAAGCTCATCCCGGAGTACAAAGGTGGCCCCCACCTTTGATACAGTGCTTCAGAATGTTGGTAGAAGGAGGCAGTAACCAGCAGTCTGTGATCCTAAGGCTAGTACACCACCAGGAACATCACTGCGTCTGGGTCCTGGATCTGTTCAGGAAGTCTGGAATGACCAAACACGTTTCATGACAATTATACATGTCATACTCTTCGTTTTCAACATTCATGCGCGTGTCATGGTTTCTTAGTTACTTTTCTATTTCTATACTAAGATACCATGATGTAGGCAACTTACGAAAGAAACAATTTTTTTGTTACCCACAGTTTCAGCAGGCGAGTCCATGACCATTGTGGTTGGAAGCATGGCACCAGGCAGGCAGGCAGGCGTGGCCCTGGAGCAGTATGTGAGAGCTTACATGCTGATTCATAAGTAGGAGGCAGGGAAAGAGAGAGATGCTGGAAATGAGGATGACTTGGGCTTTTTGCTACCTCAAATCCCACCCTTAGTGACACAGCTCATTCAATGAGGACACACCCCCAAATCCTTTCCAAACAGTTCTTCCAACTGGGGGCTAAGTATTCAAACACATAAGCCTCTGGAGGCCAGTCTCATTCAAACTTCAAGTGGCATCTTCTAGAGGCTGCATGATGTGTGATATTGTACAATACATCAGATTATTAATGTGTGTTTGTTTCTACATTAACATTATAAACAATATTTGCTTCTCTGTGTAAGGGACCTCTCTTCTATGGGCATTCCTCAATGTAACTACAGAAAAGTAAGGGCTCCTGTGTAATTTCCAGTTTATAATTAACTGGAAGGCACAATGTAGATTGTGTGTGTGTGTGTGTGTGTGTGTGTGTGTGTGTGTGTAAAACACATCCCAGTGAGAGGTTCCAGTAGAGAACTGCCGCCAGCCATAAGCTTCACTTTTTTCTAACAGAAAGCTTTTGCTAATGTGAATAATACTCTCAAAAGCTTTCTAAAAGGAACCCATCTAGCTGATAAAACTTTTTATTTGGAAGTTTAAAAGTTGTAAAGGTTTATCAGTGCACAGGTTACGTAGCCCAAGTTGACACTGGAAAGCAGACATCAGCAAGAGAAGGACCTTCACATGGACAAACATCGTAGGAGAGGAATAGAATTTGAGCTACACCATCGACCTGTGTCTTGTGGATGTTAGTCTGGTTATATAGGTGACAATCTAACCTTCCACATTCTTATTCTCTGGTTAAATTGCTAAGCTCATTGGGCTGGTGAGACCCATCACCAGGCTCATCAGGTTAAGGCATTTCCCCAGACAAGATTGATGACCTGAATTCAATTCTCAGATCCCTCAAAAGCCAAACGCACTGGTGAGCATCTGTAACCCCAGCACTCCTGTGGCCCCATGGGAGATAGAGACGAAAATAACCCAGAAGTTCACCTGTCAGCTAGCCTGGAGTACACAGGTAGCAGAAACAATGAGAGAGACCCTGCCTCAAACCAATTCTATTCCTAAATGAAAATGCACTTTAGATGGGGTGAAAACGGGGAACACTTTGAGGAATAGCTATGCTGAGGGAAGATCCTCCCAGCCTCTGTTTTATCTTTGATGGTTAGCTTATTAACTTGACACAACTTTGAATGACCTGAGATGAGAGTCCCCAATAAGAAATGTCTACAGGTGGTTGGCGTATCTCTAGGGGTTGTCTTTGATTCATTGGTGTTGTGGGCGAGACCATTCCCTAGACAGGGTGTTCTTGAACGATATAGAAATGGAGAGACTGAACTCAGAACAAGCGAACAATGCATTTGTCTACATTTGTTCCTTCTCTGTTCTTGGATGAACGGGGAAGAGCTGCTCCAACTGAATTCCGGCCTTGACCTCCCCAGGACCATGGGCCTGGAATCATAAACCAAACAAGCCCTTTCAAGCTTAAGTTGTTCTTTGTCAAAGTGTTTTATCACAGCCACACAAATGGTACTGGAACCATCTCCTAATTATAAAGTAATTGCATTGACGCTCTTGACCTTGCTTGCTGCTTTGGTATTTAAGAACTGAGATGACTAACATTTATATAAATACAGATCATTCGACAGAACAATCTTGCTAATTTACAACTTATTAGGACTCTAATATAGATATTTAAAAAGTCATATGAGAATTCACTGATTCTTTTATTTTTATTTATACATTCGTATTTATCTTTTGAGCTAGGATCTTGCTCTGTAGCTCAGGCTGGCCTGAAAGCCACTAGGGTAGTCCACTTTGGTCTTAAACTCATGGTAATTCTCCTGTCTCAACTTCCTAAGTGTTGGGATTACAGGTATGAGCCATCAAACCTAGCAATTAACTGGTATTTGAGAAAATAAGTATTTTTCTCCAAGTGGTCTTTTGGAAAAGGTGCACTGAATGTCACTTCCAGACGCAGTTATGTTCATAGCTTGTGATTATTTTTAAATTGTCTGTTGAGAGGGACTTAAATCATGCTCAATCCAAAAGCCTGGTGATTGGCTTCTCCTCCCTCGCGCTCGCACGTGTTCACTCCTAACTATCATCTCTCGGTGAAATTTGTACCGAGTCTCTCAAAAATCAATACCATGTAAGTTTTCTGAACGGCTCGGCCATTTGCTTGAGTCTGGATGATTACAGCACTCTGCAGACCTGTGCCTGCCGGTGTGAGGGCCTCGGCTAACAGTCTTGGGAGAGAGGGGCTGTTGTCAGGGAAAGCAGAGGTGAGCTCTGAGATCCTTGCTATTTTTCAATGAAGTTTCTGATGGGGCTCACCCTGCGAGAGGCATCGTGTTTGGGCAATCCTCTTCCCATTGGCTAACCAAGTCTGTGTATTAGTCAGAGACTCCAAGTAGAGTGGCAGAATAGCAGGTGACATAGTTTTCCTTTCAACTTCAATACTCTCTGGTTTTAGAAATAATTTGTGGTGTGACCTCATGCAGAGAAGGCTGAAATATGGGTGTTGTACACATACATTCGAATTTTAGCATCCACTCCCATGTATGAAAGACTACGCAATCCCCTTCTTTGAGTTAAGAAACTGCAGACCTAGCTGCATCCCCTAGAATCATCACTGTGAATCCACATTCCCGTAATTTTACACGTACATCTACCTGCTTCTCCTGCTTGCTGGGAGGACAGGAATTCAGTACCAATTTTCTGAGCTCTCTTACAAAGAATATCAATAAGATATACACAACCCCTTTGGTTAATTGTCTTTAAAGGGTTACAAGCACTTCCCCTCCCCCCTTTTTTTGTTGTTAAAAGCAATTCAGAAACTCTGTAGCATGGTCCTTAGTACTTAGTATGTGCTCAATAAATGTAGTTTAATTTTTTAAAAATCCACAATCTAAAATCTATACGCACAGGCTTCCCCAACAACAGAAGCCAAGATAAGGACTCTGAGGCAATAGTTGACTTGGGGGAGTTTGTAGCAAGCAGAGGAAGGGAGCAAAGTTAATGCAATCTGCAGGTGTCTAGCCCCACCTGTAGCCTTGAGAGACACAGAGAAAACCTCCCAGGATTGCCCAGCAGGGGCTAGAGTATCATACCCGTGTTTATATACATGAGGATGAACGAAACCAGCTCTCAGCTCGATATTCTACACACACACACACACACACACACACACACACACACACACACACACACGCATGCATGCAGAGTGTGTGTGTGTATTCAATATTAGTTCTTGGCAAGTAGCCTGGGTTGTAAGCTATGACACGGAACCATGTCAAGAAGTGTCAAAAGGCATGGGATTTTAATCAAAGAAAGAGAGAGCTTACTCACCAAGAACTCACCCATATTGGGTCAGCACCTTAACCTTTCTGCTTTGATATTATATAAGGTGAAGTGTGATAATTATACACCCCTTCCTAGAGACAGCTAAATCTCAGTTCTGCACTAAACAGTTCTGCACACAGCTGGCCTTGAGTACATGGTAGTTTTTTTGTGACTATTATTGTCATGACATATTAACCTTAGTATGTACAAGACAATGGAAAACTACTGTGTGCGTTTCAGGATATGTGGCCTGGCTCAGCCTGTAATATGTCACATGAGTACCTAACTTAGGCAAAGGGAACTGAGCTTCTGAGTGGCTACTTGCTTAGGACTCTTTGGCACACCTTGGCCGTGTCCTTTGGCATACTTTGAGGAGCCATGATGTCTGGGTACTAAGCCGGGAGGTAGTAGGGTTAGCTGGTCGGCCTGCTGTAAAACCTATTTTGTACTGGTTTGGGTTCTGTCTCTGTGGGACCTTCCAGGTAAGATAATCTTGTCCTTTCGTCTACAAATATTGGCTTTTTTTTTTTTTTGGTTCTTTTTTTTTTTTTTTTTTTTCGGAGCTGGGGACCGAACCCAGGGCCTTGCGCTTCCTAGGTAAGCGCTCTACCACTGAGCTAAATCCCCAGCCCCCAAATATTGGCTTTTGATGATGCCCCACATTGTACCCTCTCCTGCTTTGTTGGGGGGGGGGGAGGCCTACCCCTCCCATTTTACAACTCTCTTCTTGATGGAATTCTGATGCCAGGGCTAGTGGAGATAGCCTGGCAGCACAGCGCACATTCCTCTTTATGGGTTCCTGATTTAACAATACTTCAATGGACCCAGAAATTATATTAAGAGATACAATATCTTTTAAAAGTATAACTGACATTGCCACTTAGACCATAATTCTAAATTATCCACAAAAAGAGGAAGAAAGGAAGGAAGGAAGGAAGGAAGGGAGGGAGGGAAGAAGGGAGGGAGGGAGGGAGGGAGGGAGGGAGAGAGAGAGAGAGAGAGAGAGAGAGAGAGAGAGAGAGAGAGAGAGAGCGCTTTCATTCTGGGCTCATGGCCAAAGTGAAAATGTAGCCTTTGGTAACAGAACTTGATCTGTCCCGCTATTTGACCAACTGAAGTGGTGGCTGCTTGGCTCTAGTGACTTCCTATGAACCCTCACTGTGCCTGAGTCATGTGTCCGCATCAGCAATTTGGGTATAAGGAACAGTTTTCTTGATGCCCCATGGTGGCCCCACTGGCAACGTCCTGAGAGCTAAGCTCCTCTAGGACCTTCCTGCACTGAAGTGCCCATTCCCATGGTATTGCCTCAGGCAGAGTCAGAACAAAGAGCAGGAGTATGTCAGACCTGTGCCTACTGCAGCTCCACCAGCTGTGACCTTGGACTAGATGCCTGATCTTCTTTTTAAAAGAATTATTTATTTACTTTATATATGTGAGTACACTGTAGACACTCCAGAAGAGGGCATCGGATCCCATGACAGATGGTTGTGAGCCACCATGTGGCTGCTGGGAATTGAACTCAGGACCCCTGGCGGGACAGTCAATGCTCTTAACCACTGAGCCATCTCTCCAGCCCCTAGATGCTTGCTCTTGGAGCCTCATGGGTTAGACTTGAATTGGAACGTTGTTCTAATCCTCCTCCCTTAAAGAGCATGCTTTGGAACACTGTCCCTCAGTTGCCCTAGCTTTGCTGTTGTAATTTCCTGTCTGTGACAGATCATCATGGTCAAGGCAACACTGAAGGAGAAGTTTGTTTGAGGCTTACTGTTCCACAGGGTTAGAGTCCATGATGGTGGAACCGAGGTAGCAGGTGGTGGGCAGCAGGAGCAGAAGCCAAGAGCTCACATCGGGAGCCATAAAGGGGAGACCCAGAGAGCACTGGGCGTGACTCAAGTCTTTTGAAACCTCATAGTCCATCCCAGGGACATTCCCCCTCCAGTTAGGTCACACCTAATTCTTCCCAAACGGCCAACAACTGAGGCTCAAGTATTCAGAGGGCTGAGAATTCTGGGAGACATCTCTTTCAAACTACCATGCTTTCTAACATTGAATTTGAGGGGTTGGTTTACCCATCCGAGTTTAACTCGAGGACTGGGTTGTGTTTACATTGTGCCAAACGCTTCAGAATGTGATCCCAGCCCACCCTGGGATGAGCCATGGTATACCATTAATTTGTGAGAAGGGCATTTCTGATTCGCTCAACAGCACTGACAGCAGGCATGATCACCAATGGTAATGGTAGGGAAGTGAGCAATACTGTTACACACATACACACACACACACACACACACACACACACACACACACACACACCTTCGTTTTCACAAATAAAAAGAAACAAGGTTCACAAAGGTCAAAGATATCTATCACTCAAACTCAGGGGTCCCTAACCCCAAAATAATTAGTGCTGGAGGAGCCGGGAAAGTGCTGGAAATGGTAATGACTATGATTTGATCGTGGTGCACCATGTAACAAATTGAGTTATTGTCCTGGATCCAAGAAATGTATATAAACTTTGCACGTCCATTCAGAACTGGGAAGAGAGATGCTCAAGGAAAGTGGCCTTGGATCCACACAGTCAGCTCAGACACTACACTTCCTTCCCAGCTCTGCTATTGGTGGCTAGTGGCAGTCACCAGGAACCAGCATCAACTAGCAAAACTAGCACGGGGAGCCCCCCTCTGTGCTCCCACCTTCCTTGGCTGCATATGAACTGTAGCTTCCCTGCTTTGACATGCGAGCTCTTAACCATTCCTAGAGCTACAGAACCCATGTGGAGGCACATCTCCCCTCCCCAGGACATCTTGTCTATGACACTGTGTATCTGAACAGGTCACTGCACTGCTTAGGGCAAGATGACTTTTTAAGTACAAAACACCGTCTTGGACAGTTGCTCCCTACCCTCTCTCCGTTTTAATTGCTAGGAAAGTAGTCTGTCTCGACTTGGGAAAAGTGCTCGAGTATCTCTGATCTTGCTGTGGGTTTCAGAGGGAGTCTAAGCTATCAGTTGTGTCATTTCCCCAGACAGTCCTTGTAGGTAGAGAGAGACTCGTTAGGGGAATTTCACAAAATGGGCCGGAGGATGCTGGGTAAATGCAGAATGGAGGGAGTCTGCACACCTCTGTCCACCTCTGTCCAGCTTCCTGCTTGTATTGACACAGAATCGCTAGCACGCGGCTAACTGAATTACTGCCCGGGGCCTTGGGCCGGCTGTTACACGGCTCAGGAGCCTCATTTGCAGTCACCATTAACCAGAAAAGCTGTGTAGCTTTTTGGTGCCCATGGCGTCATAGAATATTTGCAGAAACCAAGGGGCTGAGAGAGGCTAAGGAGCCTTTGGTTTAAAAGTGGGAGAGTGTGGACCTTAACCTTCCCTCCCCGCCCCCTCCTCCCCAACCTCTCAGTCCTAACACCCTTGAAAGAGCTCTAAACTGGGCTGGAAGAGAACCTGGGGAGATGTCAGAGACTGGGAACAGCGACCCTCTGATGTGGCCGTGCAGGGAAGAACTGGGTAACCCACATACCAGCTCTTCAGCAATCTTGTCACAAAGCTTTGAACTGCTTTAAAGTGGGCATTCGCGATGATCACTCCAAAGGCTGCCTGCCTCTCAATCTCCAAAACCACTCAGGTCTTCTGCTCTCTTTACACGCCCTGCTGTGCTGTCCCGAGGAGTTAAGCGAAGGCCCAGGGCAGTTTAGCATTTCCAAAGATCTCCACACAACAGAGGCAGAAGCCGTGTTGGACTTCGCCAGTCTCACACCTCACCTTCCCCCTCTTTCCTCCCCTCTCCCCTCTTTCTTCTCCTGGCCCCTCTTTTCTGCCCCTCCCCATTCTAATCTCCCTCTCACTCTAATCTCCTCTTCCTCATCTCCTGCCCCCTCCTCCCTTTCCCACCTCTTACAACCCTCTCTTCTCCCTCAGCACAGCGCTCAACATTCACCCACACAAGCTGCTCTCAGAACGAAAGGCACATAGATGCTGCAAGGAATGGACCTGGAACAACTCCAGTTTCAGATTTCGCATCTGCCAGGCACTTAAATTAAAACCACCACCACTGTGTGTGTGTGTGTGTGTGTGTGTGTGTGTGTGTGTGTGTGTGTGTGTGTGTGTTCTGTTTGTAAATCTAAGATTAATGGGTTATAAGAAGAATGGCAGGGATCTAGCTGAATGAAGACAGGGAAGTGGGGTACTAATCTTCTTCAGTCCAGTGCAGAGGAGGACACTGGGTGGCGCATTAGACAGGGCCTTTCGGAAGTTTGCCAGAAAGCATTTTGCTAGCATTTCTTTTTTAAAACTCATTTATCAAAGCCGTGGTTAAGAGGAGGAAGTCACCCAGCCACCTCAGCTCACTGTGGCCTTGGGAAGGGTTGAGGGCTAGGATCAGAGGGGCTCTGTTGAGCCTGCAGACCCTTTTCTGGAGAACCCTGGCTGCAGGAACTGGCTGGGACACTCTGCAAAGGATGTGTCTGCAGACAGGGCAGGGCTTCTGGTGGGTAGGCCAATGGGAGATGAACCAGGAGAGAAAGGCTGCTTTGTGTGGGGATGGGCAGCATCTGGAGATGGTAGCCTGAAAGCTGGCCACCTCAGAAGCACTCTCCATGAGGTGGAGAGTAAATGGGAGCAGGGAGTGAGCACCATCTGAAATCCTGATCTAGGCAAAGTGTTACAAGTACAGATAGACAAAAACAGACATAGAGGAATCCAAGGAGTGAGTCTGGCGCTCCCATTTCTAAGCAGGCATTTAAAGCCCAGTGTTTCAGGTCAGCTGGCTGTACATTCTGTAGGACCCTTTAGAATGGATTTATGGGTATGACAGCTTTAGCCACAGTATCTGCAATCCCTGGAAGGCTCCGTTTTCCATCTACAAGGAAAGGCATCAGCTTAAAGGATTCTTGGGTTAGCGAGACTGCTAATGAGGGTGACCTGTAGAAGCTGCGTGGTGTTCTCTGTGCAGCTGGTGAATTATAACTCAGCACTTGCTTGCGGTCCTGAGATGCTGTTAGGATTCTCAGGAAAGAGCAGATCTGTTTCCCAACAGTCTTCACAGCGGCCTTTGTAGCTCCAGGCAGCCCAGGAGAGTAAGGTTATGCTCCATAGCCACATAGGACATAGCAGGTCACCACTTCATGTCCCAGCCAGTCTTAAAGTGCGGGGATGCACCACAGATCAATAGCTATTCTGGGTTAACATTGCCACAGCTTTTTTTCCTCCAAAAAAGGAATCCCCTCCCCCAATAGATCACAGCTTATTATAGCAAAGACTTTTTGGGGGTAGGGAGTGGTCTATTTATGGAACATTTAGGGAGAGAACTCTTTGAATTTGTGTGCACATTTTAGCTTAATCAGCAGGGCAATGGTGCTTTTATTTTTAAGGTCTGCTAGCTTCAGGTTGAAAGGTGGGTCTGCTGACCTTCTGTCACCTGGGTGCTGGAGCTGAGCTGACAGAGACCCCCAGAGCAGTTTGGCTGCTGGGTAGGTCCCTCTGCCAGCAGTGGCCCTCCAAGTCCTGTGTATGGGACCCAAATACTGTGGCTTACAACACTATGCTTACTTACAGTGAGACTCTGATGAGCTAAGTTCCTAAGGGGGTGTTAATGGAAAATGAAAAGCCAAATGATCGCACGTGTACACACACACACACACACACACACACACACACTACACCATGAACAATCACTCCTTAAAAGCAAATGACATGTTTTTCTGTTCCTGATTATGGGAGCATAAGTTATCTTAAAGCTTTAAGTGACACTCTTTGAGAAGCCTATAAATTACATGCAGGGTGTGTGTGTGTGTGTGTGTGTGTATGTGTGTGCATGTGTTTGTGTGTGTATGTGTGTATGTGTGTGTATATGTTTGTGTATGTGTGTGCATGTGTTTGTGTGTGTATGTGTGTGCATGTTTGTGTATATGTGTATGTATGTGTGTATGTGTATGTATGTGTATATGTGTATGTGTGCATGTGCGTGCATATGTTTGTTTATATATGCATGTGTGTTTGTGTATGTGTGTGCATGTATTTGTGTGTATATGTATGTATGTATGTATGTGTGTGTGTATATGTGTGTGCATTTATGTGTGTGTGTATTTAGAGGAGAGACTGTTACAAACACATTTATTCATTCCCCTCACCCCATATTATCTCTTGGCAGCTTCAGAAAACTATGGAGAAGGCAGGACAGATATTTCTAGGTTTGTCTTCAAGATGAGGAAGGGAAGGCTGAGAAAGGTTGAGTCATTCAGTTACACTGTTGTCCAAGGTAACTCAAAGCTTTTTACCCTGACCCTGGGCCCCTGCATTGGGGCAACAAGACTGTTGTGGTCAATAAGCAGTCATCACTACAGAACATACACAAGCGATTCCCCTTGCTGTCCCGCAGGACCCGAGCGCCCTCCCTTCCCCATCCTTGGGCAGTCAGTGAGCCATATAAATTCAAACTTTACAGCTGTTATGTCACATAATTTCAAAAGGTATTAAAATGCAAAACAGGAGTAAACAATATTTCTTGCCGCAGGGAAGTAACTAATAGGAGTTGACAAAATAATGGGATGGAGTAAGGTCTCCAAAGTGGCCCTGGAATGGAATTCAAGAGTATTTTTAATATGGTTACTGTGTACTTGTTCTGCCAAGGATGGCTGGAGGAGAATCCTCATTTATAAAACCAAGCCATAAAAACAAAACAAAACAAAACAAAAAAAAAGAAAACAGAAGAGGAAAGAGACGAATGAGCGAGCATAAGACAGGGAGAGCACACACGGACGCTTCGGCGAGATTCGAGGATTTGTCACAGCCTGGGTACCACTGGAAAGCAAGTTGGGTTCTCAGTATAGTCCACATTCCCTCCATCACGTTGCCCCTGGAATATGACCTCAGAGGCTCCAGATAGCTGTCAGTTTAAAGACTTCCAGGAATGGAGGTGGGAACACTTGTAAACACCAGTCTTCAGCAAGAGGGCTGAGGACCATCCATCGGACCATGAGAGTTTATCCTACAGCATTAACCCACTACAAGCGTCGCTCAACACCGCTGAACCACAGGGGTCAGAATCACAGCCTCAGTCTCCTAGACAGTCCCACACTCAGTTGCAGACACAGCCCCTCCCCCTGTCGTCAGTGCGCCGTACAGTGAAGGTAGGCAAGCCGCTGTCTAATGACTCCTGTGTTGTAGTTGATTTTCAGACAATTCCACCTTTGGGGAGTTTAGCTGTACTGTCCCAGCATGCTCTTTCCCCATTCCTCATCTTCCCCACATCCCTAGGCAGTGTCTCTTCATTAATTTCTTCATCTGCACCATGACATGTAGAGGTCCTTCTAGCCCTGCATTTTGCCTTAGAACATTGACATAAAAGGGTGAACAGGGAGAAGGCAGCACCAAGCGAGCAGGTGAGGCAGCCACACTGGCAGCTCAGGAGCCAGCCGCCTGCAGGCTCCAGGCAGCCGCAGCAGCTCCTAGCTGGTTTCATTACACAATTGAAGAGAAGCCCTCCTCTGACTGCTCTCCTCAGTGGAGGCTCACATCTAGTTGGCAGGAGGGAAAGGAGCTAAACTCCTCCCAGCAGCAACACACAGCGCTCTCTCTCTCTCTCTCTCTCTCTCTCTCTCTCTCTCTCTCTCTCTCTCTCTCTCTCTCACACACACACACACACACACACACACTTTGACACAGTTTGAGGACAAGGGCAAACTCTTGCAGAAACGGCCCCTTGCCAACTCCCGGGTCCTGTATTAAAGCGCCCCAGTCCTGCATGGCCAAATCCTTGCACTGACCAGCGGAACAGACAGCAATTTCGGTAACTTTTCAGATTTCTTTTTCCTCCTCGGCACTGGCCCATAAATGCTTGGGAGGGAGGTAAGGACACCTTTTCCCTACTCTTCCCTTCACCCTCCCTTCTACCCCTCCCCCTGTTTCCCTCCCCCCTCCCCGCCCCCCGGAGGACCGTGTGCGGAAGCCACTACATGCCCACTCTTCTGTTGCTTGCCAGTCCAGAAAACACCACACAGTCACCAAGCTACCCAGAGAGCGAGAATGAGGCAAGCATCCCCCAGCCCGGGGTCCTAGCACTAGCAAACTATTTGCATGAGCTCCTGATAGAAGTCTCCTGAGAAAGGGCTGGAGGCCCCGTGGGGATGGCAGAAAGCTGAGGGGAAGTGACTCACCTTTAGATTGTTGGTGGGGTTGACCACACAGACAAGTTGCCCAGCAGCAGAGAAAACCCGTTTAGCCTTGTAGTGCTGAAACCGGAGGTGAATGAGATCCAACACAGCCCCAAAGCACTGTGTAAAGAAAAGCATCACAACTTTTGGGGGGTCGTTGGCACAGGAAGGCAGCGGAGGAAGCTGTAAGTCCTTGGGCTCTGAATGGAGCACAGCCTCGGAGACACTCCGCTCCAGCCCGGCTTAGCGCGCCTTCATATTCATCATCAAAATAAGACGGTTAGAATCTTGCAGCAGCGAGGCAGCCAATCAAAAGGACAGAAATGTTATCCTTGAGGTTCAGAGACAGCCAATAACAAATACCTCCCCTACTGAAACTCCCTGATGAATTGAGCCTGGCGGAGAATGTATTATTGAACATTACCATAGATCAGCACACTGCATTTATCTTGTGATTACAGCCAGCCACACATAATGCTGGGGAGATAGGCTGACAAAATTGATTGCTTAATGTGTCTCCATTTATTAATTGACTTAATTTAACACGAGAGCCTTTCTTAGTGCCCTGAACAAAACCCCCATCCAAAAAAAAAAAAAAGGAAAAAAATTGTAAAACATTTACACCTCCAAACAGGCAAGCATTGTGCTCCAACAGGCAGATGGGGTCGGCAGCTTGTGGCTCTACTCACGGAGCTGCTGGGAGAAAATCAAATACTACAAGACACTGATTCAAGATAAGAATTTGGCAGCCGCAGAAATGTGTGTCTTTCAGTCTTATGCTCTGACTCTCTGCAGTTTGGATTGTAGCCCCTTGATAAATCACTCACCGTTCTTTATGCAAAAAAGAAAAAACATCCGACAAATGAATTTGGAATTGAGGAGGGACATGCATATAATTACATATATTTCAAAATACAGTAATCACTGAACTCTCTTTTATTAAAGCATAAGAATGCACAGAGCACGCTTCTAAAAATAATGAAATCCCTGATGCACGAACACACACGCGCGCGCGCACGCACACACACACACACACACACAGAGAGAGAGAGAGAGAGAGAGAGAGAGAGAGAGAGAGAGAGAGAGAGAGACCTACATGGGGAAGAAAGTGGCTGGTACATCAGCAGAATAATTACAGACGCAGAGATGCAGAGAACCTGCGCTTGTCGCTCATTTGCATATTCGTGGGCAGCAAATTGCTAATTAGCCAGTAGATTGTTGGAGACATTAGAATGGAGATTAAGGAATACACACAGCACAGCGCTTGTTTGTGTGAATACCAGCAGCAGGGCATTGTTGTGCTGGAGTAAGGAGAGACCCGTCCCCAGTCCAGTCACTAGCTGCCACAGAGCACTGCCAACCCCATGCCGAGGTGGGCGGTGAGACCACCCACCCGCTCCTGAGGACAGGTCCTGAGCAGTTCCTGAAAGGCTCTGGACTTGCTGGGAGTCAGTTCCATGGTTTGTTTCATCTCTACCACAAAAGCCCAAGAGCTGGGAGTGCTGAGTTTTAGTTCTTTGGCTGTTTCTACACTGAGTGGTGAGATAGACTGAGCTGCAGCCATTGGTCTGAGGCTGTGGCTCCTTCCTTGATCCTCACTGCACTTCCCCAGGGTAGCTACAAACACAGCCAGACAACACAAAACCGTAAAGTTGCTCGAAGCATCATGAGACTAAAAGCCAAACCAAACCAAAACACACGCCCAAAAACCCTCTATTGCACTGTTGTTGACAGCATGAACTCTGTACACGGCGACGTCCGTCTTGATGACAAAAAACTAGATGTGCTGGTGTCACAGGGCCTACGCTGCCACACTCTGACTCCAGGACACACAAGTCTGTGACCTGCTCAGGCACTTAGGGTAAGAACACGGTGAAATATGGCAGAAAAGAAGGTGCCCAGGTTTGGGAAAGCAAAGCGGAATCAGGGTTGATCTTAACTCGAGTTCTTAAACCAAATCAAATCTAGAGCAGTGGCTCCCAACCTTCCTAATGTTTTGAGCCTTTAACTCAGTTCCTCATGTTCCTCACTTCATGATGATCCCCCCCAACCATAAAATTATTTTTGTTGCTACTTCATAACTGCAATTGTGTGACTGTTATGAGTGGTAATGAATATCTGTGTTTTCCAAGGGTCTTAGGCCACCCCAGTGAAAAAGGGTCCTTTGACCCCCAAAGGGTCATGACCCACAGGTTGAAAACTGCTGATCTAAAAGCATCAGACAAAATAGGATGCTAATGTTTGCACTTTAAATGCACCTGCACAATATATGACAGTGTTTGAACCAAGTAATCACAAATCAATGCTATCTAAAACTAGGGTATGCATCCCTAGACCCACAGCTTGGGTCCTAGTTTGGTTTCTATTGCTGGGGTGAACACATGATCAAAAGCAACTTGAGGGAAGAGTTTATTTGGCTTACACTTTGGGGTCATAGTCCATCAATGAGAGAAGTCAGGGCAGGAACTCAAGGCAGGAACCTGGAAGCAGGAACTGAAGCAGGGGTCATGAAAAACACTGCTTACTGCGTGCTTTCTGTGACTTGCCTTCTATGGCTTGCTGAGGCTGCTTTCTTACAGAACCCAGACATCCTGTCCAGTGGTGGCACCGCCCACAGTGGGCTGAGCCCTTCCAAATCAATCACTAATGAAGAAAATGCGCCACAGACTTCCCTACAGAAAATCTGATAGAGGCAACCCCTCAATTAAGGTCCCCTCCTGCCAGATAATATTAGTTTCAGTCCTATTGGCAAAAACCAACCAGTGCAGGGTGTTCAAAAATACATAGTATACAGTCAGATTTTATAAATAAGTGCTATTAATCTACAAAATTAGAAGACACTTTCAAAAGTTTATATTGTTTGTAATAAATTTCCAGCAATTTAGCAGGATAACATTCCATGATTTTATTGTCTTTAGGGTGCTTTCTTGTTTTGTGGTGTGTGTGTGTGTGTGTGTGTGTGTGTGTGTGTGTGTGTGTATGTGTGGTGTGTATGTGTGTGTATGTATATGTGTGTGTGGTGTGTATGTGTGTGTGTATGTGTGTGTGGTGTATGTGTTTGTGTGGTATGTATGTGTGTGTGTATGGTGTACATCTATATGTGTGTGTGTATAGTGTACATCTATGTATGTGTGGTGTATGTGTGTGTGTGGTGTACATCTATGTGGGTGTGTATGTGTGTGTGTGGTGTACATCTATATGTGTGTGGTGTGATGTATGTGTGTGTGTGATGTGTGTGTTGTGTGTGTGTGTTTATGTGTGTGTGTGTGTGATATGCATGTGTGTGTATGGTGTGCATGTGTGTGTATGTGGTGTGTATGTGTGTGTGTGTGTGTGTGTGTATCTGCCTTGTCGGGTGTGTAGAAGTCAGATGACAACATGCAGGCTTGCAGGTGTCAACTTTCTCCTTCCAGTGTGAGGGGCCCAGGGAGATTGAACTCAGGTTGACAGGCTTTGGCACTGAGCCTCTTGACAGCCCCCTTTTTGGTGTTATGAGATGGGATCTCATATAGCCCAAGCTGGCCACAAATCTTCTATATGACCACTCCCGATGCATCCTGAGTGCTGGGATTACAGGTGTGCACCACTGTGCCCTGCTATATTTTTTTAAAAAATAAAATTGAGCATATATTTCCATGCACCAGTTCAAGTATGATTCAGACAGCATAAACTTCCACTTTTATATTCTTGGTTAAATGGAACTATTATTTCATTTACATTTATTTATTTACTTACTTACTTTTGTTTTACTTTTTCTATCCATACTAAAAGGAAGTCTATTGACAGGGGTGATTTTTGCCATTATTTATTAAGAGGTGAATTTTAAATAAAATGGCTGTGAGCAAGATAAAGACACCATCCTGCAGGATGAAGGCTAGCTGAGTACTTTGAGACATTAAAAACAAGAATGCTCCTTTTAGTTTGATTAAAGCCCATTTTAGAGCAGTTTTTGATTCAGGACAATGTTGTGGTTTGCCCTGGAGTTATCTGTATTTTGATGCTAAATTCCACTGCCCCTAAGACAGCTGCCCAGTCAGTACTCAGAAATCAGGTGACTTCACCAAAACCTCTCCATTGAATTTGTAAAATACAGGTGAGGGGCAGGTACAGGATAGAAGGAGGCCTGTCATTGGAGGAGAAGGAAGGATGGGTGGGAGGGAAGTTTGAAGGAAGAGGAGACTGGAACGAAAAGGAAGGGAGACCGGAGGGAGGAGGAGAAGCCGCGGCAGGACAATGGAGGCTGATGTAAAGATTCTGCTCTGTGTATTTACAGGTTGTTATCAATGTTCCTAAGGGATGGGTGGTACTGGGCTTTGTATGTTTAAGTGGGCAATTATATCTTATCAATTGGATCTAAGATTATTGTGTTGTGTGTTCTTTTATGTGAGGGTTTGAGTGTAGTAAGAAAGTGTGCGGCGACTGGAGACACTGGGCCACCACGGCGAGGTTGGGATGTGTTTCTGCCAAGATATCTAGCAGATATCTTGGGGCACTGTGGTGCTGGACCCAGCGAGGTAAAAGACAACAATACTTTTTTTTTATTTTTATATTTTTGCAACAACATGGCAAAGTTTAAGGGAAGGCATGAGCAATTCCCTACGCCTGTGCCCTCACATGTGGACAACTCCCACTCCACCCCCACCAGAAAGCGGAGTGCCTTTGTCACAACTATAAAACCCCATTCACACATACAGATATGGTGTATCGCTGACATTAGGATTCGTAGCATGTGGAGTACATGGGATTCTGCACACATGTATAATGACAGACCTGTCGCTGTAGATAGAGACATCTAGGAGAGTCACTCAGTTCTAAAATCCAAGGTCCCTTTGCTCATTTTCCTTCCTCCTTCCCAAGCTCCCCACACCACTGACCTGTTGGCTGTCACTATTGCCTTTTCCAGAATGTCCTGTCACTAGAACCATAGAAGATGTAGCCTTTGCAGAATGCCTTATGTCATTTAATAATATGCATTAAGATCTCTCTGTGTCTTCTCATGATGTGGTAACTCATTTATTTTCAGTGCTGAATAATGTTCCTTTTTCTGGACATACCACAGTTTAATCTGTTCACCAACTGGGGAGAATTTTTAAGGAAGATTTTGAGCAATTTTGGATTAAGATTCTATAGGCATCTGTTGCAGTTACCTTTCTGCTGCTACAATAAAACACCACGACCATAAGCAACTTAAGGAAGAAAGCATTTAATGTCTTTCTTTATTGTCATTTGTTTGTTTGTTTGGAGGAGGGGCTGCACATAATGCCACACAATGGGTGTTTGGTTCAGAGGACAACTTGCAGGAGTCAGTTCTCTCCTTGCACCACTATCTATTGATCCATCCATCCATACATACATACATACATCCACCCACCCACCTACATACCCACCCACCCACCCATACATCTGTCTGTCTGTCTGTCTGTCTGTCTATCCATCCATCCAGTACTGGCGATTGAAGTCAGGTTGTTAAACTTTGCAGCAGGTACTCACTGAGCCATCTTACCAGACCAAGGATGAAAGGCTTTACTTAAGCCTTCAGTTCCAGAGGGAGTGTGTCCTCATGGTAGGGAAGGCATAACATGGCAGGATGGCAGGACTGGAAGCTGGCTGACCACATCCCATTCATACACAAAACAGAGAGAAAGAGGTCTGAGCCCACAAAGCCCACCATCCCCTGTGACAGTCCTCCTCCTGCCAGGCTCTGCCATGATGCTGACACTTCTTCAGTGCCGTGGTAACTATGCTGTATTTTATATGTATCTTAGATCAGTAAGGAGCCAGAGCAAGAGTCCGACATTCTTAATTAACATGACCATGGTCCAAGTCCTTGATCTCTCTGATGTCTTCTAGAAATGAAGTTTGTTGTGTCATTCTAAACTCAAGACAACAGAGGTGAAATGACCGTGACCCACAGTGAGAACTTCCCAGCCCTGCTTTGTTCTCTCCAAAAGACATTTGTATAAACTAATACAGAACTCTGGGAAGGACATACAACACCAAAACACGGTGGAAAACTGTTTGCTATTACCTGCTATAGATAGAGAGATGGATGGATAGGCAGACAGACAGACAGATAGGTGAATGGGTCGGTGGGTGGGTGGGTGGGTAGGTGGATGGATGGATGGATAGATAGATGATAGATAGATAGATAGATAGATAGATAGATAGATAGAGACAGATCTCACAGGACCCAGAAATCTACTCCAGTCCCTACCAGAGATGTTAACCTGGCCTCTCCAAAAGATGTATAACAACACACTGAAATAATTCAAAACTGAAAACATTCTATCTACGAACAATAAAAAGAATATTTTACACAATTCCTCTCTAGTCAAATACTGCAAAGAAAATGAAAATAGAATAAACCATTAGTGCATAGACTACAGAAATTAACAAGAAAGGATCTCTGTGGTGCTTTGAATATGATTGACCCAGGAGTGGCACTATTAGGAGGTGTGGCCTTGTTTGGAGGAAGTGTATCACTGAAGGGGTGGACAATGTGACTCTCCTAACCATGTGGGAACCAGTCTTCTCCTAGCAGCATTCCGATGAAGATGTAGAACTCTGAGCTCCTCCTGCACCATGCTTGCCTGGATGCTGCCATGCTCCTGCCTTGATAATGGACTGAACTTTTTTATTTCTTTTTTTTTTGGAGCTGGGGACTGAACCCAGGGCCTTGCGCTTGCTAGGCAAGTGCTCTACTACTGAGCTAAATCCCCAACCCCTGGACTGAACTTCCGAACATATATATATATATGTTCATATGGAGGAAGGAGATCTACCCTGAGGTCATGCCTCCAGTGACTTACTTCCTCTAAGTCGGTCTGGCACCCTAAAGTGCCCAGCATTTTCCAAAGTGCAACCACCAGCTTGTCACCAAGTTGACAACATATGGACCTATGGGAGAAATTCCACCTTCAAACCCTAACATCCACCCTAGCAGGCTAGTGTGGTAAACACATCATTTCTCAGAAAGTTATCAGACTATGGTCAGTGCGCTTTCTGTATGAAAGATTTACATATCAATTATATGAAAGTAGCACATATGAGAGCGCTATTGAATTTTGGCGAAATGGCATAGATCATAAAGATGTTTAAGATCTACTGGAGGAGTCGCAAAGGTAAATACTGGTTTAAATGAAATACTAACTCTGCATGTCCACCTAACAAGTTGGTACTTAACAACTTGAAGGAAAGAGAAAACAAAATATTGGGGGTGTATTTGTAATAATTATGGTGAAGTATTTACATTCCTAATAAAGAGTTCAATACACACTTGAAAGACCACAGGTACATAGAAACAAGAGTGGGAGGAGAGAGGAAGGGAGGGAGGGAGGGAGGAAGGGAGGGAGGGGGAGAGAGAGAGAGAGAGAGAGAGAGAGAGAGAGAGAGAGAGAGAGAGAAAGAGAGAGAGAGAGCGCAGATAATGGATGGAGGGGACAGAAGAAGAAACAGGTAGTGACCAGTAGAAAGCCAAGTTAGTGGACAGCGAGCATGAGGGGCCAGCCCTCCCTGTATGCTCCCCTGGAAACACCAATTTCACATCTGCCACAGATGAAAATCACTCTATAGGAAGGCTCCAGAACTCCAATGTACATATTAAATAAATATTGCTTTTAAAAAAATATTTCTACCTATGTGTATGCGTATGGGTTAGTCTATGTCATCTGTGTTCAGGTGCCCAAAGAGGCCAGAAGAGGCTGTCCAAGCCCCTGTGGCTTGCAAGCTGCCTCACAGGGATTGGGTGCTGGGATCGTAACTCAGGCCCTCTGGAAGGAAGAACAGCGAGAACTCCTGACTGTTGTCACTTTGGTCCACTCTTGACTGTTGTCACTTTGGTCCACTCTTGACTGTTGTCACTTTGGTCCACTCTTGACTGTTGCCGCTCTGGTCCACCCTTGACTGTTATCGCTCTAGTCCCGTGTGCAGTTTTTGATACCTTAATTATCTGCCAGTAAAGCAATTTTTGGGAAAAAAATAGGAGTTAATGAAATTAAAAGCATTAAGCAGAATGGAATCAAAGAAATGTGAATTAAAATAAGACAGTATTTTTATCAAGCTTGTATCTTGTAAACAAGCCACCACCTGGAATAGGTTATAACTATATGTGTCTGGAAAAAAATGAACAGGGATATATATTTAAAAAGCCAGTCACTGCAGTGATTCTAATCGTATTTCTAATACTGATTCTAAGCAGTATTTCTAAAGGTTTAAACAAATAGTGATAAAATCAGCAAGCGACTAGAAAACCCCAGATTGTCCCTACCTAGGTTAAACAGATTCTCTACATCACCACTGACCACCAGGCAGACATGACCGTAATCTTCGAGCACTGTGTGTCAAATGATTAAACCGGTCCTGCTTCTATTCGAGTGTGAAGAACTAAGTAGGAACCAAAACTGGCGTAGTTTCACCCGGACACCCTGAAATTTATTTCACGTGAATTCTGAACACGGCCATTTGCCTATAAATCTTAATTAGGAAATTCTCTAAAAATAAAAAAGTATGGACCATCTCATGACTTTAGTAATTATTCTGTTAGTGGCAGTATTTGTTTCTGTATAAAAATATATCTCCCCCTTCAGGAAGTGGAACCGGTGAGCTGGCCTAGGTGGCTTGCTGCTGATAAAGAGCATGCCATGGGGATGTGTGACCCCTGACCCTTCCCTGATAGACTTCAGAACTGCTACAGCTCAGGGCCCCTGAGCTCTGCACCGATTATCCTATGCCTTAGGTACTGAGTGCCCATGGGAAGTGAAACCTTGCTCCTTAAGACCAAGATCAAGGGTCTTCCAAAGAGGACAGACTGGAGCTCAGAAAGCTGCAAGTGGGAGCAATGTTAGTTGTAACTATGAAATGAAAGGAAAAAAATCCTTCACATTCCCCCTCCAGTAGGTCAAGACTTTCTCCTTTAACTGTATGGAGGACTGGATGACCCGTCTGACAGAAACACTATGTGGTTTCTGAGACCGCGTGATTAGAGCCATTGCTACTTTCGCCTCTCTCTCTAGCATCTCTTGCTTTGGAGAAACCAGAACTCATGTGTAAGGACTCTCTTGCAGCCATGTGAAAACCACTGGAGGTTTCTGTCACACAGAATGAGCTTGCCAACCACATGAGTAGACCCTGTGGGACGCCACCATGCTAGCCCAAGTCGAGATTTCAGATGATGAAATCCTGGCCAACATTTCACCTGCCATCTCACAGGAGACTCTGACCAGAACAGATGTGCTCACCTATAGAAACTGTGATATGGTTAGTGTTTACCCTTGCCTTTGAGCCTCTAGGTTTTGAAGTTATTCGATGTGTGTATTGTAGATGAAGGCAATGCATAATTGTTATATTGGTGTCATAAGTATAAGATGATGGTGCCAAGGGTGTGAGGCCGATGAGGTTAAATCTGAATGACAGGCGCTGTGTACGTTAAGGGGAAGAAAAGGTGGGGACATAAAAGGAGCAATGGAAGAGAAGAAAAAGGAGATGAGAGAGGTGGGGAAAAGGAAGAAGGAGGGGAGGAAGGAGAGGAGGGAGAAAGCACGGTGGGGAGGAGGAAAGAAAAGCAGAGACCTGTATTTAGCTCTGTGTACTGGGAAGACCTCAGGAAAGGAGCATCACAGAGGCCAGGGGGTGGTTTGTCAACCACCGTCCCATTTGAAACAAGAAACCAATTGAGTAGAGAGCTCTTAAGCAATGGAAAGGGGTAAAATGAGCATGGTTCACCTCATCATCCCAGAAAGTAAGGCAGAAGAAGAAAAGAAAAGAACACAATGTCACAGTCTTGTTAGAGACTCAGAAGCCAACACAAGGAGGTCCCGGCTGGAAAGGGGCCACAGGTGCACCACTGAACATCCTACCTGCACTGCGGTCAATGTGCCACGTGTGTTTAAATCCCTGCACTCACGATGACACTAGAAACTAATTAGCTCCCTTTAGATTAGGTTTGGCATGTAAATGTGTTATTTTAGTAACTGGCAAATAGAATTAAAATTGAAGCATGTATCTTAACTTACCTTTTGTGTGTAATTATAAGATGACCATTCTGCTCGAAAGGGAAAATAACATTATGAGTGACCTCAATCTGGGGAATATGGAGTCAAGCTTCTCTGAGGGGCACTGTCGTCTGGTTGATATCCACCATTTAAAGGTGACACGAGCTTTCATAGTCACAGAACAAGACAGTAGATAGGCTCGCTCAGGAAAAGCTGGGAATGTCTTCTATAGGCTTCAAGTGTTAGGGGATGGTGAATCTTATTCAGAAATTCCATGTTATCTTTATCATATTTGGAGAAGGGTGAAAGTTTATCCGGAAGTTGATAATAAATGGCTTTTATTGTCAGGTTCTAAAAACAGCTCAAGATAATTTTGGCTCTTTTGTTTGTTTAGTTTTCTTCAGACAGGGCCTTGTTATGGAGTCCAGGTGGATCTGCAACTTGCTATGTAGCCCAAGCTGTCCTTGCACTCAGGGCTCTGCCTCCTTACTGCTGGAAGTACAGGCAGCAGGTATGGGCCATAGTGCCCAGCATAACTTTGGTTGCTTTTCTGAGATTTTCCATCTCTCCACAAACACATGTTCTAGTCAGCTAAGCTGTCTACGGGCTCTTGAATACACACATAGCTTCTTCCCAGAATTCTGGTTTACGCCCACAAGAAGATGCCTCAACAGAAGTGCACGGCTAGAGGATACCTGGAGAAGTAGATACATAAGGAGATCGGTAACTTGAGAAAAGTTAAGTTCTTATCGAGAGAATAAGTAGATGTTGTGTCCATTGATGATGGCTGCCTTTGTGGGACAGAAACAGCCAGTTGTAGTGTCCCCTATGAGGAGACAATATTGCTAACAATGCCAGAGGTTTGATGGCATTCACAGAAGTCCTCTCGCTTCAACTACCATGATTTAGGGAAATGGAAGACAGGGGAGCATGATGTTACAATTACTAGCAAAACCCCAGCTTTTAGGGAAGCAAAGGGTAGGAAGACTCAGTAATGAGTAAGAATGAATGAATGAATGAATGAATGAATGAGAATACATTCTGTAATGACTAGGAAAGAAACCAGAAAGAGAAGAGAGAGGTACTAATCAGGTGGCTGGGGGAAATGACACACAAAGGGGGAAACATACAGAGGGCAGTAATCTGCTTTAAATGGTGTGAAAATGCCCACACATGTTAAATTAGGAAAGTCAGGATTGAGAACTAAAGTTATAAGACAAATTCGTTTTATTTGAGAAGATATTTATAATACAAAACCCTAACAAACACATTGACGGTTTTGGGTGAGTGAATTGCTGGCACTCAACAATGCTGGTTTGTTTCGCTGTGTGTGGCTCTGTCTTGGAGCCTGTGCTCACCATGCATGAATCCCTGTGTACTGGATGATTTTGTGTGTCAACGTGACCCAAGCTAGAGTCATCAGAGAGGAAGGAACCTCCGTTGAGGAAATGCCTCAATGAGACCAGCTGATAAGTCATTTTCTCAATTTGTGATCAGTGGGGGAGGGCCCAGCCCATTGTGGGTGGAGCCATCCCTGTGTTAGTGGTCCTGAGTTCTATAAGAAAGCAAGCCAGGGAAAGCAAACCAGTAAGCCTCGCCCCTCTGTAGTCTGCATTGTCTCCAGGTCCCTGCTCAGTTTCAGCTCCTGCCCTGACTTCCTTCAATAATGAATAACAGAACAGAACCATGAGCCAAAATAACCCTTTTCTCTCCAGCATGGTTTTTGGTCATGGTGTTTTATTGTAGCAATAGAAACCCTAAGACATCTTGACACTATTAAAAGCAAACGATTTAATATATCAGTTAATGAAATAGAATATTTTTTGTTTAGTCTCCAAATCTGATTTAAGAACCAAATATTTGCAATCACAACACCATACATCCTTTGGAATGGGAGAAATAGATAAAATTCAGTTTTTAAGAAGTGGGAAAAAAGGAAGGAAATCAGGCTAGACTGTCTTTCTCTCCCTCCCCACCCCCTTTCTTTCTCTTTCAACATGATAGCCCTATGTGTCCATTCATGGATCTGTGTTCTACAGGGGAACTGACCAATCCCCCTGGATTATAACATGTCGATGAGTCTGTCTGCCTAATTACAGCCGCATATTTTGAGAAGGGGGTTGTGGGCGAAAATCCGCTGGTAATGCTGTGAATCAGAACTGGCCTTGGGGCTGAATGCTTTCCTGGCATTACTCAGGCATCGGTGGCTCAGCCTGGAGGTTTGACGTTTAGTAGATGACAAACAGGAAAAGGAAGCTAGCAGCCTCCACAGAGCCCAGGTTGGGTACAGACGGTGCAAACGCAACAAGTTTATTCTGTGGTGTTGCCAGGGCAACAGCGACTGCTTTGAGCATCGCAGAGGGGGAGGGGAGCCCTGGAGATAAAGAGGCAGGGCAACTCTGTAAATCTTTCCTAGAAACAGGAGAAGGAAGATTGTAAAATAGGGAGATTGTAAAATAGGGACTCTCTCCAGGAGAGCCCACTGCCACTGCATGGGAAGTGTCTGTGGTAAAAGACAAAGGGTGTTTTTCACATCATAATTTGCCTAGAACCAAACAGGAGCCAAATGCCTCTTGTCATAGTATTATTTTCCCTTCAGAGTCTCCAAACAGTGGTGGACAGGCTCTCTTAATGGCCTTATCCCCTTGTGTGTTAACCACAGAGATGGTTTTCTGTGGCAATTTCTGTGGTATCAATTCTTATAGTTGAATGACGCTTATGTTTTCACTGTGTCTGGACTTGAGCAGGAAGAGGGGGAAGGGGTAGCTTTGCTCCCTCTCCTTTCTCCTCTTCCTTCTCCGCCTCCTTCTTTTCTCTAACTTCCTCCTTCACCTCCCCTTCTCTTCCTCTCCCTCCTCCTCTTCCCACTCCTCTTCCTTCTCATCCTCATCTTTCCTCCCCCTCCTCCTCGTCCCCCCTCCTCTTCTCATCCTCATCTTTCCTCTCTTCCTCCCCCTCCTCCTCCTTTTCCACCTCTTCCCTTTGACTCCCACATCTAAATCTTTTCTTTTACAGAGGAAAAGATGAAGCCAGGAACTGGAAGGAAAGAGAGCAGATTCAGAGAGGGCTCTCAAGATGTGTCGATGCAGAGAACAAGAGAGCAGGCTCCCTGAGGAGGACAGGCCTGAGCAGGGGCTGCTGACAGAGTGGAAGAACTGAGTCAGGGCTCCCCAGGAGGCAAGAGCCTACCCTGAAAGTGATAGGTCCCCAGGACCCTCAGAGATGGAGTGGAAGAGAGAAAGAGCAGCCATCCACATGGATAGGTTGATACTCATCCTCCAGCCGGGGAAAAGAGAGCTGTGACTCACAGACTCTAGGAAGCCTTTGGCTCTTGAGCCTTTTCTATGCAATGCTCTACACTGAATTACAAAGAACTTAGAGCCCTGCTTGTGTTCAGCCGAGACAGAATTGTTTTCTGAAATGCATCTACGTCAGGATGAGGCTGAGTCAGGCAGGTCAGGGGAACATGGATCTGAAGCCAGGTTTGCTGTTCAATGTTGTCTCATGTGAGTCACACCTAGAAGCCAGAGGCAGGGAGGCCAGCCTCCTGGGACTCAGCTCCTTGCTTTGTGAACAGAGCTCCCCAAGGCTAGTTTTCCAGTGTTGGGGTGTGGATCCGGTGCAGCACCTGGGACTGTCATTGAAAACTAGGAGTGGGGCTTGTCTGTGCTCTGCTGGATTTAAAGGTACAATAGCAAGGGAGGAAATAAGACCAGGAAGTTGTTAATGGACCTGTGTGAGTCAGAGGGAGGGAGGGAGGGAGCAAGAGAGAGAGATACACAGAGACACAGAGAAAGACAGAGACAGATACACACAGAGATACAGAAAGGCAGGGAGACACACAAAGACAGAGACATAGAATGAGAGAAACAAAGAGAGACAGAGAGACAGAGAGATAGAGAGATAGAGATGCAGAAACACAGACAGAGACACAGAAAGGCCCATAGAGAGACAGAGACATAGAAAGAGAGAATCAGAGAGACAGAGGCAGAGACAGAGAACAGAAGCAGAGACACAGAAAGACAAAAGGACAGAGACACAGAAAGACACACAGGAGACAATAAGAGCCAGAGAGAAGAGAAAGGAGAGAGGGAAGGGAGAAGAGAGGGCCTTCAGCTGGTTACAAGAAACCTACACGTACTATGGACCACAACCGTCTTTTATATACTAATCTTATCAAACAGTACTTTTGTTTTGATTCTTAATTTGTGTGTATAGTGTGCATGCAGAGATCCTTTTGGGTACCTGTGCATGTCCACGTGGAAGCCGGAGGTCAATGTGCAGATTTTCCTTGATAGCTCTTCATCTTGGTTGTTTTGAGTCAGGGTTTCTCGCTGAACCTGGAGCTCACTGATAGTCGGGCTAGTGACCAATGAATTCCTCTAGTTTCCTCCTACCTCTTGTCCCAGTTCCAGAATTATAGACGGTACTTCACCTCCTCTTGTGTTCGTGAGGATACAGATCCAGGCAGACCCTCAGACATTTTCAGCAGGTTCTCAGCTCCCAAGAACTATTCTCACAGAAAGCCACACTAGTGTTTGGGCAAATATCCTGGTGTTACAGATTACCCAAGTTGACATATAAAATTCACTATCACAGAAACCTTTAGAATGCCATACCATTGTGGGTCATTTTGATACTGTGGCTCTCCTGACGGGTCAATAAGCATGATCCTGATGAGTCACATACACAATGAACGGGGTCCTCCGGAAGCAGGCTGGAGGGCGGCTTCTACTCCGTAAAAAAAGATCTTAGTTTTCACTTGTTTTTGCTTTCTTAGGAGAATTGTAGTTTGAAATACGAAGTGAAATGTTCTCCACGAGCTAACAGTTTGGATACTTGGTTATCGGCTGATGATACTGTTTTGGGAGGCCGTGGGTCCTTTGGGCATAGGACTGACTTAGCCAGCATAGGCCATTCTAGGGGCCTTCAGTGTTGCAACCCAGTCCTGCTTGGGTCTCTCGTCTGCTGCTTCCTGATCTACCAAGAGGTGAAGAGCCTCCATCACAGGCTCCCACGAGCATGCCACCCCCTGCCTTCCTACTCTGTCTTCCCACCCACCTGTCCCACCCTTCTTCCCCCATCTGCTCCCCATACCCACTTCTTCACTTGCCTTCCCATCTCTTCCCACCCAGCCTTCCCATTCTACCTTCCCACATGATGTGACTCCAAATGAACTTCTTTTCTTTGAAGTTATTTCTGTCAGGTATTTTGACACAGTGGTGAAAAAAAGTAATATAAAGAGGAAATGAAGCAAAAGACACCAGACATCATTATCAAAAAGTGTTTATACCACAGATCAGCTTAATATGTATGTGTGTGCAGACATATGTACATATATATGTAGATTATAAATATCTACATCTATATACGTATGTAGATTATGCAGATTATATATGTATATATCGACACATGTGTGTATACATAGAGACATATATAATCTGCACATACTATATATGCACAATATCTACACACATGCATCTATGTATATATCTTACATATTATATGAAGAAGAAAATATTTAAAGGGAGCCTGGATTTGAGGTCTATGTTGCACAAGGAAAATTTTCTGTAATGGTCATGATAGGAGTGTACCAGTGTCAGTTAACACTTGGCCTCAGAAGAGAGATGAAAGACAAAACTTTGCCAAGTTATCTAGCTTTCTCAGAAGAGTGATGCTATATGGATTTGAGTTCTGGCTGCTTTTAAAACAGAAAGAAAGAACTGAGCGGATATCTCTGAGGACACCTGGCTCTTTTCTCTTGAGCAGAATCTCACGAGGTCTTGACAGCCCATCCCAGTTATTCCTTCAAGCCCTGGCTGCCTGCCCATCTTCTTTTGTATGATGCCCTCAAGCTGTGCGTAGCTCTTTCTATAATGGACTGCAGAGAGAAAGGAGAGTGTCAAGGCTCAGAAGTCAAGGACAAAGGTGGCACCCATTGTGGGTGTAAGCAGAGGCGCCCTGCGACTCTGAACATTTCCGGAGGACAGGCTGGAACACGTAGGAAAGTCCTCCCCTTCTACACTCAGCCAAGAACAGCCCAGTGTGCAAAGTGAATTGCAGTCACCTTAAAAACAGTTCATTTTATCATCAGAGATAGCAAAGCAGAGCTGAGCATGGTGAACGTGCTTGCAGCTTTTAGCTGAGGCAGGTGTGCACTTTCAAGGGAAGCCTGGGTCCCTAGCAAGAAGGTGTGTGTGTGAGTGTGTGTGTGTGTGTGTGTGTGTGTGTGTGTGTGAGAGAGAGAGAGAGAGAGAGAGAGAGAGGCAAAGAGAGACAGATACTATTTATCATATGTCTAAAAATGAAGGGGCAAGTGCTTTTCTTAGATAGTGGTATTGGCTGCCCTGTGAGCTCCCCACTTCTGATTAGAATGGCTTTGATGGCAGTTTTGAAGCCTGTGCACCTAGAAGGAAACTGCTCTTGGTATTACCTGCTATTTTTCACCCTCTACCGTTTGTTTGTTTGTTTACCATCAACATGGATGGTAACCTTTCCGATGGATTTTTCTTTTTATGTAAAAACAAAAGTCCTTTGCAGAAACCCACAGTGGATGACTCTTCTCAAGGAGTCTTTGTAGTAAAAAAAAAAAAAAAAAAGCAGCCATTAGAGACTGGGGCACCCTCAGTATCACAAGGACGGCATTTCTCTAAGGCTTGTTAACTTAATGTCATCAGGAAAATTCTAGGGCTAATAACAAAAACCAGAACTCTGCAACATAAACAAAAACTGCACCAGAAAAGACCTGTTTCTTTTCTCCCTCTTTGCTGCCCCTGAAGTCGGGTATTTCCAACGCACATCACAGAGAGGCCTGAAACGATGCTATTTCTTGACAATGCTGGCCGAGTTCACCTTAACTGTTCAGTGTGCGGAAAACAGCCAGCACTTTACAGGTTGGTCACTCTGGAAATGTCAGCGGATAATCGTGTTACCCTGTTCTCTCAGACTGCAGACCGGCAATCAGAGACCGACTCTTCTGACCATAGGAATCCTCAAAATGGCCTCAGAGTTTTAGATCCTGAGACATGAAACAAGAAAGGGACAAGGAAGGACAAAAATGACTGTGTTTCTTAAACATCAGCAAACAGAGAGTCTACATGAAGGGAAGGAGCGGGAGGCTGGCACACTGCCTCACCTGCAAGGCCCACGGGCATCCAGCGTGCGTGTTGGGGTTTCCAGGGGCAGCTTCTCCTTCAGATTCTCCTGTGGCAACGGAAGGGGGTGCTGATTTTGATCAGGGCGCACCCCACTTGAGTTTCCCTAAGAAGTTTGCACTCCACTGCACACTCCAGCCCGCTCTCCCTATGCACAGTCACCCATTGCTTCTTCTTCACTGAAGAAGTTCGCCTTCCTCAGTCTCTGATTTAAATGGAGCCTCACACACAGCCCAAATCTCTGACCAAACCTGCAAGGCATCACAAAGAGGAAAGGGGCTTCAAGGAATGCCTTACAAATGGCAAGGAATCATGTACTCTGTGGAGCTCCTCCGTCCATCCCTTATGTTAATTCTGCTAACTCAATAACCTAATCCCCTTCCCTCACCACACACATTTTTCTTCCTCCTGGTGAAGAAGCTGATTGATGCTGGAGTCGGAATCCATCCAATTTTGTGATGGTCTAGGCACTCCAGGCAATTGGCTGGCAGCTGCCAGTGGCTGTCCTAAACCCACATTAAAACAACCCCCCACCTCTTGGGGAGGGTTGGGGGGACTTACTCTGGGCTCTGAGGAGTCTGGTGGCGTGTGCTAGCTGTGCAGAGAGGAGTTTCTTTGCATGTGGTCACTTGTCCTGGACACATTCTAAGGTCAAAAAGATCCATAGAGGGTTATCCTAATATTTTGTCTTAAGTTTGTCTCAGCCTGCCTCTGTGCTGCCTGGGGGGGGGGAGGGTGCCCCAGCTTGTTGGCATATCCATGCTGGCCAAACACAATGCTTATTTATTTATTACTCAATTACTAAAGTTATTGGCTGTGCTCTGGCTTATTACCCTCTGGGTGGATTTACAAGCAGCACAGGGAAAGGCCGCTATGGCTTTTTTTTTTTTTAAATGAGGGAATATGTGCGTGCTGTGATGTATTGTCATTGTTTATTAAAGCTCTTATGACCTACCTGTCTTCTCAAAAGCTAATCTTTCCTCTAGAGATGTCCTAAAAATCACATGTGGGCCCTCTACCTCGAATGGCTCAAAATAGGAGTTACTGGAAGTCAGGTATCAGCAGAGACGGTCAGGATGCTGAGGTCAGGCTAGGAAGGACTGTCCAGCCTAACTCGGGAGGAGTAGAGTCTGACCCAGGGGTGGTGCAGGAATATCGAGGACAGGAATAAGGAGCAAGACACAAGAGCTCTCACTCTCCCACCCTTCTCAGCCTGTGGGGGCTGGCAGACAGGATAACTCGGGTTCCCATGATTTCCTGTTCCATTACTCTTTCTCAGTAGGGGGAGAACTAACCTTTCACATTGTGAGTCCTCTGTCATTTACATGGGAAGAAGATCCTCCTGCAATATTCAGCCCAGTGTAGTTACATGGCCTTCATTCTGCATCTGACTACATAGGAAAGGTGGAGAACTTTGGATGTCTGTCAAGAGCATCAGAAAATCCAACAATGAAAGGAGACTCTATTCAACACATGCTAGCACAGTCAGGAACCCGACCGCACTTTCTGGAAAGGGGCTTTAGTCTGGAAGTCTTCTCTGCAGCTGAGACTCCTGACTGTTAGCCAGGGCTCCTGTTCAGTAAGGCCTGTTTTTAACCCACTCTCTATGTGTTTTCAGGGCTCCGGTCCTATGGGCCAGCCACTCATTTGTCAGTGTAATGCTTTTGTCCTACCTCCTGTGGCTCAAGGCTGGAACTGGGCAGCAGCTAAGGTTGTTAACCTCTCCTGGGTGTTGCCTCCAGGCAGCTCTCAAACTGACAGAGCGGTGTGGCTCAAGCCATTTAGAAACGATCATAGCCCCCATCTTCTGATTATTTTTTTAAGAGCTGGAGAACAGTCCAGAGCAGACCTCCCTATAATAATGATCTGTACAGGGCATTGCTGGAGGACTGGGGGCCTGGAAAAAGGACTCCAAAACTCCACTAAGCTTTGTCTGCATCCTGGATGGGTCAGTGCTGGCTGGAATGGAGAGTGTCCATGGTGGTCAGAGGTCAGCCTATCTTCACTCTACGGGTTCTGAAAGGCATGAGGTTATCCACGACCGTGTCTGCTCTTCTTCCAAGACGACTCCGGTCTATTTGGATCAAGGGAGCTGGCTTGTTCTGTCCTGGGTCACTCTCAAAAGAGGTGTTCATACAGAAGAGGGACCTGGTGAGTAACTTAGCTCTGAGAAAGTGTTCCCAAGATGCCTTGCTACTGGTGTCTGGCCAGCAGGAGGATCTTCCATCCACCAGGCACCAGCCTCTGAGTAATCCACCAGCACAGCAGGATGGCTCCTTCTGAACAGTGATCCTCAGGGAATACTTGGCTTCACTGTCACCTCTGCAGTCCTGATCCTTTGGAAGTGTCTGCTGAACTCTCCCTCCCTCCCTGATATCAACAGCCTCCCTTTATTTGCCTACGGCTTATTTCTGAGGATACACTTTCATGTATCATAGACCTTAGTTCTACCTCAGAAACAGAGTGTGTGCATGTGCAGAGGTGTCTATGGAGGGCAGAGGCTGGTACAGAGCATCTTCCAGAGTTGCTCTCCATCTAACTTTTTAGACTCTTAACTCAGAAGCATATTGATTTATCTAGGCTGGATGGCAACGAGCTGGAGGAATCCACCTTGTTCTGCCCCCTAGAGCTGGGGTCACAGATGAACGTCACTGTTCTTGGCTTCTCGCATGAGTGCTGGTCCTCAGGGCAGTGGAGTGACAAGCACTTTACCAACTGAGCCATCTCCTCAGCTCTGCCCCTTTACCGCCCCCTCGCTCATTACCTCTCCCACTGCTCTCTCCAGCCATTTGAGTCCTACACATGCTGCCTGACAATCTGAGGTCACTTACTGGGCAGGCTTCACAGAGGAAAAGCGTACATCCTTAGACCACAAAGGGCTGATAAAGGGGTAAATCTCTTTAGAGAACAAGGGCCACCTGCCACACTGGACAGCCTTTCTAAGGTAGCTGAAGGGGGATACTTACAGTAATGGTTTTCAGTCTGAGACAGTGTTCTTAATAGGTTGTAATCTATTTGTGGGCTCTGAAATCAGTTTGGAACTTTATGGCTGGTGTGTGTGTGTGTGAGTGTGTGTGTGTGTGCGCGCGCGCGCGCGTGTGTGTGTGTGTGTGTGTGTGTGTGTGTGTGTGTGTGTGTGTTAGAACCAAATAGAAAAGAGTAACATCAGAATGCACTTTATGTGGTAAAGGTCAGCATCTTGGTGGCTACTTTATTCCACTCTATTCATATACACACAGATATATGAGTTTGTGTGTTGAGGTGAGAGATAAAACACACTTCTGTTTATTTTCCAGCACTTGCTTTTATTGTAAAATATATTAAATTTCCAGCTGTATGTGTATGATTGATGTAATTTGGAGACGAAGAAAGCAGAAACTTGGGTTCCTACCATTTCAGTTTCAGAATCAGAATATAGTCAGTGCCCTGGATTCTAGCTCTGGATTCAGCTTTCTCTTCCCTCCCTGTAAAGACATGACTGTTCTGATTTAAAAACATTTGTTTATCTTTATTTTATGAGTCTAAGTAACTTGTCTGCATGTATGCAAGCTCAATGTGTGTGTCTAGTGTCTGTGGTGCCTAGAAGAGGGAGTGATGGACAGTCATGTGGGTGCTGAGAACTGAACCCAGGTCCTCTGCAAGAGCAACGAGTGCCCTTACGAATGAAGCCGGTTCCCCAACTCTGGCACTCTAATTTCTGTGATTATAGCCCCCCTTCTCTCTCTGCTCTTACTGCCCATGCGTAACAGAGCAGCACAGGTGTCCTGAATTTGAATGCTGTGTAACTTAGCCGGAGACACAAAAACGTACACCCAGCATTGTGTTCGTGAGTTTATACCCCTCCTGTAACTGCTCAGAGGCCTGTGGGCTACTCCATCAACGACAGGCTTGTTCTAAATTGGAGGCTGATAACCAGTTGCTGTCCTGTTTCCTTACCATGACTGGTGTTTCTCTGCACATACAGGACAGAGTCGCTGGGGATAAACCCCTCTTGCATGGACATGCTGATGTGGAAGAGCCTAACCTTTGGTCGGCCTTCCTTCCACCAGCTTTCATATGGTTTGGTTAAACATATGCAGTGGTTTGCCTTATTGTTAAGCCAGATTTAAAATCTATCTAGAAGACACATGTAGGTTGATGTCTGTATGCGGGTAAGGGCTGGCATACTTTAGGTCAAGGCCATGATTGGACAGTAAAAAAGGAAGGTGGGGACAAAGTGTTTGTAAGGCAAGAGAGAAGGGAAAGTGGGAGAATCAAGATGGAGATGGAGAAGGATGACCCAGATCTGGGTGGTCTTGACTGGTCCTAGGTAGTTATGAATAGTTCTTAAGGAACAGATTTCTATAGGCCAATTTATCTTATCTGGGTGGGTGGTTTATATCTTTATTAATTGGTTGTGAGTTTATTGTGTGGATGTATTGTGCATTCAGAACATATAATCTGATTGTGGGGTTGCAGTTTGTTGAGTCTTGGTTTTACTGGGTAGCTGGAACCAGAGAGTTTGTAGCTAGTAGAGATACTATGACTGCCAGGAGAGATACTAACCAGAGATAAATTATGGTTAGTTCCATATGGCCCCATGGGTGCCGGAACTAACTCTAGGGACCACCGTGGCAGGGTGCCATGCTGGAATGGCTCGAGGACCGCCTGGGTCTGAGAGTACTTGGGGGCAGCATGGAGTCATTGAGATAAAAGTACCCGGCAGTGCCATGTGACCCAATGGTGCCCGTGCAAGCACAGGATAAAAGGTTACTATTTTTTAATATTTACTGCTACACATCTTTGTTTGTGTTTGTGAAAACGTCTCCAGAGAGAATTGACAGGGAAAGATTTGCCCTCAGACTGAGCTCCCAAGCAGTAGACAGGGATGAAGGGACCCAAGGAAAAGGCAGCATGAGTGGCTTCTCTTGCTTCTTTCCGAGTCAGCACATCTCTCACTGCTGTCACCATTCCTCCCGTGACGCCCGAGTCCAGCTTCTTTGGCCTTCCGCATGGGCTGAATGTTCGCAGCTCTTAGGAGGGCTCTGGAGCTCTACATTGGAACAGAAGGCTTCCAGTTTTGAGGACCTAGCAGCTCCTGGGTCCTCAGCCTCTCAGTATACAGATGACCATTATACTTTCCAGCCCAACTGTGTGGCCCAACCTAAAAGATTACCCCTTATAACACAGTCTATCAGTTCCATACCCTCTAGAGCACCTGCCTAATGCAATGAACTTCTTATAGAGAGTTGTGGTTTTTAAAAAGAAAAAAAAAGTGGAGAGAAAGAGACCACATAAGTTCTTCTCATTGGCTCTATGTATGAAGAGAGTTGGAGTAGGGAGAAGGATGCTATTCCCATTTGGAGAATAGTTGTTACCCATCATGCACCAAGCTCAGACCTTTACATTGTCGTAATGCTTAAAAGCCTTAAGAGCCCATGGAATAACCAATGTACTCAGACAGAGTAGTCATTTACCAGCAAGACCCCTGATGTCTGTAGCACTGCTGGAGGCAGAAGACTCACAGTGGTTAGCAGAGTTAATTAGTCACAATTAAGATCATTTATAAGGACCAAAACACTGACCACCAAAGACAGAGAAATGCTTTATTCAGAGAAGCGGGACTAGCCTCCACTTATCAGATGGTGTGGATCTCTAAGGGGACTTACATTCAAGGAGTTGGCTCAGAGAGCAGCTCTCCCAGGCTGTACCCTGAACCAGGCCCCTGCCTTTATCTGCTTGGCAGCAGCCTTACAGAGCACGACTGAGGAGCATGTTACAGATGTGCATGCCACCGTCTCCTGTAGCATCATAGTCTCCGAGGGCCACTGTCACCTTCATATGCTTAATCCCTTTCCTCAACTGAAAATGGGGCTGCTAGGTTTCCCCCTTTTCCATCACAGGGCTGTGAGGTAATTGCCAAAGTTCTGACTATGTAGTAATATGACACACAGCTGGATTTGTTCTTTTGTGTTCAGTTTTTGGTTTCTAGATAGACTACCCCAGCTGGCCTTGAACTTATTACAGAGTCAAGGATGGGTTTGAACTTCTGATCCTCCATTTCCAGAGTGCTTCAATGATGGGTGTGTGCTCCACGCCTGGGTTTTGGTTGTTGTTGTTTGTTTGTTTTTGTGTTGTTTTGTTGTGGTACTGAAGATTGAGCCCAGACCTTAGTGCGTGCTAAACCATTGCCTGGCATAACATGGCTCTTGGCTTAATCTCCAGCACCAAGATAAACCAACCAAACAAACAACAAAAATCCAGCAGCAACTAGGGCATAGTACTGTGGCAGAGTGTTTGCCTAGCATTTACAAAGTTCTGGGTTCAATCCCCACACCACCCCAAACCAACCAAACACAAAGCAACTATTTAGGCCAGAGTAGTGGCTCTGTGGGTAGAGGCTCTTGTTCATAGGCTTGACAATATAAGTCCAGTTCCTGAAACCCTAGGATGGGAGGGGAGAACTGATTCCACAGAACTGTCCTCTGCCTTCCACATTCCTGCTGTGGTACACACCACACACACACACACACACACACACACACACACGCACACACATACCACACACATGCACATACACATACATACATATACACACATCACACCACACACACACACACCACACACATACATACACACACATACACACACACCACAGCACACACATGCACACATACACATACTTACACATACATACACACACACATACACACACCACACACATACATACACACACACACCACACCACACACACACCACACACACATACATATACTTACACATACATACACACCACACACACATACACACACATATCACACACACATACACACACCACACACACACATACATACACATATCACACACATACACACATACACACATACACACACCACACACACATACACACACCACACCACACACATGCCACTCATAGTAATAATTATTACAATAAGAGAAATAATAAAAAATACATTTTAAAAGAGGGAACATTAAAGAATAGGCTAACTGAGGACTCGGTTCAAACTATATATACCTAACCTCCAATATTAGCTTCCTGAGTTAAGAAATCAGACCTTGCCATTTCAGCAGGTGTCCTGTAACCTTATGGAGGCTAGACTCCTCTACTTAGCGTCTGTTGACTGCAGGGGCCAGTGACATCTTAGAAATATGCTCACAACAATTTCCCAAAGGTGTCTGAGCAAAGGGTTGTCCCTGTGGCTTACCTACCAGCAAGCCACGCTTCAGCAGCATTTGGTGTGACATACTGTCCATACCCCTGCCTTGGTCATGCCTCAGCAGCATTTGGTGTGACATACTGTCCATACCCCTGCCTTGGTCACGCCTCAGCAGCATTTGGTGTGACATACTGTCCATACCCCTGCCTTGGTCACGCCTCAGCAGCATTTGGTGTGACATACTGTCCATGCCCCTGCCTTGGTCATGCCTCAGCAGCATTTGGTATGACATACTGTCCATACCCCTGCCTTGGTCATGCTTCAGCAGCATTTGGTATGACATACTGTCCATACCCCTGCCTTGGTCATGCCTCAGCAGCATTTGGTGTGACATACTGTCCATGCCCCTGCCTTGGTCAGATTTTTCCAATGAATGAGCATCGGGTTTCAGAGCTTGGAGGAAGGGATTGCAAGTTGAAGAAAACAACAGCCACAAGATTAATCTCCCTTCTTCATGCTTTAGAGCAGTGGTTCTCCATCTGTGGTTGTGACCCCTTTGGGGGTGGCCTAGAACACCAGAAATCACAGGTATTTGCATTACTATTTATAACAGTAGCAAAATCACAGTTTTTTTTTCTTTTCTTTTTTCGGAGCTGGGGACCGAACCTAGGGCCTCCTGCTTGCTAGGCAAGCGCTCTACTGCTGAGCTAAATCCCCAACCCCAAAATCACAGTTCTAAAGTAGCAACAAAAGTAATTGTATGGTTGGGAGTCTTCACAACATGAGGAACTGTATCAAAGGATCTCAGCATTAGGAAGGTTGAGAACCGCTGGTCTAAATGGTGGACTTGCTTGACAAGGCATATTAGAACCAAGGTGATTTTGTCTTCTAATATCGATAACAAGGGTGGTTGTTTATAGATAATCTGCCATGCTTTAAGTAGCTTCTTTTCTGTGCTAACTCAATGAAGTACATATTATCCTGCTCAGTTTTTGAGAAGAGGGAACTATGCACAGAAAGGCAAATTAATTTCCCCTGAGTCACACAGCTACAAAGAGGCAAAGCTTGGCAGAACTCCTATGTTGCCTGCTCCCCAGAGGGGACGTGTTCAGAACAGGAGAGAGCGTAACTATTTAGAAAACAGAGAAAGAACAAATCCTGCAGCCTCAGTCACCACCAAACCACTTGCATTCCAGTTGAGCTTGTCCCTAGTCTCCACAGGAGGAACATTCCTGAAGATACTGCCATGTTGTTAGCTTATCAATGTCTGCTCTTGACTCCTTGCCACTGGCACTGTGCACATCTCAGAAGGGAAAGCCCCTCTGCCCCTCTGCCCCCACCCCAGCTTAGCCTCACCCAGTTCTCGGTTGCTTTAGAGGTTTAGGCTCCAAGGCTGCCTGTCCAAATGGCAGCCAGCCTGGGAACTCTCTGCACAGGAGCTGCGGCGCTCCCTCCTCTGAGGTGGCAGCATGGCCACGGAACATTTTGGCACCCAGTGGCTTTGCTTGAGCCTGAACAAACCTCAGGAAGTTACTTGGAGCCATTCCCACTGTGGGAGACGGACACAAAAATAAGGCACGTGGGTAAGCGTCACACGCAGGGAGCTCCAGAAAAACTGGAGCCAGGCAGTGGGGACAGGCTCCTGGGTGCTTTGCAGGGGTGGCATCTGGAGCCCCATGGCTCCATAGACAAATGCCCCCACACCCCTGGCAGATGGGGTCCTGGCCTCACTCACCCCCACACCCCCTACCCCAGGGTTCTAGAAACCACTTGGTGATGGCTAGCCACCCTCATGGTGAGAGCTCCCTGGAAGGCTGTCCTCTTCTGCTCCATCCAGTCATAGGATAAACATCATTTTCCTGGGTGTAGAGCTGGACTGAAATACTCACCTGTAATACGTCAAGGGTGCTTCACTGAAACTATACACTCGTGCATGTGTGCACGTGCACCCACAACACACATGCATGCTCCCAGGCACAATTTATGTTTACATCATATTTATCTTAAATGTTTTTGAAATATGATCTCATGTCTCCCAGACTGGCCTTGAACTAACTATGCACTGAAAGATGGCCACCTTCTGATCCTCCTGCCTCTACCTCCTAAGTGTTGGAATTACAGTTGTGTGCCGTGCTGGGGATCAAACCCAGGACTGCGTAGGTGCTAGGCAAGCACTCTTTTAACTGAGTTGCAGCCCAGTTGCACCCTTAGCAATTTTGATTTAAGGAGAACAAAATCTCAATCCCTGTAGTAAAAGACTCGTTAAAGACTAAAGCATTTCCTTCTTATATATAAATATGATACAATTGTTCTGCAAGCCCCACTGACAACAATGATTTTCCTGATGTCTCTCTAGAATCCCTGCTACATAGCACAAACACTTTCTTCCAGCTAAAGCACGTCCCCAGAACTTGGTGTCTGAGTGGCACAGGAAGTGAGAGGAGGCCTTCAAGGATGATTCAGCCCAGGCAAAAACCCACGCCAGAGCCAAGGCTGCCCAGTGACTCTGATCCTGTGGAGATAATAGACCTTCTGGGTAGAGTATAGAAATGTTAGTGAGAAAATCAAATCCCTGTGTTTTAAAGGTAGCCTGGAGCCCTGCTGCTGTACGTAAGATCACTGGCTCCAGGCCACTGGGAAAGAGGCCGGCGGTCTGCATGATATAATCATTTCCCATGCCCTCCCCACTTTCCAAAATGTCTGAAACCTTTTTACAGCTCTTGAATCAAGCTTATACTTGCTGTTACTAATGAGAAACTTAAATGGATTCCCTTGTCACTTGAAAGCAATCATTGTGTTCCAGATTATCACCATTGCTTCATCTGATATACACAATCCCTGGGAAACAACTGACATTCTTTTAAAAAGACACAGTATGAAATTTACTAACTTAACTAGTTCCATGGCATTGATTGCCACCATACTATATCTTTGTGCCATCCATCTCTGATCTATCATCTATCTATCCTCTATCATCTATCTATCAATCTTCTATCTATCTATCTATCTATCTATCTATCTATCTATCTATCTATCTATATCTAGATATATAGATATATATCCTATGTATCTATAAATTTATGTATGTATGTATGCATCTATCTATCTATCATCTATCTATATCTAGATATATAGATATATATCCTATGTATCTATAAATTTATGTATGTATGCATCTATCTATCTATCTATCTATCTATCTATCTATCTATCTATCTATCTATCTATCAGATATAGACTCATTATGTAACCCAGGAGTCTCAAACACTCCAGTGCTAAGAAAAACAAAACTACCACCACCACTAACAACAAACTTCACTGTGTCAAACATTCTATAAGAGTTAAAATGTTGTAGAGCAGAGAAAAATTATTTGGGGCTATTTCAGTCCCTTAGCTAGCCACCCTTTACTACCCTTAGGCCTGACCTAACATCCTTGCGACTATCAATATCTCCAAAGTGTAGTCTTCACAGACCATTGGCTTAAGAAATCCAGAAGCTAAGAGGGCCATCAGATTGCCTCTGAAACCTGTTAAAAGGGTAGTAGCTACTTTGCTATAACCTACCCATCTGTGGACCCACCACACCCACCTGTGGCCCCATTTTACCCACCTGTGGCTCCACCACACCCACTTCTGGTTCTCACCACACCCACCTGAGGTCCTCACCACACCACCTGTGATCTCACCACACACATCTGTGGCCACACCACACACCTGTGGCCACACCTTCATATTTGATAAACAGCTTGATCTATGACTTCTCTGTTGTGTAACTAGTAACAATTCACATAACTCCTTCCACAGTAGAACGTGGGGCAGCATGCCTGGGTGTCCCCATGCACAGTCATTTCAATTGGCTCCAGGAAAACTACCTCTTATTAACTTGGAGAGGAGAGATTGCTTCAGGTTAATGAGAACGCTTGTGTGCCTCCACAGCCATTTTGTTGTTCTTTGTGGCCCCTTTTCAACTCTCTCCTACTCCTGTCCTGAGCAGTCTGTGTTTTTACAAGTGGTCACAGCAAGATTCAGGTGACTGACAGTCTGCCCTCTCCATTCCAACTCCATTGGGATATTATGCTTGTCCTGCGGACATCTCTCCTACACTTGAGGTAGCTACTCTCATGCTCCCATTGCATTCAAATACCCACAAAGAACATGTGTGACATGCTTTTCCACAGTTTACAGTTGCTATTATTATAGGACAGGGGAGTGGGAGACATGGTCTTTGACTGTAGTCTCGGTTGACATTAAATTGGTGACCCACTTGCCCCAGCATCCTGGGACCTAGGATCACAGCCATGCAGAAGCTATTGTTTTACACAGAGACAGCGACGGTGAAACTGCTCTCTGTCTACTGTTCACCTGTCTGTCTACTGCTCACCTGTCTACTGCTCACCTGTCTGTCTACTGCTCATCTGTCTACTGCTCATCTGTCTGTCTATTGCTCATCTGTCTGTCTACTGCTCACCTGTCTACTGCTCACCTGTCTACTGCTCACCTGTCTACTGCTCATCTGTCTATCTACTGCTCACCTGTCTACTGCTCACCTGTCTACTGCTCACCTGTCTACTGCTCACCTGTCTACTGCTCATCTGTCTGTCTACTGCTCATCTGTCTGTCTATTGCTCATCTGTCTGTCTACTGCTCACCTGTCTACTGCTCATCTGTCTACTGCTCATCTGTCTGTCTACTGCTCATCTGTCTGTTTACTGCTCATCTGTCTACTGCTCACCTGTCTACTGCTCACCTGTCTACTGCTCACCTATCTACTGCTCATCTGTCTACTGCTCATCTGTCTACTGCTCATCTGTCTGTCTACTGCTTACCTGTCTACTGCTCACCTGTCTACTGCTCATTAGAGCCCCGGGGAAGTGGCTCTTCATTTAACATAGAAGGGCCTCATGGCTGGTAAGGATTAAGAGACAAGTCACACAGCTAAGATTGAATTCCATGTTCAAATGTGTGCAAAACCCACTGTGGTGTGTCTCATAAAAACATAGGAACTTGGGAAGAGCTGGTAAACTCCACGAGATGGGGGAGACATGAGAGAGCTGGCCCTTCTGACTAGGGGGAGTGGAGCCATTAACCCTGCTCTGAACAGCACTTACAGGGCTATCGGCTGGCTGGCCTGCCCTCTTAGAGACTGTTCCAAAGGCTTTAGGCCAGTGGTTCTCAACCTGTGGGTCACGGCCCCTTTGGGGGCTGAAGGACCCTTTCACAGGGGTCGAATATCAGATATTCTGCATATCAGATACTTACATTATGATTCATAACAGCAGCAAAATTACAGATATGAAGTAACAACAAAAATAATTTTATGGTTTTGGGGGAGGGAGGGGCACCATGACATGAGGAATTATTTCGGCCCAGCCCACTGTCTTGGGAGGCTGAGTTATACACACTGAGGCAGCATTTCTTAACATCTACCTCAAATTAGCACGTCTACTCTTTCTCAAGACAGATTTTCTTAACCAGCTACCTCCAAATAGTGCGATGTGTCTCTGCCTATTTAAAAAGAGGCCCTTGGGAGTTACCATGGTAACCTCTGACCACAGACGGTAAGATCAAATACTTAAGAGAGACTTCCAAATTAGTGTGGCCACTTGCAGCCTCTGGCTTTAGTCGGTTTTTTTGCTTTCTGTCCTTATCTTCAGGAACCATGAGGAAAACTCAAAGGTGACAAGGACATCAGAAGCGCGTCCCCGCCTCAGGTGCAGGTACAGAGCATCTGCTTATTTGTTTCTGTCCTTCCATCTTCAGGGCTCAAGGTCAGACACTTAAAAGCAGATTTGCCTTTTCACAGGCAAGCACGGATGTTGCAAGCTGGTGGCGACATAGCCGGCCCAACAAAGCTAGCTAGGAAAGAAGGAGGCATTTGAAGGCTCGAAAGGAGGAATTTGGTTCTGAAGAAAGGTTGAGACAATCTGAGAAAACTCCTCGAAGATGGGTTTGTTTGTTTCCCCTAGGAATGGAACAGAAGTACCAACAACCAAAAGATTTGAATCGAATAATGTGACATGGTAATGGCTTAAAGTTCTATCGACTCCTCGAGTTGGGGCCTTGCCAGTGGTTTGGCTGGTACTGTGATCCATCGACAAGTGGCAAACAGTGTCCTTTGTGTGGGAAGATGTGCTAGCTCCCGTGTGTGTGCTCGGCGCTGTGGCTGCGATCTGAAAAGGTCTCTGCTGCTGCTGTAGCTCTGAGACTCCCCAAGAACCTTCTGTCTGCAATACCTGAAGATGCGGCTTTCTCCAGGGCTGCAACCAGCTTGGGAAGGAGCAGGGTGGAAAGGTAGGGAATCATGCAGCCCGGGAAAAAAAATAATGCCCCGACCCCAGACTCTGTAAAAGCCTCCTGGGCTGAGCATCAGGAATCCCAAGATGATTAACATTTGCTTAAGTCCTTGCTCTCTTCCCAGCTGGACACTACAGTTCTCTGGGGATCTCACCAGAAGCCACCTTTGCCATAAAAGCATGTGTCCTGAGTGCTTTGTGCAACCCTAGCTACTCCGGGTTGTGGAGATTGTAATCTCACCCATTTATAACTGAATTTTGTTTTAAAAGGAGAAAAATAAAAATAAAACCATCCTTAACAGCCCTAAGAGATGTAACTGAGAACCACAGCTAGGATTCTCGGAACTCAGCACAGAAGTATTGCTCAGCTGCTCTCCCGAGGGTGCTTTCTTCCTTGCAGGGAACCTTCATGCCTGCTTTAAGTAAATTCTGCCTCTGATTAACACTGGTTCATTCGGAAGTTCCATTCTCCCTGGAAGAATCCAGATTCACCAGAATCAAGGTCCCAAAGGATCAGCAGAGCTCCTTGGGCTGCTGTGGGTGGCAAGGCGGAGTTGGGCCTTTGTCCTCGCTTCTCCTGACAAGAGGATTCTACAAAGCCCATTAGCCTCCTTTGTCTGTTTTATCCAGTCATTATGACCCAGAGCAAGAACGATTCAGACTTAGCAGCAAGGAGCACAGAAAGCACCAGCTGAGGAGCCCCATTGTCCAGAAAACTCAGATAGAGGCAGATGGCTAGACGTTTCGGTTTCCAGGGATTACTGTAATGAAACACCACACGCTGGAAGGGTCAGAGAAGTAAAAAAAAATAAAGCAAACAAACAAACTCTCAAGTCTAGGAGTCTAAAATCCTAGTCTCAATATGGTCAGGTCCGTTCAGAGGAGTACCCTTCCCATAGGTCCCTCCTCAAGTCTGGCCTGATGGCTCTTGGAATTGTATACAGATATTCTCTCCTCTGTCTCTATTTTCACATGCCTTCTTCACCGTGGGTATCTGTCTTCGCCTCCTCTCAGAAGGATATCAACCATATTGGACTAGGGACTACCAGATACAGGATACCCTCATCCTAACTTGATTACAGTGCGAAGCTCCACTTCTGCATTGGGGTAGGCAGGGGAGGAGGGCTTGGGTGGGGACTCTAATGTACCTTTTCGGGGACACAATTGAAACTCTAAAGCAGTTTCTGTCCTGTTGGCAAAGTGGGCAAGAATATATTTAGAAAAGAATTTTATTTTGTAGAGAAAACACACTGCAAGGAAAGACAGACCCAGCAAACGACTTTCAGAGAGGGAATAGAAGTTTTTCTCTAACAGCGGAATAGTCACTTGCCCTCATCTTGTGTGACATTTGTGTGGGGGCCACATCTGGATGGGTCAGTAGGTGACTCGGAATCCCCTTAATTAATAAAATTCACAGCACCAGTCATCTGACTTAGACTGGCCATCTGTGGTATGGCATGGTGAGTCAGGAGGGTTCTGGATGTCTGTGTGTAAGACATCCCGAGTGACTGAGATCAGGTTCAATGTCTGGACTCTGTAGAGCTTTGCAGATCCCTGGTTTTACTTCCTTCCTTTTGTCTCCAGGCAGTTTCCTCCTGAAACAGATCCTGACTCCCAGCATTTGAATGCAGGTAGCTTCTTTGTGACATGATCCCCAGAGGTACTGGGAAGTCGGTGAGGAAAGAGAAAAGAAGAGAAAGAAGCCAGCTAAGACAGTAGTAGCCCTGAGCTGTGGGCAGTTGATGACGCGTCTCCCTGAGCTTCTGGGAGCCCATGCAGAATGGACCTCAGAAAGGCTATTCTGAGGCCTGGACAGGTTTGTATGTTTCTCCTGTACTTGCTGAGGGCTGGCCACATTTGCAGGCTGTACCAGGAAGCTGAGCTTAGCTGAAAGGCTGAGACACAAGCGAAGACAGTAGGAACTTTCTGCCCAGGAGAATCGCCAATGTTGTCATAGACAAACAGCATCTGCTACACCTCAGACGAATGTGGCTTGCTTTCTTTTTGTTGAGAATAAGGGGGATATGTTATGAATTGCTTCGATTCCTTTTCTGACACTGCCAGATAATTGTCTGATCAATTTTGAGGGAAAAGACATTACTTCAAAAGAATTTTCTTCTAGGATCGCCTGGTTTTATGGCACCATGAATATTGTAAATGGATCCTCATATTATTTGAGCCTTTAGCTTTGTCCCTCTGCCCTAACTGATCTTTCTTTCTCTGATTATTTTCTCAGTCTTATACCTAACCCTCCCTCTAATCCACACTCACCCTGGAAAATTCCCACTCAGTTTTTGAGACCAAAGCGTATCTCCCCACCAGCTATGACCTCCTCTTGGACACAGTGATGTAGCACATGGTCATGGGCACACATGTGTGTGATGAGTGGATAAACCAATCAGATCATGGCAGTGGCAATCCAATCACAGGTCTGTGATTCATTATGCTTCTAAGCACCTTGAAAATAGACTACAAATTTCTTGGGTGTCAGTAAAATGACCATGGTATGGCCAGTTCTCTTCCTGTAGTGTCACTATGTTTCTCGGAGATGCCACCTGTCACACTTTCCCCAGGCCTGTCAGTATTCTGTTCATGTCATCTGTCTGACTCCAAGTTAGCTCAGTGCCTCCTTCCAAAGAGCCAACTCGACACCCATCATTCCTCCCTTCACCTCCCTCCTTCTCCCTCTCTCCCTTTCCTCCCCTCCCGCTCTCTCTTCCTATCTTCCTGCCTTCCCTACTTTAAATTTTTTATGATTTTGTAGCTGCCAGGCAGGTTGACAATAGGAGAGAGAAATATAAGGACAAATGAGATGCTGTTGCTGCTGGCCCTCCAATCCACAATGTGAACAGCTGCTGCCCACCATGTGCCCTGATCCTGATGCTCCGCATAAGTACAGCTGCCTGAGCACCCGTGGGCTGAACCCTCTGAAATCATGAGCCAAAACAAGTAATTCCTCCATTAGGCTGTTTCCGTGAAGCATATTGGTCAAGCACTGAGAAACTAGCTAACTCAAGACCCAAATAACAAAGCAATTTGCCAAAATTCCATAGACGGCAAGCAGCAGAGTCAGGATTTGAACCAAACCTTCTTGATTTGTTCTGGGGCATAAGCTCGAAACAGGATGAAATCTTCAACGGAAATGTTCATGTCAAGGAGCAGCAGTGTAAGATCGTGAACACCACAGAGCATTCATTGCCTTCCCAGGACCACAGGAGCTGGGAGTCACTGTCTTGTGAGTGTCAACATGTTTCCTTTTTATTTAAAGTGTTAAAATGTGAGACCCACATTTAAACTTCTAGAGACTTCCCTTAAGACACAGATTGCTTCCTTTTCTTGACTGGCACACTGGGCCTGCATTCCTCAATATCTCCTACTTGCTGGGTCACTTATAGGAGTGTACCGCCACTCCCACGGCCACCCCCCCAGAAGCATCTGTGGCCAGAAGCTGCATCCTCAGCACCAAGGTGAGGCAGTCGAGGTATTTAATGAAGAAGGAGAGAGCTGAGTTACACACTGCAGTGTGAAGGCCAGAATTGGCATTTTAAATATTCATCATTTTCTAGTAATGAAATGCTGTGTTTACAGAGGGCTGTGCCTCAAAGAGGATCCAGCTTTGAGCAAACACCATTCTGGAGTGCTCTCAGCAGAGACTCCGGGAAACAGGAAGATCACTGAACGGCCTCCCCCACTGGTAAAGCAAAGAGGTATAGAGGGACAGTGCTTGCCTGTCCCCAAGGGCTCAGAGCAGCCAGCATGACACAATGCGAATCAAGACCATGCTGGGAGGCACAGGGGCAGTGCAGCCCCTGGCTGCGAGCTTCTGCTCACCGCTCAATTCTTACTCCTCAACACCAGATGGAGATGGAGAAAGCTGACTTTGGGAGACCTGGGAGGACGGATGTCTCTTTGATCATTCTGCACATCCACCTCCCTCTTGAGCTGAGGACAACAGGCTTTTAGAGCTCTGAACTGATACTGCATCCATCCACAGTGTGCCTAGCAACTGAGTTGGTGCTGCGACCACTTGCCTTATCCAGTGATCATGTCTCCTGTTCCTGCTTAGCTACCCCTCCTCACTGAGCCACCCTCTCCTCAAGAGGATGAATCTCCTTGTTAGGGGACAACCTTGTTTCCCTGATGGAGTGGCTTCAGCCAGAATCACATTCCTGCCCTGCCCCACTCTTGCTGGTTTCTTCTCTGTACCTAAGTGATGGTTTATCTAATTCAGCACTGCCTTTCTTCCCTCAAATCTGCCTGTCTGTCCATCAGCCTGTGAGTACCTCAGCGTCTTACTCTCCTTTGGAGATGGCTGCCGTGGTTCGGCTCTGCAGTAATGGGTTGGGCAGGTGCGTGACGTAACCAGAGACTGAGTGTCTAAGGCACATCCTTTTACCCATTTCTACCATAATCAAACTTGCCATTTTAATCTCCACTTCCCAGATTCTTCAGTACATCTCTTCAATAGTTTTATGCTTAAAGGGTGGGCATTGGAGTCCAGTTCCTCTCTTCCCCGGGGTCCTCCCAGGTTTTCTGTTTCTATGCTGGTGATTAATTCAGAGTTTGTTGTACAATAGGTGCTCACATTGGGGTTGAAGGAATTAGTTAGAGATTCCAGGGTGAGAAGCTCCTCTGTCGTCCTCTGCTGGAGGTAAACTGCTAAGGGCAACCTTAACCTTGTGAGAGGCACATGCACTTTCCAGGTGGGATTAGAAAGGGATCACAGTTTGAGTAGGGAATGTTGACTCTGTGTCTGAGTCTCGGCCCCCAGCTAGAGAGGGTCTAGAAGCTACAGAGGGATGCTGTTTTAGATCCTACTGAAGGGATGCAGTCCCCCCTGGGGAAGGCCCACTACACGGTTCCAGCCCAAGCCCTCTGCTTCCTGCCTACCTCCATGTGAACAAGCAGCTTGCTCCCACTCCCACTGTGCTTGCCCTGCCATGATGGACCCTTGGAAATTGTGAACCAAAACAAGCTGCTTCTGCCTTTAGTCACTTGATCGGGCATTTTTCCAGGTGATCGCCCATATGAGATAGGCTAAGGGACTCTTACCTCCGATAAGGTTGTATATGAAATAAAATTATTGTAGCAATGTACAAGGGAACAATCTCTAAGGATCTTTATATTGAAAGGATAAAAACAACGCGATTTATGAAGTTTAATTACTTTTCTTTCATTAATTAACTTTTTCATTTATTTACTTTACATCCTGATCATAGCTTCTCCTTCCTCTCCTCCCAGTCCCTTCCTCTCATCACCCTTTCCACTGTGCCCCCCTTTCTTTCTCCTCAGAGAAGGGGAGACCGCCCATGGACATCAACCCACCTTGGCATATCAAGTCGTAGGACTGGGTGCATCTTCTTCTATTGAGGTAGACAAGGCCATCCAGCCAGGGCAAAGGGATCCAAAGGCAGGCGACAGAAGCAGAGCAGCCTCTGCTCCTGCTGTCCCACACAAGGAGCAAGCTGAACAGCTGCTACACATGTGTAAGGGGACTAGGTCTCTCCCATGCATGCTCTCTGGTTGATGGTTCAGTCTCTGTGGGATCCTATGGGCCAGGTTAGTTTTCTTGTGGCGTCCTTGACCTCTTTGGCTCCTTCAATCCTTCCTCCCCCTCTTCCACAAGATTTCCCAAGCTCCGCCTAATGTTCAGTTGTGGGTCTCTGGCTCTGTTTCCATCAGCTGCTGGGTAAAGCCACTCAGATGACAGCTATGCGAGGATCCTGTGTGCAAGCACAGCAGAACATTATTAGTGGTGTCTGGGTTGGGCTCTCTCATGGCATGGGACTAAGGTTGGGGCAGTCACTGCTTGGCCATTCCCTCACTTTCTGCTCTCTCTTTATCCCTGCAGTTCTTTCAGGCAGGAAAAACTGTGGGTCGAAGGTTTTGTGGCTGGGTTGGTAGCCCTATCCCCTCTGGAGTTTAATTCTTATTTTCAAGATTGGAAAGAACTTTGTGGGAGTTTTAAATTTTTATTTTATTTTATTATTTTATTTTATTTAGTGTGTGTGTGTGTGTGTGTGTGTGTGTGTGTGTGTGTGTTTGTAAACACACACGCCATGGTTTGTGTGCAGAGGTCAGAAGACAACTTGGGGAAGTTGACTCTCTCCTGATATCACAGGGGACCCAGGCTTGGTGGTAGGCAACCTTCCCTGAGCCATCTCACCAGTTCCAAGTTTACATTTTGTTTGAAGAGCACTTGGGTGTGGGATACTGGACACAGGGCTGGACTTCCAAGGCTCCCCTTCGGACAAGAGTGTTGGGAAAAGAGAACTGAAGGAAGTCCTGGCTGTAAGGAGATGAGAAAGCCCACGGCAGATGTCAGCGGATGGTCGGATCTCAGGAATCATTTTTTTCTGCCCCCAGAGAGATGATAATTGAGTCTGTACAACTTACACAACTTACTACATGCTCTGCGGAACGATAAAGTAGAAAAGATGGGTTTTTTAAAGCATAAAAGTGGAATTAATAAGGGGAACACAATCAATATCTTAAGACATCTCCCCGTGGGGCAGAGGAGCGGAAAGTGAGAAGCAAACAGTGAGAAATTAACAATCAGCTGACAAATTAAGTGTCCAATGATAGCTGGATCTCTGTTGTCATGGCGCTGAGGCAGGATTAACTTCTCAGTTTAAATTTTCCAGGCCACACCAAGGATATTTTTCTTCCCTCCCTCACTAGCGCCTCCCCACTCCTTTCCCCTTCCTTGTAGGTTGTAAACTGAGAGTGAAAAAAGGGTGCCAGGGAGGAAGGGAGGGAGGCGCTTACCTGGCATCAGGGCTGTGACAGTGAGGTACCAGGATGTAGCAGGTCCACTTGTTGGATAAACCCTCTTAGACAGGCTCCCACAGAATAGTCACAGGCTCCTTTAGGGTACAGCCTTTGGGTCCCTGTCTCTATCATTGCAACTCACTATGCAGGCAGGAAAGGGCTCTACCAACTCGGTGACACTGGCTGGCCCCTTGCCCTCTTTGACGGTTGGTAATTGCCCCCACGTTCTTAGCCTCTGTTGGCTACGAAACTGTTGTGCAACAGTAGTACTGTTAAACGAATATTACTTACCTTGACCTAAAACATTTCATTGTTTTGCTGTGGGCCTGACAATTTCACCCCTTTCCACCTGTCAAAGACTTTGAGACAGAGATTTGGGCTATCCCAAGCAAGATAGCAACATAAACTGTTTCCCAGAGTTCCTGCTGTCTGGGAGGAAGGACTCCTCTAGGATGGTGTACTGGCTGCTTTTGTGTGTCAACTTGACACTAGCTGGATAGTTATCACAGAGAAAGGAGCCTCCCTTGAGGAAATGTCTCCATGAGTTCCAGCTGTAAGGCATTTTCTCAATCAGTGATCAAGGGTGGGAGGTCCATTGTGGGTGGTGCCATCCTTGGGCTGGTGGTCTTGGGTTCTGTAAGAAAGCAGGCTGAGCAAGTCAGGGGAAGCAATCCAGTAAGTAACATCCCTCCATGGCCTCTGCATCAGCTCCTGCTTCCTGACCTGCTTGAGTTCCAGTCCTGACTTCCTTTGGTGATGAACAGCAATGTGGAAGTGTAAGCTGAATAAACCCTTTCCTCCCTGACTTGCTTCTTGGTCTTTATGTTTTGTGCAGGAATAGAAACCCTGACCAAGACAGATGGCTGCCGGCAGCCCTGATGTGGAAATGGTGTCTTGATGTAAAACCACACAGTGCTTCCTCCAGTTGAGCTGACTTCTGTTCCAGGCATGAGTTAATACGCCCCCCAACTTGTAGCATTTGTACATTTGCACATTGAGGAAACCGAGGCATGGAGAAGTCTCTATTTGCAATAGGCTTTATGTCACATACTTAGTAAGTTTCTCCATGTCTGTCCCTGCAAGTGTGTTTGTCCATTGTTTGTTCTCTGTGCCTTCCTTCCGAGACCTCCACTTCTTTCTTGCCCAGTATAGAGAAAGGCCCTACAGACCAGAAGAGGAGCCAGTGCAAAGTCAAAGACCTTTGGGGTGACCTGCCTGGGTCACATCCTTTTCCCAGAGTGGTCATCTTGACAAGAGGCAGAAATATTCTAAGTCCTAGCATCTCAAATGGAGTTATAGATGGCACTGCTGCACCGGCCTGTTGGCGGGGAGTAAGTGAATGATTTGGGGGGCATGCTTCCAAGTGTGCCTGGCATGTCTTTAATGTTTGCATTGGTTCACACGTTCACTGTGGTACTCCTTCATTCAACCAGGGGATTCTTGAAAAGAGAAAGAGAGGAAGACGGGGGGGGGGGGGTGTGAAGTGAGGGAAACAGATTGTGGGCAGTGCTCTGATCACTTCTCTTCTCACAGACACACAGGGGGAGCCATTCAACTCTGGTAACAGATGGAAGGTCCTGGAGTCTCCCAACTGAACAGTTATGACAGTCCATCTGTAATCTCCACGTTGTGAGGGGTGCTGTGAAGAGAGCTGCTTGGGTAAGACTAGAAGGAACATTAGCCACTCCCGAAGGCCACATGGACAGTGAGCGTCAGAAGTCACTTTGTCTTAGGTGAACATCACCAAGCCTCTGGAGGTTTTGTTACCAATATCCAAGCCCAAGCCTCAAATCCCTTAAAGACAAGGATCCAGGGTCGACTGGGACTCCAGAAAGCCGAGGACCTGGTATGAGGTACTCATGAGGGATGGGGGTGATCACTGACTTCAGAAGGTGGGGTTTCAGCTGCTAATTTGATGATTAAATCCCCTCCCTGGTGGATTCAGGACACACAGGGGCAAAATTCCTCTGGGACCAGACACTTCAGGTTTTTAGTTGGAGCCCCAACCTCGATGATCCAGGCCCGAAGCTCACTGCTCCCAAACCCCTTGAGAGAGACTGGACAGGTGGGCACTCCTGAGACTGCAGAGCGGGAGAGACCACCAATACTGCCCACCCCTGCCCACATCCCTGGCCCAAGAGGAAACTGTATAGGGCCTCTGGGAACCGGAAGATAGGGGCACTCTAACGGCAGATCCCCCGCAGTCCAGACACCGCCCAGACCTGAAGCAAACTGGTCAACAGCTCTCTGCACCCAAACCCCATGGGAGGGAGAGATAACCTTCAGAGTGGCAGACATGCCTGGGAAGCCAGAAGAGACTACACTTTGTCTACATTCTGACTCCAGAGGAAAACACCTAACGATATCTGCGACCCTGGTGCACAGGGCCCCAGGAAAAGGCTGCGCAGGCCATCGTGGTTGCCGCCCTCACTGAGAGCTCAAAAGCAGACCCCACAAGCAACTTGAGCCGTGGGACCACAGGTAAGACCCACTTTTCTGCTCCAAGCGACCTGCCTGGTGGACTCAGGACACAGGCCCACAGGAACAGCTAAAGACCAGTAGACAGGAAAGACTATACGCCCGAAAGCAGAACACTCTGTTCCCATAACTGGCTGAAGAAAACAGGAAAACAGTTCTACAGCACTCCTAACGCACAGGCCTATAGGACGGTCTAGCCACTGTCAGAAATAGCAGAACAAAGTAACACCAGAGACAACCTGATGACTAGAGGCAAGCACAGGAACCCAAGCAACAGAAACCAAGACTACATGGCATCATAGGAGCCCAATTCTCCCACCAAAGCAAACACCGAATATCCAAACACACCAGAAAAGCAAGATCTAGATTTAAAAACATATATAAAAAAAATCCCCTCCCTCCTCCTCATTCTTCTTCCTCTCCCCATCCCCCTCCCCCCATCCCCCTCCCTTGTGTATGCTTTTAGATTTTACTTCCTCTTTGTCTGAGGTTATTTCTGCTGCTGTAACAAATGCCACACACGGAGTAACTTCAAAGCTACAGGACTATTCTGCTCTTAGCTGGAGGTGGAGGCTGATGCAGATCCCAGAGTTCATTCCTTGTGGGTCCTTCTGTGTGATCTCCTATGGCAGCCGTGACTAGCAGGACACTTCTGCTCCATCCCTGTTCATGACGGTCCCACGCTCATGACCTGGTCACCTCCCAACCTCGATTTCAATTGAGGGATTCTGGAGTAGCACATGCATTCAGACCATGTTGCCTGTAAAGCTCGGAGTCCTTGCAGTTAGTTCGTACCCCCTCTCCATGCTCATGCGCAGTGTGTCCCAGTAGGCGGAGCCGGTCCTCTTTACCCTCCTCAAAGAGACAGTCCCAACGTCCACCCCACCACCGAGAAAGCAGGGAGTCTTTCCTGCTGCCTGGACACTCCAGGGTTGAGGAAGACTTCCTTCCACTCCACTTTAGATTTATCTGGGCCTCTTCTCTAAGATGCCTTCATGTGCAGCCTCTTAACAATTAAGCCAGCTTGGTGCGGTTCCGAACCTGAGACCGAAGCAATGGAGCTGTGGTCCTGGAGATGGCCAGGCATGCCCTTGGGCGGGGAGGCGAGAAGCCGTGTTCCTGGGACCAGCCTCTAAAACAATCCAGGCATTTTTATCCTTTTGATTTTGACACGGGATTTATTTGACACACTACTTGCTTAGGCTAGCCTTGGACTCATCATACAGTCCAGGCAGGGCCTTGATCTTATAATTCTCCTGAGTAGCTGGAACGACAGGTCTGAGCTGCTATGCTAGCTCAGGGAAGGTTTTCTCTGTCTGTCTGTCTGTCTTTCTTTCTTTCTTTCTTTCTTTCTTTCTTTCTTTCTTTCTTTCTTTCTTAAGTATGAGACTCATTTATTCAACATATATTTACAAAACCTTTATTACGGCAACAGATTGTTTAAGCATATATAATACCCGTGTAACATATTGCACACATAGCCAATGCATGTTGACTGTAGGGTAGACTCTTGATGTAACACAATGTATAGAGGCATGATGTCACCCTATATAATTAGCATGTAGGATGTAGATATATGTTTCTCTGTAGAGAGATATGTAACATCAGTATCCAGCATTGTCTATATTTAGCATGTACAGCCCAGCAGCATTGCCCGGCATAAAGTACGCTCTCAATGAAAGCTCAGCAAAAGAGAAAAAGAAGCTGTTGGCAGTGACTCAGCTTATTTAAGTCATTATGGCTTAGGCTAAAGAGGGTCCAGTCTAAGGCAGTGGTCCCTGTGGCTGGCACTAATGCAGTCCACAAGGAGGAAGGGAAGTTTCTGAGAACAAGACCAGGATCCCCTACCTCACATGCTGAGCCTGGAGCCAGATCCCATCCCTGGGCCCAGGCTACCTTTGATGGAAGGTTTTTGAGAGAAACAATGGTCAAAGCAAGCCCTTAAAAAAATATTAAAAAGTATAAGTTAGGGCTGGTGATGCAACTCGGTTGTAGACTACTTGTCTAGTGTGATAGAGGCCTTCGATTTAATTCCCTCCATAGTGAAGGGTGGGGTGGGGTACACCTCACATAGCAGACTGAGAAACTTCCCAGCTCACACATGTGAGGGTTTCCCCACCCGGAGGCACCCCAGGCAGCAGTCTTCCCTACGGCCTGGCCCCACTAGCTCTTCCCTGACTGACAAATTCCTATTCTCCTGCCTTTCCACCTCTGTAAAACATTGCCAAATGGATTGGATTTAAATTCTAGGTAATAAAAACATAGAGTAAGGCAAAATAAATGGGAATGCTTTAAGTAACGTGCTCCGTCATCTCATAAAAGCCTCTTAAATTGATTACCTCAGAGCGCATGGTGTAGACTCCAGAAAGACTGTATCTGGTGTGGGGACTCTGGCAGACCCCCAAGTCTGGGCTGCAGTTGCTGCAGTCATAACTCTTCCTCGTGCTTTGTGTGTGACGTGCAGGGCTTTGCGTGATGCGTTTCCTTCCTCCACCAGACATTGTCTGAAAGTCAGAACCATGATTAAAAGCAAGTCCAGCCTGCTCTGTCTGGCCTCACTAAACCAGCAGATATCTTTGGCCACAAAAATTCCTAGGATTATTTTCAATGGTAACAAAAAACCAGGGGAATGAAGAGTCACCCCAGTGTAGGACAGATCTGTTTTTGCACAAGCCTGGTAGCCCTTTGGTGGGGCTGGTTGGGCATAGGACCGACCGGCAATGATTCTGAGCCCTCATCCTGGTACTCAGAGGGAAATGGAGACTCTGCTGTGTCTAGAGCACTCTCAAAAATGTTTTCCACCCTATTCTGGAATCTTCTCTGTCTTTTCCTGTGCTTGGTGGCTGCTCTGTGCTTAGGGGTAGACTGAATGGAACCAGGAGGTTGATTCAGGGATTCTACAAAGTTGAAGGACTACGTGGATGATTTGAAAGTGGGAATGTTAGGTTAGGCCTGGGAGTCATCATCCATGGCCTATAGAAGTGGGAGATCTTTTTAGCTGGATGTTAGATGGCCTAAGAAGGGAGCAAGCCCAGTGATGTGCTTTCCAGTGAATGGTATGTTTTCCCTGGCTGCTTAAGACTTTGTGACGCTTCATCTTACCAAGCTGGTGGGAGTTGGAATTAATACACAAACAGAAAGGTCTTTTCTAACTGTAAATGGCGCCATCCCACAGGTTTAGGTTCCAGACTGAATTAAGAAAGGAGAAAGTAAGACGAATGTAGCCATTCATCATACTCTGCTTTGTCATTGTAGACACATGTGACTTTTTCTGATAGCACACCCTCTCCGCCATGATGGGATGCTTCCTTAGAACTGTGCAGCAGAGCATGTTTCTTCCCTTGAATTGCTTCCTGTCAGGGAAAAAGAAAAAAAGGTACAGCTGGAAATAATCATATCGTGAGAATTGAGTCAGTTTTAGAAACACAAATTTCACACATATGGTAGTTTGAATGAAAATGGCCACGTAGGTTCACAGAGGTTGGCATTATCAGGAGGTGTGGCCTTGTTGGAGGAAGTGTGTCACTGTGGGTGGGTTTGAGGTCTCATTTACCTGCCGGCCTGGAGGTAGAACTCAGAGCAACTTCTCCAGCACCATGTCTGCCTGGACGCTGCCATGTTTCCCACCATGATGATAATGGACTAAACCTCTGAACTGTAGGCCAGCCCCAATTAAATATTTTCCTTTATAAGAACTGCCATGGTCATGGAGTCTCTTCATAGCAATGGAAACCCTGAGACAACGTGTTTTCTCTCATTTGTGGGTCCTAGACTTTATATATACACAAATCAGATATTACAGGCGACAGAGTGGAAGTGAAAGTGTCTTAGGTAGAAATCAAACTCGTGCAAAGGGGAGGAGAGTAGAGACATGCTCGAAGTACATTCTATACGTGCTTGAGAAGGGCTGTATTCAATCCTGTACACTAAAATTAAAGTGATAAGTCATGGTGTGGCTGGAAAAGCTTTGCCCCTTAGGTTTGCACAGATGGACAGGTTTGGGAAGTGACTGGCAAATCCTGCCTGTGTGACTCACAGAACTATCTTGAGCTCATGCTTAAACCACAGTGGGTACTGAGTGTTGCAGGAAACACTAAAAAATACGCCATCCCACGCTAATGCCAGCTACTCTCTGGCTCCGGTCGTCCGGTCACATCCATGGCTAGCTCCATGTGGTGGCCGCCCATCTCACGGCTCTCTTGTGCGGATTCTGCTCACATTCCCAGCCATCTGCCTTCTGTGGTTATTGTCACAAATCCCCATAACCCGGTAAAATCAAAACTCTAGAGGCTTGTAATTTATTAATCAGGTTTATATCAGTAAATTCTCACCCCACAAAATGTCCGCACAATGAACTCAGAGCCAATTGATATCGATATAAACTGCCTACCTAGATAAGACAAATCGTCCTATAATAATCCACCCCTTATAAGACATTCATAGCTACCTGTGGCTCTTTAAAGCCACACGGATCTGGGCTGTCTTTCTCTTCCTCCATCTTCCTTCCTTCCTCTCTCCCTCCTCTCTCTCCCACCTCTCCAGAACACCCCACCCGCCCTCCTTTTCTACCATCCCCTGCCCTCACCTGCTTACAGACTGCAATCTACAGCCGAGACTGTATTTGAAGTGACTGTGAGTGTCCCCAGCTGGACTCCCTTGCCCTGGCCTTCTAACACTGCCCTGGGCTTACTCATCTCAAATATAAATGTGACTCCATTATGTCCTCTTTAAAACTCTCAAGGTTTCCGCGCAGATCTCAGGCAAAAATACAAATGGTTTGGCAGATGACTAAAGCCAGCATCACTTGGCCCCTGGCAGCCGCCCTGGTCACGCATCAATGCTGTTTTTATTTGCTCGTGCTATCCCAGCTGTGCAGAGCTGGAGAGGCCCCGAGGTGACCTACAGATCCGTCTAATGGCCTCTCCTACAACAGTAACAGACTCCTACCCATCATTCAAGTCCCTGTTTACCCCATGACACGCCCCCCCCCCATACAAACACCAAACTCTTTAACAAGCTTTCATAGCTTCTTCCCGCCAGCCATCTTCTCGTTTGTCTCTTTCCCAGCACCTGTCAGAGAGTAGCTGACTCCTGTTCTTCAGCAGGGTAGTTGTTACATAGGGAAGACTTTTCAAGACCCCTCTCTTAGCCTGTGCCCTTGAGAATTCTAATGTGGCAGGTCTGGGTGGGGCTGCGACTCTTGTATGTAGTGATGGGAATGGGCGGGTGTTGATCAAGAATTGTTCATTAAACTAGGCTGTGTCCATTTCTTACCACTTGAGTGTCATTTGCTAGACTCCTGGTTGAGGTGGGGAGGAAGAAGAAACAAGGGAGCGAAAGGATGAAGGAAAAAGAGGAAGGAGAAAGGCAAGAGGGGGAGATGGAAGATGGGGGAGGGGGAGGAAGACACACAAGGAGGGAGGGATGAAAGCAAGAGTAAGGTGGGTGTTTGAGGCTTACGGGAAGGACCTCAGCCACAGTGTCCCATGCCAAGTGAGTGGACAGCATTTCTCCTGTCACGCCATGATGTCACCGACCACACACTCTTGGTGTGAAAGAGTGGATTTTAGGCTCACTGGACCCCTGCTGCTTATGGAGCCTGGTCCTGAGACAGGGATGGAGTAACCTGCTGCCACCCTGTGCTCCGTTCCCCATGCCCACAGTTCCACCATTAAACTAACAGGCGAGAGCAACGCGGTAAGGGATACCTTTTCATACAAAAGATGTATTTGAGGAAGTGTGAGTGTCTGTTTCCCGATTAAATGACAGAGGGTCTGGAGACAGTCTCGTGGCACATCCTTCGCTTTGTGTTCTCTTTCCAAACCATAGAGTTGAGCCAGAAAGCACGGCTGACAAAATGGAGACTCCCCTGGGCCACCAGCACTGTTGCTAGGTATAACTATTAAAAAGCTCAAACATGGCTCACCCAGCTCTCAGACGTGCACCGGAGTGACATGCCTGGCAGGTACAGCCCAAGAAACAAACAACTACAAAAAGCACAGGCTGTCATGTGACTGCGGTGGAACAGTCAGAAGAGATCCGAGTGACACAGCAGGTCTGTCTGGGAACAACTGGTGGGCAGAGGTGGGTTCCACACTGTGGTTGAATTTTACTAACGGATGCTCTGAAGGGCAGCAAGCGTGCTGTCTTCCTCACACTGGGGTTATCATATGATATATTACGTACGTTTTAAAGATTTTTACCCTGTTTTTAATTAGGTGTCCATGTGTATGCCTTTGTGTGGCTGTGTGTGTATTAATGCAGGTGCCCACAGACTCCAAAGGAGGGCCCTGTATCCTCTGGCGTTTGAGCTCAACGTGGTGGTGACCTCCTTCGATGTGGGTGCTGACAGCCAAAGCTGGGCCTTCTCAAAGAGCAGCGAGCACCTGTTCCCACTGAGCTGTCTCTTCAGTCTCCTGGTTTCTGCCATTTTCTCCTCAGGTTGGTTACAATAACTTTTCTTTTAACTTTGAGGGGTGGGGGGGAATAATGAAACTAGACTGAACACAGCCTGCAGACATTAATTAGGCTAATCAACCCAAGTGTGATCTTTCTCTGCCTAAGCAATGAAGGCATCACTAGAGGTCAGATAAAGTCATGAAACCCTGGAGGAGCTAGTAACAGCTTAGCATTCTAATTCCCTTTACCAAAGATCTGATCCGAAATGGCCTTCATGATGTTTAGAGCCCGTGCCTGTTAGGCTGTGAAACGCAGAACATCACAAAACGGGCTGTGTAAAATGCAAACCTCCCAGCTGTGTGGGTTGGTGATGGAGGTCCCAGTTGGATTCCCACCGGAGCTCATTACCATTCCGGTTCAATGTGGGCACTGCTTTTCTGATTCTTGGCTGGTTTTTTTTTCCCTTCCCAAATGGCTGCACGTTGTACTTAAGTAGCTTCTCTGATTATCTTCTGAGCGTTGTGATGGCCTCTTCAAATGGGAACAGCTGTGCAAGGCAAACACACAAGCAGAGCGTATGGTAATTCGGGAGGGTAAATTAGGGCAGTGTCACATGTTCCTGTGACTATAAAGCAGTATAGCCAAATTTCGGTAAACTGCGCTATGTTATCCGGAAGGCAGGAGAGGTGAGGAACGCTAAGGTCATGTGATCATGGTGGTCGGAGGGAACATGGGAAGCTGCCAGGTGAGGGAAAGAGGAGACAAAGTAGAGGTGGAGAGGTCGGCAGACACAAGAAGTGAAAAGGAAAGAGGTTGCTTGTAGTATCTATTCCCTACTTAAAAGGAGTCCAGAAGACAATAACAGTGGCCCAAGTCTCTCCTCTGATAGCCTTAGAGTTGCTAATGCTGACAGAGTGATCCTGTCTTTGCTGTCTATCGCTGTCTTTGCTTTACTAACAGAAACATAATAAAGATATTGCTTCTATCAGTTATTATTACTTTTAAAGACATTTTAAACATTTTGTTTATTTATGTGTCTCTGTATGAGTATGCGCAGATGGGTGTGGCCGCCCATAAAAGCCAGAAGGAGGAGCAGGGAGCTCTCTGGAGCTGGACTTAGAGGTGGTTGTGACTTCCTGGCAATGGGTTTGAGAAGCGGAACTTTGAACCTCTACAAGAAAAGCAAACACTTTTGACAGTTGGGCCATCTCTAAAGCACTGCCCATACAGCCCCACATCATTAAATTAAAAATAAATGTGGTCACCTTAAAAAAATGTGTATTAGATACCTGAGATTTATGACAAAAAGAGCAGAAAGTGGGATTGGGTATATTTATTTGTTTCTCTGGCTTCTGGTTTTAAGATGGAGGCTTTAGGTCATGTTAGGCAAGGAGTAAAATGAGGAAAGCAGAGACAGACCTCCCTCCCATCCCTGCCCCAACCTTACACTTGCTGCTTCCTCTAAGAGAGACCGCCCTTCTGGAAAAATCTTTACATCCCAGACCCACCCAGTGAGAATAGCATTTCTGTGTACCATTATCTGGTTACCTCACTGTTGCTGACAAAACCAAATTTAGGGAAAAGGGGTTTATTCTGGTTACTGTTCAAGGAACAATGCACCATAGCAGGGAAGTCCAGACAACGGGAGCCTGAAACAGCTGTCTGGTCTGTATGTGTCCATGTCAGGAAGCAAAGAATGAGCAGTAAGTCAGGCTGGGCTGTATGACCTCCAGTCCATCCTCTAGTAACTTACGCCCTCTAGCAAGACTCCACACCCTAAAGGTTCCACCACTTTTCCAAATAGTGACACCAAGTAGAGACCAGACATTCTGGTGAGGGAGCCTAGGGGGGACGTTTCACATTCAAATCACAACCATACAAAGATGAGAGCACCAACCTGAGTGATTGTTATGGTTTGAATCTAAAATGGTGTTCTATTTTGAGGGTTGTGGAGCATTAACAGGGTCTGCTTGATTGGTGGGAGCAGATTAGGAGCAGCAGAGGACCATTAAGGATCAGCCCCATCTCTGGTTCCAGTCATTGGTCTCTGCATGCTGTTCACTATGGTGTGAGCGACTCTGTTCTCTGGTCTGTTGCCATGGGAACCCCTTCTGCTGCACTTTCCATTAGTCTGTCCCTCTGCTGTACCTTCCCTGCTAGGTAGGCTGAAATTGCTCTGAAACCAGGAGCCAAGATAAAGCCTTCCTCTCTTAAATTGCTTCTGCCTTATATTTTGCTATGACAACAGGTGAGTAAAGCAATGATCTGCGTACATGAGAAAATAGGTACTGTTTTGCCACAAAACCATGAAAATCTAAACGGAAATGAAGACACATTCTCAACACATCCTCCTGGAACTGAATTGTACTCTAGGCCAGAGCTCAGAGGCCCCATTAGCAACAGCTGATGGAGATGCTAGACTCATTGATTCCTGCTGCAGAATTCCTCATGTCTACCAACCCTACCCTACCTATCGCAAAGATGTCCCAGTAGGGATAAGAGGATCTCCTTCTTTAGAGGGTCTCTAGTGGGTTAGAGCTAAAACAACAAGACCTCAGAAAAGGGAGGGAGGGATTTTGGACCCCAGAAGAAGCTGTCCATGTTTTCATCCAGTTATTGAGAAGGTTGTATTCTACATTTAGCAAGCCTCTCATTTCTAGGAGACAAAGAAACAACATATCTGGGACCCTGAAGAGCTTAAATCTGTAATACTTGGGGTTTGCACTCAGTAAGGTGGGCAAAGAGTTTTTAGACTTAAACTGTGGCAGGAGACAGAGACAGAGCGAACTGCATACACAGTAAATATGGAGTGGAGTACATAGTGTAGGGCCAAAGTGACAAATATTATAAAAGAAGTTGTGCAGGGCCATGAGATGAGGGTGGTGCAGGAGCCGAGTGTGCTGAGGTGGGGGAAGGCTCCGTAGAGAAGGCTTCACCTCATTCTGCGGTCATTGCATTTGGCTGGTCTCTATTCAGTCTCAGGCCATGATGTCCTTTTCCAATTGTAATGATCGTACAGGTCCCCAGGGGATGTTGTTAAACTGAGGTCCTGATGCAGGAAGTCTTTAAGCCCACACATTTGTAATAAGCTCCCAGGGGATGGAGGAGCCACTGGTTGCTACATCGTAGTTGGACCAGTGAGGCTCGATGGAGCCGTGGCCATATCTGGCTTCTTCCATTCCTGGCCCTCACGTAGCCATCCTGCATGTACGAGGAAGTTCTCCATAAATATGTTGCCTGTGTAAACTGGGAAAAGATACATAGCACAGGAGATGTCAAACAGCACTAATGAATAGCTAGGCTATGGGATTGACTGACTTAATGGGTCCCTTTCAGAGGCAGGCCCTCATTACAGCTAGGTTCGTTTGCACTTTACTGTAATAACATTTAAACCATACAGAATTAATTCCGTCTTAAATGGGGGATGTCATTAGTGTCCCTGAAAGATTTCTTGTCCTGGAATTTTTAATGAATTCATCATGAATTTGAATTTGTTCTATCTATAGCCTCGGGGCTGGTCCCATGCTTAGAAAATGACCCATCTAGTCTAATTTGATGGGTGCCCGGAATGGGCCATCTGCTCAAAAATAATTCTTGCTCCGATTCCAGAAAATTCACCATCGGAATTTAACTTAATAAATCAACAAATAATTTGATGGATAATTAAAGTCAGTAAATATTTACAAAATACTTACAACTTGCAAAGGGCTGAAGATTGCAAAAAGATAGATGGCACAGTTTCTGCCTGCAAGGACTTTCAGCAGGCTTTGAAGATAAAGGGAAAAAAATCCACATTCAGATGTGTAGATGACACAAGGCTTCCCCAGTGTCTCTTTTACAACCTCTAGACAGTTTCACCAGGGAGGGCATAAAATGATGTCTTCCATGCTTGTGGGCCTTTGGAATTCGACAGGGGATAATTCTCACTATGTGTTGACTGGGTCCCTTCCAATAAAACCTCTCTCCCTCTGAGCCCGTTTCATTATCTAGAAAAATATTAATATCCTCCTGCTCTTCCTCCTCCCCACGTAGCTTTGAGACCTACGGAAATTACATAGCAAAAGCACTTCAGACACAACATCATGCCTGAAGCAGGCTAAAGAGAAGGGTCAACTCCCACTTCCTTGAGTAGAAAAATCTGGGGGCATCACTCCCTCAACAGACCCTTCAGGTCGGTTTCCCAGGGTCAGGTCAGATGACAAACTGAACTGTGGCCCTTCCTTCTCCTGATTCTGCAGGTCACCCAGAGATGTAAATGCTAACAATCTATTCAGGCAGGGCAAAGGTCAGAGCAAGACTTCAGGGGACAGGCTAAAACCAAATGAGAAGTTCAGGGTTTCTCCTGGAAAGAGACACTGGAGTCTGGAGGAGGCAGATCAGTCATTTCCAGAGGGGAAAACAGCAAAGCCACAGAGGAGAAACGCAAGGCGGTCAGAGGGGAGGGAGCAGTTGAAGTGCGGAGAGCAGAGAGCTGAGGGAGCTGAGGGAGCTTCGATCTTTCTTACAGACAGGTAACAACCAAGGCCACCACCTGAGGATGGAAATGCAACAGCCTCAGGAGCCCTCTCTATTGATGATGCTGAGTGAGGAGGGATTGAAGGCACTGGGCTCTAAGTCCTGGGAGATCAGTGCCTCTGTCTGTCTGTCTGTCTGTCTGTCTGTCGTCTCAGTGTGCTAAGCAAGCTCTACCCCTGAGCTATATTTCCCCAGTACTCCTATAACTTTTTTTGATTTTGGGACAGAATCTACGTTTCTTGGGCTAGCCTTGAACTTCGCTCCGTTAGCCTAGGCAGGCCTTGATCTTGCCATCTTGCTATCTCAGCCTTCCAGTGGCCAGGTTACCAGCCACCAACCAGACTAGTAGGTCAGCGCCTCCAGCAGATGGGAAACAGGAAGTATGGAGAAAGCACCAGGTTCACCCAGACCCACACTAGAGTCACAGGCAAAGCGCCTTGGAGCGTGTAACCAACCACATTCTGTGTCCTTGTGTCTCACATGACAGTGCATACAAGGGAGAAGAGGCCAGGGCTAATGGCTAGAATGTGTTCTCCTGAGCAGGCAGGAAAGGTCCTGACCCTTTTGAGTATGCGGGACCAGTAAAGGAGGCATCACACCCTGCCAGGAGCTCCAGGACCACCGGGTGGCTTCTGTACCTGAGTGGGGCTGGGTCATTAGAGTTTATGTCCAGCTTTGGTCTCTTCCTCCCCAGTGCCTGGAAACACATAAAACGAAGATTCTCTGCTCCTTCTAAAACCAGTCTCTAGTGCAGCTGATCTGGTTTTCTGGATCCCTTGAATTCCTTGTCAAATTTTCATTTTTCTTCTGCCTTGAGTCTTAGGCCTCACCCTCCTTTTGTACTCTGACTAAACACATGGGATACTGTATTGCTACTGTCTCTAAAACTAACCCTAAATCAAGCCTTCTTGGGCTGGCTGCTCCTTCTCCTCAACACTTCACTATTAAAGAGCCCTTGCTGCTCTTGAAAAGGACCCAAGTTCGGTTCTTAGCACCCACACCAAACATCTCCCAATCTTCTGTAACTCTAGTTCCAGAGGATCTGATGCGTATTACACCCCTGCGCACACACAGGTACCCATAGATTATATTTTTTAAGGCAGCCTTCTTCCCTCATTTCTTCTCTCTCACCACTAGCCATGAATCTGTCATGGCAGAGGACACCTGTCGTCCTGGTATCCCTGTCATGATAGGGGGAAGCCTGTGACCCCAGCATCAGAGAGGCTGAGGCAGGAAGACCAAGGGTTCCAAACCAGTCTGGGCTATACAGTGAGACCCCATGTCAAAAAGAAAAACAGAAGAGAGCATAAAAATATCTGTTTGCTTGATTATAGGCTTGATTAATATTACTACAGAAATTTGAAGAACACAAAAAATTTTTAAAATTACCCACAAGCCCACAATGAAGAGATAACCACTCCCCTCAGCAGGCTTCCCTCTGGGCCTCCTTATCTATGAGTTTAGATGAATAGTTGGCTTATAGATGGGTATATGTATAGACAGACTTGCGAGCGGTGACACTCATCCTAATTTGTGATTTTATAAGTTTGGCTTAAAATACTATTTTAATCCTAGGGCATTTAAATGACTATGTTAATGGTCAAGTAACATTTCATGTTAGATATCCTGTATTGAGCACTGACATATTTTCCCCAACAATTATACTGTTACAATCAGCTTTCTGTCAAAATTTTTGTCTATAGTTGTATAGAATGTGAATGCTTAGAAATGATATCCTGGGCTAAAGGTCTGTGTATTTTTAAAGGTCTTGACCCATGGTTTATACATTTGTTTACAATTGTCCCGGGATGTCCTCGGAGGTATGGACTGGGGGAGCGTCTCAGTCTCTAGAATGCTGCTTGCCTGCTGAGCATGGGTCACCAAGCTTCCTTTCCAGCACCATACAAACTGGGCACGGCGGTGCACACTCATGGTCCCAACACTCAGAGGTGAAGCCAGGACAATCAGAAGTTCAAGGTCATCTTCAGATACATACACAGGGAGTTTGGGGTCAGCCTGGACTACAGGATACCCTGTATAACTACCTACCTAACTAACTAACTAACCAAATAATTAATTAGAAAAATTAAAAAAATACCCTTGGTATTTTTGGTATTTTTGGTATTTTATTGGTCCTGAAAACCTCCATCCAATCCCCAAACCCACAGATACACAAGTGCCCTATGCAAAATGTCATTGTGGTGGCTAACCTTAGCTATTATCATGATCGAATGTGAAATCAACTAATACTGTGGAAGGCCAGCTAATCAGCCCCCTTTGTGATATAAATTCACTCTACCCATTCCATTCCTTTAGAGCCCCGATTACCACAGGCAGCATTTGCCATAATGTAGGCAAGGCCCCACACACACAGACCGCATAGACCACCTATCACAGTGTAATGCTAGGCAAATAGTTATCACAAGGCATTACTTAATAAATTGCAGACTGAAAACGGGCCTGTGTATGTTCAGTACGCACCCAATTTATTGCCAAATACCACAGTTGAGTCTGCAAATGTGTGCACCAGTGGAGACCCAGCTGAGTCTGCGAGCTATGTTTTAAGATGCACTTTGCTACCACTGGCTACCACTGTTCTTTCTCTCCTGAACTTTTCAGCCTAGCTTTGCTCTTTTTTAAAACTCTGCCAGAATCAGAATCTCCTCTCTTTACTTCTCCAATCCCCTAATTCTTAAGCCCCAAAGTCCCCAGTTAGTGCCCTCTTTGTCTCTGCAGCATCTGTTTGTCACATCTTCCCTTAGTGTTCTGATTCTTCACGGCTCTGCTTCCTCACTGAACCCCCGCTCAGTTCTCTCTCCTATACCAACCCCTCACTGGCTCCCTGGGTCCTTGTTCTTTACTGAATATGTAAATGGGCCATGAAGAAGAAACACTACCTTGGGCAGTGCCACCGCTAGGCAGGTGAGCCTGGGTTGTATACGAAAGCAAACTGAGAAAGCCATGGGGGAGTGAGCCAGGAAGCAGGGTTTCTTCATGGTCTCTGTTTCAATTCCTGCCTCCGGGTCCTGCCCTGGCTTCCCTCAATGATAAACTGTGAGCTGAAAGTTATACATGAATGGAACTCTCTTCCCCTGTGCTGGTTTGGGTTAATAGTTCATCACAGCAACAGAGAGCAAACTAGAGTAACCACCTACAAAACAGTGGCCTACTTTGAAGCTTTGAAGACAGACAGACGCACAGACACACAGATACACAGACACACATACAAAGAGAGAGAGAGAGAGAGAGAGAGAGAGAGAGAGAGAGAGAGAGAGAGAGAGAGATTTGGAGAAGGGGTCCACTTTGGAGAGTGAAGGAAGAGATGATGAACACACCTGTCTGGTTCTCCAGAGCTGGAGCTGTCCGTCTTAGTGACTGTCCTGGTAGGATGAACACCCTGCCAGCCATAACCTGGTCCTGGTCCTGGACCTGGTCCTGGTCCTGGTCCTGGTCCTGGTCCTGGCCCTGGTCCTGGCCCTGGTCCTGGTCCTGGTCCTGGCCCTGGCCCTGGTCCTGGTCCTGGACCTGGTCCTGGTCCTGGTCCTGGTCCTGGTCCTGGTCCTGGTCCTGGTCCTGGTCTGGTCCTGGTCTGGTCCTGGTCCTGGTCTGGTCCTGGTCTGGTCCTGGTCTGGTCCTGGTTCTGCCCACCAGCTCCCTCTGAGTTAAGTCACCTTCCCTGGCCTGAATCCTTCTGGGTTTCCTGTCACTGCATCAGAGGCAGTAAGACCACAGACAGTGGTTTCCTGTGGCATGACTAGTGACCTTACCTTCTTGCCCCAAGCCCAGGGTGGGCCAAATTCTGGTCCAGGACCAGGTCTCATTTTCCTCTGTTCAGTTGTAATCCATAGAAATAAAAATAACAAAGCTGCATCTACCATCCCTGGCCATTCTGCTGAGTCCATGGCAGGCTCCTATAACATCAGATGTTATCTGGAGCCAGAGGAGGCCAGGCTCCACTGCCCTTTCTTTCTCTCTCCCTGACACATCACCCACAGCATTTCTACATCAGAAGACACCATTATTTAGAAATCATCATTGTCATCCTTAGAGTACCCAACAGCCTTCAACGTCTTAATGGAAAGAAAATTGTCAGTATGATCGCAGTTCAAGACCTCAGCTCCCTTACGGGATATTAACTCTTTGATGTCCATCATGGGCCTGTGGAGACAGCAGAGGCCTACCATTTGGGAGTTACCAGTTGTGCTGTGGTTTCTCTGTGAGGAACTGGAGTAAGCCACTTAGCAGGCGAAGTGTGACTGTTTTTATGGGGAAAATTGTATGTTTGGGGGGACTGCAAGGTTCGTGGAATTACTCTTCTGCAAACATGAGAGCTATACATCTATTTTTATAGGTTGACAGACAGTTCTGGATGCTGGATGAGTCTTGACCTCAGCAGACAAAGTGCTTGCCACTCATATCTTTTTAGCTGGGATAGGATGCAAATTTAGGTGTTTTATGCGTGCATGTGCTTGTGTGCATGTGCATGAGTTGTGCGTGCATGAGTGCATGCGTGTGTGCATGTGTGTGTGTGCTCTCAGACAGTCTCTCAATGGTCTTGAAGTGAGGCTGGCGGTCAGCAAGCCCAGCTATCCTGCCTCTGCCTCCTACAGCATTCACACAGTACAGCACTGGGGTTGTAGGCATGCACGTCCACACCCAGTGTTTTGTGTAGGCTCTGGAAATCCCAACTTAGGCCCTAAAGTAGATCTGATGTACTATTAGCCTGTGAATAAATGTTATAATTATAAATTAGTAACCATTCGCAGCCAGATGTTATGATTTGCTCCTATAATCCAAGTCCAGGAGAGCCATCCTTGGCTACACATTGAGCTCTGGGCCAGCCTGGGGGTGGGTTGGGGAGCAGAGTGAAACTGTCTCAAAATATTAAAAAGTAAACTACCCAAAGGTATAAATACAAACTTTATAAGTAACTTTGTTTGTTTTATATCAATATTTTATAATCTGAGTAAAATTCTTCAGCAAATGTTCCAACATTCCAAATTTCTGCATGCCTTCAGTACACATAAAATGTCTCATTAATAATTGTTGTAAGTAGTCATCTTTGTTTATCTTCTGCTTTCTGCTGAAGGTTAAAGCATTGTGCACATGTAAATACTGATTTCTCTACTTGCTTTTTAGTATTATATAATGTTCTATTAATTCTTCGAGAATTTCATAATGTACACAATGCATTTTGACCATGTTTACCCTTTTCCCCTTTAACCAACCTTCCTTCTCTCTCTCTGTCTCTCTGTCTCTCTGTCTCTCTGTCTCTGTCTCTGTCTCTGTCTCTCTCTCTCTCTCTCCCCTCCCTCCCTCCCTCCCTTCCTTCCTTTTATAATTGACCTATCCCAACTTGTTGCCCATGCACTCATGAGTGTGGGGTCTGTCATCACTGGAGATGCTCAACCTACTACGGGCTATAACCTTACAGAAAACAGACTCTCCTCATCCCAGATGATGTTAACTCTCAATAGCTTCTTGGGTAGGGGTAGCGACACATGAGCTCCCTCCTCCTCCATGCTGGAATGTTGACTGGCTCGGTCTTGCATGGTTTGTGCAGTCAATTATAGCTACTGAGAGTTGATGAGATTCAGTTATGTCCAGAAGACACTGTTTCACTCCTAGTCCCCCTAATGTTTGGTTTTCACATCCCCACACCTTCAAGATGTTCCCTGAGCCTTGCGAGGAGGAAGTTCCATTCATGACTGAGAACTCCACAGACACTTGTTTTCTGCACTTGGATCCGTTGCAAATTTCTGTACAAAGGAACTTCACTGAGGTCTGAGATGGGCACTAATCTATGGGAACAGATATATAACTTTAGAGGGCAGTTTGATACTGACTTTACCACTGTGGTCTATCAGCTCACCAACCATGGGTTCTTGAGCAGATTTACAGCACCAGGTATACATTTCATCCTGTAAGGCTGAAATTCAATCAGAAAGTAATTGGTTACTACTGAAACATTTGTACCCCTATTGTACCTGTAGACACCTCTTGTCATGCTAATTGTAGCTTGTAAGATTCATGGCACACACACACACACACACACACAGAGAGAGAGAGAGAGAGAGAGAGAGAGAGAGAGAGAGAGAGAGAGAGAGAGAGAGCAGCCTGCATAGTCCCATTTAATATTGTGGAAGCTAGAGAGCAGGGAGGAAGCTTCCTGGTCAGTACCAATTTGGTTTCTACAAATCCTGAGATCAAAGTGCATGGTGTCTTCAGCAATAGGGTCTTACTGTCAAGTTCTGGTGGGCAAACAATAGAATGATAATATTTTGTGCAATAACAATTTTTAAAGGCTGTAGAAGACAGATGAAGCAGTGACAAGAACTCTTTGAGCTGTTAATTAAGAGGGTACTTAAAACAGATTGGATTGTTTGTTGGAACAGGAAGAGCTGCAGGAACATAACAGGCTCCTAGGCATCCTCCTAATCCTGCCCATGATGGCTACCTCCAAGAGAGATACCAGAATCTGTTGAAGAAGAAAACAGTTACTTTAGCGGGGTCTGGGGTGGGCAGAAGTATGTAAAACTTTTGCCAAATCCTCTGAGGTAACCCCTGCCAAACACTCAGAGGTACAATCAGAAAAGAGCCATCTGGAACCTACTGTCATTCTGGTGCTTGATATGAGCAGGGAGGAAATGATCCGGCCACATAACCCAGAAAATGTGCAAGGATGCAGGAAACAGAAGCAGATGCCCAACAGGAGGCCTGCGCAAGTAAGTGACAAGAAGATGACCTGAGAAGGGGCAGCCTGCTGTTCTGGAGTCTCGATTCCAGCTGTGGCAGTGGGCAGCACACTCTTGCCTCGCTGCTTTCGTAATGGCTGCTTTGTTTTGTCTCCAGTGTTTGTTGGTTGATTGGTTTTAAAATGAGTTTCTTTGACAGTAAAAATGAGTTCTCCTTACACATTAGTAACACTGTTCTCAGTGGGATGCCTTTCCATCTCTAAGATTGACTTCAAGGGCCTAACTTTCCCTCTATCTGGAGGACACTAAAAATGAGGACCTCAGAGAGCAGAGCCTTCAAGGGGAGGTGCGTGGCTTCAAGGTTTCTGGCCATAGAAACGGTTGAGCTCTCGAGACTTGAGACTTCAGATGATACCATCATCCTCTAATGCTGAAAGATGGAGACAACACACTCAATCAGTAGTCCTGATTTTTAGCTAAGTGGCCAGCCACATGCTGTCCTAGTGCCTCAGTCAGGTGTTAGCAATGTGTTTGGGCTGATTTGCTTACGAGTGAGGACAGTCCCAGACTCTCCACTCCCCCAATGCTTCAATGACAGCTTTTCATTTATCCCCAACCCCAATCCCAGAACAGAGCCCTCTCATGACTGGCATGTGCCAGGCTCAGTGGACATATTACTGAAGAAGAGACAAACTTCCTGCCCTTCAGGAGCTTCTGGATAACAGAGTATTCCGACTCTAAAGAGCTGTGCATACACTGTACACTCCGCCAACTGAAAAGGAGCTATTCTAGGGACGCTAGATCCTCCTCCCAGCTACCTGCATTTCCTCCTTTTGCTTTGCTCCTGATTCCGAATCCCTCTCCTTCATTTCCCCCATCATAACTGCAAGCAGCAGTGGCTGGTACCACCAGTAACTCAAGGATGGAGAAGTTTTATCACTGTATAAACTGATGGCAAATGGCTGAACCCAAGCTGCCCATTTTACTCCATGTTGATGCAGTCAAGGTTAGCATCTGGACTGAGGTGGACAGGTGTTCCATTCAAATAAAAGGCCATAAAACTGTAGAGCAGCTCATTCCTTATTTTCCTATTGGTTATAGGGTAATACGATAATATTTTGAGTGTTTGATTGAATATATTATTAAGCTCTATCATCAAAATTAAGTTTGCCTTTTTAATGTGGCACAAGATGCCCCAACATATAAAAAAGACACGTGCTCCACTATGTTCATCGCAGCCTTATTCATAATAGCCAGAAGCTGGAAAGAACCCAGATGCCCTTCAACAGAGGAATGGATACAGAAAATGTGGTACATCTACACAATGGAATATTACTCAGCTATCAAAAACAATGACTATGAAATTCGTAGGCAAATGGTTGGAACTGGAAAATATCATCCTGAGTGAGGTAACCCAATCACAGAAAAACACACATGGTATGCACTCATTGATAAGTGGCTATTAGCCCAAATGCTTGAATTACCCTAGATGCCTAGAACAAATGAAACTCAAGACGGATGATCAAAATGTGAATGCTTCACTCCTTCTTTAAAAGGGGAACAAGAATACCCTTGGCAGGGAAGAGAGAGGCAAAGATTAAAACAGACACAGAAGGAACACCCATTCAGAGCCTGCCCCACATGTGGCCCATACATATACAGCCACCCAATTAGACAAGATGGATGAAGCAAAGGTGCAGGCAGACAGGAACTGGATGTAGATCTCTCCTGAGAGACACAGCCAGAATACAGCAAATACAGAGGCGAATGCCAGCAGCAAACCACTGAACTGAGAATAGGACCCCCATTGAAGGAATCAGAGAAAGAACTGGAAGAGCTCGAAGGGGCTCGAGACCCCTTATGAACAACAATGCCAAGCAACCAGAGCTTCTAGGGACTAAGCCACTACCTAAAGACTATACATGGACTGACCCTGGACTCTGACCTCATAGGAAGCAATGAATATCCTAGTAAGAGCACCAGTGTAAGGGGAAGCCCTGGGTCCTGCTAAGACTGAACCCCCAGTGAACTAGATTGTTGGGGGGAGGGCAGCAATGGGGGGAGGATGGGGAGGGGAACACCCATAAAGAAGGGGAGGAGGAGGGATTAGGGGGATGTTTGCCCGGAAACCGGGAAAGGGAATAACACTCGAAATGTAAACAAGAAATACTCCAGTTAATAAAAAAAATTAAAAAAAAAAGAAAATGTACAATTACAACTGTGACTCTAATTGCCTGCCCCACGATGGGAGTCAGAGATTTTCCAGAATCTATACCATTAAGGAAAGGTTCGGACCGGTGAGCTGAATTAGCAGGTAAAACTGTGTGTCACTCAAATTTGACAACACAAGTTCAATCTCCCGAACCCATCGTGAGAATCAACCCCTGAAAGCTGTCCTCTGTCCTCTACACACTAACAGTATCATGTTGACACCTGCACACACACGAGTACATGCACACCTCCATCACCATCACCATCCTAACTTAAAGGTAAGGGCTCCATTTCTTGCTTTCTTCTCCTATCTGCCCAAACCCCATGCCCACAGTTGTGCTGTGTTTTATCAGGATCTGCCTGTGGCTGGCCCGGAGCAACAGCTGTAAAGGCTTTCATTACGTCATCATTCCTCACGAAAGAAAGAATGCCCAGGGCTGGGCTCCCACTCCAAGACTTCAGAAGACGTTATCTGTCTCTCCTGCCTCTGTACAAAGGATATAGATGGCGTTCTCTAAGATCAGGCTCCCACCAAGATGTCCTGAAGTCTGAGGCAAATGCTTCAATACAGGAAGCTACTTTAGTCCCTTCTCTCTTGGTAACCTGAAGCCGTGTTGTTTCTGTGGATCTGGACACAGAATTAAGAGCCTTGAGTCATTCTGGGATACTGGGGTAAAGGTAGTTTTTTTTTTTTTTTTTACTTTCTTTTTTTTTTATTTTATTTTATTTTATTTTTTTTTATTATCTTGAGTATTTCTTATATACATTTCAAGTGTTATTCCCTTTCCCGGTTTCCGGACAGACATCACCCTCCCCCCTCCCCTTCCTTGTGGGTGTTCCCCTCCCAAACCTCCCCCCATTGCCACCCTCCCCGCATAGTCTAGTTCACTGGGGGTTCAGTCTTAGCAGGACCCAGGGCTTCCCCTTCCACTGGTGCTCTTACTAGGATATTCATTGCTACCTATGGGGACAGAGTCCAGGGTCAGTCCATGTATAGTCTTTAGGTAGTGGCTTAGTCCCTGGAAGCTCTGGTTGCTTGACATTGTTGTACTTTTGGGGTCTCGAGCACCTTCAAGCTCTTCCAGTTCTTTCTCTGATTCCTTCAACGGGGGACCTATTCTCAGTTCAGTGGTTTGCTGCTGGCATTCGCCTCTGTATTTGCTGTATTCTGGCTGTGTCTCTCAGGAGCGATCTACATCCGGCTCCTGTCGGTCTGCACTTCTTTGCTTCATCCATCTTGTCTAATTGGGTGGCTGTATATGTATGGGCCACCTGTGGGGCAGGCTCTGAATGGGTGTTCCTTCAGTCTCTGTTTTAATCTTTGCCTCTCCCTTCCCTGCCAAGGGTATTCTTTTTCCTCATTTAAAGAAGGAGTGAAGCATTCACATTTTGATCATCCGTCTTGAGTTTCCTTTGTTCTAGGGATCTAGGGTAATTCAAGCATTTGGGCTAATAGCCACTTATCAATGAGTGCATACCATGTATGTCTTTCTGTGAGTGGGTTAGCTCACTCAGGATGATATTTTCCAGTTCCAACCATTTGCCTACGAATTTCATAAACTCGTTGTTTTTGATAGCTGAGTAATATTCCATTGTGTAGATGTACCACATTTTCTGTATCCATTCCTCTGTTGAAGGGCATCTGGGTTCTTTCCAGTTTCTGGCTATTATAAATAAGGCTGCGATGAACATAGTGGAGCACGTGTCTCTTTTATATGTTGAGGCATCTTTTGGGTATATGCCCAAGAGAGGTATGGCTGGATCCTCAGGCAGTTCAATGTCCAATTTTCTGAGGAACCTCCAGACTGATTTCCAGAATGGTTTTACCAGTCTGCAATCCCACCAACAATGGAGGAGTGTTCCTCTTTCTCCACATCCTCGCCAGCATCTGCTGTCACCTGAGTTTTTGATCTTAGCCATTCTCACTGGTGTGAGGTGAAATCTCAGGGTTGTTTTGATTTGCATTTCCCTTATGACTAAAGATGTTGAACATTTCAAAAGGTGTTTCTCAGCCATTCGGCATTCCTCAGCTATGAATTCTTTGTTTAGCTCTGAACCCCATTTTTTAATAGGGTTATTTGTTTCCCTGCGGTCTAACTTCTTGAGTTCTTTGTATATTTTGGATATAAGGCCTCTATCTGTTATAGGATTGGTAAAGATCTTTTCCCAATCTGTTGGTTGTCGTTTTGTCCTAACCACAGTGTCCTTTGCGTTACAGAAGCTTTGCAGTTTTATGAGATCCCATTTGTCGATTCTTGATCTTAGAGCATAAGCCATTGGTGTTTTGTTCAGGAAATTTTTTCCAGTGCCCATGTGTTCCAGATGCTTCCCTAGTTTTTCTTCTATTAGTTTGAGTGTGTCTGGTTTGATGTGGAGATCCTTGATCCACTTGGACTTAAGCTTTGTACAGGGTGATAAGCATGGATCGATCTGCATTCTTCTACATGTTGCCCTCCAGTTGAACCAGCACCATTTGCTGAAAATGCTATCTTTTTTCCATTGGATGGTTTTGGCTCCTTTGTCAAAAATCAAGTGACCATAGGTGTGTGGGTTCATTTCTGGGTCTTCAATTCTATTCCATTGGTCTATCTGTCTGTCTCTGTACCAATACCATGCAGTTTTTATCACTATTGCTCTGTAATACTGCTTGAGTTCAGGGATAGTGATTCCCCCTGAAGTCCTCTTATTGTTGAGGATAGCTTTAGCTATCCTGGGTTTTTTGTTATTCCAGATGAATTTGCAAATTGTTCTGTCTAACTCTTTGAAGAATTGGATTGGTATTTTGATGGGGATTGCATTGAATCTGTAGATTGCTTTTGGTAAAATGGCCATTTTTACTATATTAATCCTGCCAATCCATGAGCATGGGAGATCTTTCCATCTTCTGAGGTCTTCTTCAATTTCTTTCTTCAGTGTCTTGAAGTTCTTATTGTACAGATCTTTTACTTGCTTGGTTAAAGTCACACCGAGGTACTTTATATTATTTGGGTCTATTATGAAGGGTGTCGTTTCCCTAATTTCTTTCTCGGCTTGTTTCTCTTTTGTATAGAGGAAGGCAACTGATTTATTTGAGTTAATTTTATACCCAGCCACTTTGCTGAAGTTGTTTATCAGCTTTAGTAGTTCTCTGGTGGAACTTTTGGGATCACTTAAATATACTATCATGTCGTCTGCAAATAGTGATATTTTGACCTCTTCTTTTCCGATCTGTATCCCCTTGATCTCCTTTTGTTGTCTGATTGCTCTGGCTAGAACTTCAAGAACTATATTGAATAAGTAGGGAGAGAGTGGGCAGCCTTGTCTAGTCCCTGATTTTAGTGGGATTGCTTCAAGTTTCTCTCCATTTAGTTTAATGTTAGCAACTGGTTTGCTGTATATGGCTTTTACTATGTTTAGGTATGGGCCTTGAATACCTATTCTTTCCAGGACTTTTATCATGAAGGGGTGTTGAATTTTGTCAAATGCTTTCTCAGCATCTAATGAAATGATCATGTGGTTCTGTTCTTTCAGTTTGTTTATATGATGGATCACGTTGATGGTTTTCCCTATATTAAACCATCCCTGCATGCCTGGGATGAAGCCTACTTGATCATGGTGGATGATTGTTTTGATGTGCTCTTGAATTCGGTTTGCCAGAATTTTATTGAGTATTTTTGCGTCGATATTCATAAGGGAAATTGGTCTGAAGTTCTCTTTCTTTGTTGGGTCTTTGTGTGGTTTAGGTATAAGAGTAATTGTGGCTTCATAGAAGGAATTCGGTAGGGCTCCATCTGTTTCAATTTTGTGGAATAGTTTGGATAATATTGGTATAAGGTCTTCTATGAAGGTTTGATAGAATTCTGCACTAAACCCGTCTGGACCTGGGCTCTTTTTGGTTGGGAGACCTTTAATGACTGCTTCTATTTCCTTAGGAGTTATGGGGTTGTTTAACTGGTTTATCTGTTCCTGATTTAACTTCGATACCTGGTATCTGTCTAGGAAATTGTCCATTTCCTGAAGATTTTCAAGTTTTGTTGAATATAGGTTTTTATAGTAAGATCTGATGATTTTTTGAATTTCCTCTGAATCTGTAGTTATGTCTCCCTTTTCATTTCTGATTTTGTTAATTTGGACGCACTCTCTGTGTCCTCTCGTTAGTCTGGCTAAGGGTTTATCTATCTTGTTGATTTTCTCAAAGAACCAACTTTTGGTTCTGTTGATTCTTTCTATGGTCCTTTTTGTTTCTACTTGGTTGATTTCAGCTCTGAGTTTGATTATTTCCTGCCTTCTACTCCTCCTGGGTGTATTTGCTTCTTTTTGTTCTAGAGCTTTTAGGTGTGCTGTCAAGCTGCTGACATATGCTCTTTCCTGTTTCTTTCTGCAGGCACTCAGCGCTATGAGTTTTCCTCTTAGCACAGCTTTCATTGTGTCCCATAAGTTTGGGTATGTTGTACCTTCATTTTCATTAAATTCTAAAAAGTTTTTAATTTCTTTCTTTATTTCTTCCTTGACCAGGTTATCATTGAGTAGAGCATTGTTCAATTTCCACGTATATGTGGGCATTCTTCCCTTATTGTTATTGAAGACCAGTTTTAGGCCGTGGTGGTCCGATAGCACGCATGGGATTATTTCTATCTTTCTGTACCTGTTGAGGCCCGTTTTTTGACCAATTATATGGTCAATTTTGGAGAAAGTACCATGAGGAGCTGAGAAGAAGGTATATCCTTTTGCTTTAGGATAGAATGTTCTATAAATATCCGTTAAGTCCATTTGGCTCATGACTTCTCTTAGTCTGTCTACATCTCTGTTTAATTTCTGTTTCCATGATCTGTCCATTGATGAGAGTGGGGTGTTGAAATCTCCCACTATTATTGTGTGAGGTGCAATGTGTGTTTTGAGCTTTAGTAAGGTTTCTTTTACATATGTAGGTGCCCTTGTATTTGGGGCATAGATATTTAGGATTGAGAGTTCATCTTGGTGGATTTTTCCTTTGATGAATATGAAGTGTCCTTCCTTATCTTTTTTGATGACTTTTAGTTGAAAATTGATTTTATTTGATATTAGAATGGCTACTCCAGCTTGCTTCTTCTGACCATTTGCTTGGAAAATTGTTTTCCAGCCTTTCACTCTGAGGTAATGTCTGTCTTTGTCTCTGAGGTGTGTTTCCTGTAGGCAGCAGAATGCAGGGTCCTCGTTGCGTATCCAGTTTGTTAATCTATGTCTTTTTATTGGGGAGTTGAGGCCATTGATATTGAGAGATATTAAGGTATAGTGATTATTGCTTCCCGTTATATTCATATTTGGAAGTGAGGTTATGTTTGTGTGCTTTCATTCTCTTTGTTTTGTTGCCAAGATGATTAGTTTCTTGCTTCTAGGGTATAGCTTGCCTCCTTATGTTGGGCTTTACCCTTTATTATCCTTTGTAGTGCTGGACTTGTAGAAAGATATTGTGTAAATTTGGTTTTGTCATGGAATATCTTGGTTTCTCCATCTATGTTAATTGAGAGTTTTGCAGGATACAGTAACCTGGGCTGGCATTTGTGTTCTCTTAGGGTCTGTATGACATCAGTCCAGGATCTTCTGGCCTTCATAGTTTCTGGCGAAAAGTCTGGTGTGATTCTGATAGGTCTGCCTTTGTATGTTACTTGACCTTTTTCCCTTACTGCTTTTAATATTCTTTCTTTATTTTGTGCGTTTGGTGTTTTGACAATTATGTGACGGGAGGTGTTTCTTTTCTGGTCCAATCTATTTGGAGTTCTGTAGGCTTCTTGTATGCCTATGGGTATCTCTTTTTTTAGGTTAGGGAAGTTTTCTTCTATGATTTTGTTGAAGATATTTACTGGTCCTTTGAGCTGGGAGTCTTCACTCTCTTCTATACCTATTATCCTTAGGTTTGATCTTCTCATTGAGTCCTGGATTTCCTGTATGTTTTGGACCAGTAGCTTTTTCCGCTTTACATTATCTTTGACAGTTGAGTCAATGATTTCTATGGAATCTTCTGCTCCCGAGATTCTCTCTTCCATCTCTTGAATTCTGTTGGTGAAGCTTGTATCTACAGCTCCTTGTCTTTTCTTTTGATTTTCTATGTCCAGGGTTGTTTCCATGTGTTCTTTCTTGATTGCTTCTATTTCCATTTTTAATTCCTTCAACTGTTTGATTGTGTTTTCCTGGAATTCTTTCAGGGATTTTTGCGATTCCTCTCTGTAGGCTTCTACTTGTTCTCTAAGGGAGTTCTTTATGTCTTTCTTGAAGTCCTCCAGCATCATGATCAAATATGATTTTGAAACTAGGTCTTGCTTTTCTGGTGTGTTTGGATATTCCGTGTTTGCTTTGGTGGGAGAATTGGGCTCCGATGATGCCATGTAGTCTTGGTTTCTGTTGCTTGGGTTCCTGCGCTTGCCTCTCGCCATCAGATTATCTCTAGTGTTACTTTGTTCTGCTATTTCTGACAGTGGCTAGACTGTCCTATAACCTGTGTGTCAGGAGTGCTGTAGACCTGTTTTCCTGTTTTCTTTCAGCCAGTTATGGGGACAGAGTGTTCTGCTTTCGGGCGTGTAGTTTTTCCTCTCTATAGGTCTTCAGCTCTTCCTGTGGGCCTGTGTCTTGAGTTCACCAGGCAGGTTTCTTGCAGGGGAAAAGTTGGTCCTACCTGTGGTTCCAAGGCTCAAGTTTGCTCGTGGGGTACTGCCTAAGTCCTCTCCGCTGTGGCAGCAACTGGGAAAATCTGTGCCGCTCCTTCCGGGAGCCTCCGTGCACCAGGGTTTCAGATGACGTTTGGTGTTTTCCTCTGGCGCCTGGATGTGCACAGAGTGCAGTCTCTTCTGGTTTCCCAGGCGTGTCCGCCTGTCTGAAGGTTCAGCTCTCCCTCCCACGGGATTTGGTTGCAGAGAACTGTTTATCCGGTCTGTTTCCTTCAGGTTCCGGCAGTGTCTCAGGCGCAGGGGTCCTGCCGCTCCCGGGCCCTCCCCTACGGGAACCCAGAGGCCTTATACAGTTGCCTCTTGGGCCAGGGATGTGGGCAGGGGTGGGCAGTGTTGGTGGTCTCCTCCGCTCTGCAGCCTCAGGAGTGCCCACTTGATCAGGCGGTGAGGTCTCTCTCCCACGGGGTTTGGGAGCAGAGAGCTGCTGCGGTCCGGGATCCGCCGGTGTGGGACTTCCGGTAAACACAGGAAGTGCCCGGCCTTAGAGGAATTTTGCCTCTGTGTGTCCTGAGTTCACCAGGCAGGTTTCTTGCAGGGGAAAAGTTGGTCCTACCTGCAGTTCCAAGGCTCAAGTTTGCTCGTGGGGTACTGCCTAAGTCCTCTCCGCTGTGGCAGCAACCGGGAAGATCTGCGCCGCTCTTTCCAGGAGCCTCCGTGCACCAGGGTTCCAGATGGCGTTTGGTGTTTTCCTCTGGCGCCTGGATGTGCACAGAGTGCAGTCTCTTCTGGTTTCCCAGGCGTGTCCGCCTCTCTGAAGGTTCAGCTCTCCCTCCCACGGGATTTGGGTGCAGAGAACTGTTTATCCGGTCTGTTTCCTTCAGGTTCCGGCAGTGTCTCAGGCGCAGGGGTCCTGCCGCTCCCGGGCCCTCCCCTACGGGAACCCAGAGGCCTTATACAGTTGCCTCTTGGGCCAGGGATGTGGGCAGGGGTGGGCAGTGTTGGTGGTCTCCTCCACTCTGCAGCCTCAGGAGTGCCCACCTGATCAGGCGGTGAGGTCTCTCTCCCACGGGGTTTGGGAGCAGAGAGCTGCTGCGGTCCGGGATCCACCGGTGTGGGACTTCCGGTAGTTTTTTTTTTTTTTTAACACAAACTGTTAAGTAGGAGAAATGTGACTAAAGAAAGATGGCCGGGTGGAAGCAGAGCTGGGATGTGGAGAACCCCAAAGTTTGCACAACTGTAAGGACTCTATGGGAAGAAAATACTATGTAAATGTTTTATATTTCATAATTTTATAAAATATGTTATTGGCAAGATTCCCTCTACTGCTTTAGAACAGTGGTTCTCGACCCATGGGTTGCGACCCTTTGGGGATCAAATGACCCTTTCACAGGGGTCACCTAAGACTATTGGAAAACACAGATACTTCTATTATGACTCATAACAGCAGCAAAATGACAATTATCAAGTAGCAACAAAAGTAACTTTATGGGAGTCACCACAACATGAAGAACTGTATTAAAGGGTCACACACAGCATCAGGAAGGCTGAGAGCCACTGCTTTAGAAGGAGCTGTAGGGAAGGGGCATTTATTAGCTAGGGTCACCGTGTGACCAAAGGGAATCCCAGACCACCACAAGCAGTAGCAGCAACAGGGAACTTGTGGTACATACCAGTTCTTATAGTCCAAGCCAGAATTGCTGGATCAGACATTTCTAACCTGGGCCCAAAGCCTTAGTTCCACCAGCATTGCCAGGAGACACAGGAGCTGGAAGTTTGGAGTTTACATTCTTGCTCACCCTGGCAAACCACTCACCCCTGGAGGCTCTGATTTCACCATTTTTAAAAGAAGACAACAGCAGGGCTAATCTCAAATAGTCATTATATAGATAACACATGAAAAATTAAGTTGAGTTCCCAACCTTCCTCATGAGCTTAATGAATTACATGTTAAATGTAGCCTTGAGGGGGAAGTGGAGGAAGGCAGATCTAGCAGAGGAAAATCTACCCATACAATCACAAAGGCGCTCACAGGCAATCTTAGCCCTAGCTCAAAGACCAACTGTATAGTTGATCTACTCTGGATCTGTTCTTCAAAGGCTTAGGCCTCAGTGTGGTTATACTGAGAGGCGCTACAGACCTAAGAAACAATGCCTACTGGGAAGTCTTGAGGAACAGTGAGAATCTATCCCCTCCTCTTTCTTTCTTTTACTTTCTGGTCTGTTCCTGTATATGCTCCCCCGTGAGGCATTGTGCTGCCACAGGCAGTAGGGTCAACCAAGCAAGGCTGGAAACTCTGAAACCATGAGCTCTTTCTAGGCTGATTCTCTCTGCTTTTGTCACAGTGGAATGCTCACCTAACAGAGGCCTTAAACTGGGTTTCCTTTCCTAGCATCATGTAGATGAGTCCTGTGGTGGCATCTTGTGTCACTCCTGTGATCAATACTGTCAGTATGACAGGATCTTGCATTGTTATAGGTGGCCCTAGCCTGGTTTGGGAGCTCCTGGTCCTTACTATCTTATTCAAAGGATTGTAATGAGGACTCCCTTATCTACAAAGTGGCAAGAGTACTTTGTTCAAAGAAGTGTGATATACATCAGGTCAGATACGTTATTGAGAGTCACCACAGGCCCTGTGAGTGAGGATACCCAAGGACTCGTGATTATTGTTTGTGGTTTCCTTTTATGTGATTCGATAGAAGGGGGAGAGTGAGTAGATTATTTTAATCTTGATTAGCAGATTAAGTTATGTGACCTCTTTTTCTACTGTGTATGTCTCTTCCCATGATACATCTGATTTTAACCATATTCATTGCATGCCCAAATATGTACAGGTATAAGGTAGATAGGACATCACTTACAACCAGTCTAGGCTGGATCCCACCCCCAAGGATTTGAGAAAATCTGAGTTTGATGATCATTCAAGGTAATAGAAATGTGCTCCATTGTCCAGAGAGAGACAGAGGATTGCTAAGTGCATTGGTTTGGAGTGGGGTTGTGTACACATGGTGTGTAGGCAAGGGTCTGAGGCGCCAAAAGTAATATTAGAAGAGGAATGTGTGTTTAGTTCAAGCCAAGTGGAGTCCCAGAAGACTAAGCTGTTTCCTATGTTGGATCCCCCAGAATCACAAGCCTTCAGTAAGGCACACTTGTAAGGGGCATTTTAGATTAGGTTTAACCTCTGAACTAGCCTGTGAGCAATTCTCTTAATTAGGTTTATTGAGATGGGGCCTCGCTATTCCGTGGTCTGAGGGCTAGCTAAAATAAAAATGCAGAAAGGAGCTAAGCTCAAGCAGCCATCACTCTGTTTCTTGATACAATGTGACCAGCTGCCTCTAGCTCCTGCCGTCATGGTATCTCCATCGAGATGGACTGTACCTGAAAACTGTACACACACCCCATGTAAACCTTAATTTACCCTTGTTGAATTTTCATGGCTTTTCTTCAGAGCAAGAGAAAAACTAAGACAGCCCCCTCTGACCAAATCCCCAAGAGAAGCAAGTCAGAGGAGAAAAGATTCATTCTGGCTCACGGTTTCTGAGGAGTCAGTCAATGGTTGCTTGGTTCCCATGTGCTTGGGCAAAACAGCACGGTAGCAGAACTGTGTGGTAGAGGCAGTTCCCAACAACCTGGTGAGCAGGAAGCCGTGAAAGGCGCTACAGGAAGATACCACGCAAGATACAGCTTCTAAGGACATATTGCCAGTGACCTACTTCCCATACATAGGTCCCAACTCCTATTTTTCCCCAGCTACCAATAATGCCACCATATTAGGAATCCATCAAAGGACAGATCCATTGGTTAGGCTGAGCTCTCAAGACCTAAATATCTCCAGAAATGCCTCTCGTATGCCCAGAAGTGTACCGCCATGCTGGCATCCTAACCACTTGTTAATGCCCTCACACACCTCCTTCCAGGATGGCTGACCAGTGTCCCTCTTCCTCTGAACTTGGGCCAGAAAGGTTCTAAACTGATAAAACTAAAATAGAATGAAAATAATAAAATACAATTCAGTGGTGTTTCTCCTTTGGACAGTCACACAGTGAGAGCTAAGGATCCCCTTCTGAAGGACTAGTCTCACATATCGCATACATACTAGGTTGGTATGCCATGCCATGGATTCCCTGGAGCCTGGGGCCTGGAGTTAGCAGCTCAGAGTCCTGGGGATCCTACAGGATGCTCACTCTGGAAGCAGTAAAGAAGGAAAACTGGAAAACCAGATGGGAGAGGGGGGCTGGATGCTGGTTAACCACCTGCCCATTTGGGTTGTGTAATTGACTTGTGACTTATTTTCTGAACTCAGGGTTATGCTCGGGATCATTCTTTAACTAAACACTTTTAGTTGTGAACGCTCAAGCCTGGTGGCAAGGAGTGAAATCTGGGACCGGGACTGCCTTTGACCATCTTTCCCACTGTAAAGAGTCTACAGACGTCTCTTTACACAACGGTGCTCAGTACAGAATGCTCCATCTAAAGACATTTACGACCCCCAAAGGCCCATTTAGTGGCTGAGATTACCTGGTGCAAATAAATGTCTAAATGTGGTTAAATCAGAAAAATGGACACACCAGGGACATGTGGGTGACATGTTAATTTTCAGCCTGCTTCAGCTTATCTTTGAGCTTATGAGGTTTGTGACACACTTGTGTTGGCGTCTGTCATCGGCTGCAATTTACAGCATTGCCTGGAATCCTGCTTTGGGTTGACTGGGGCAGAGAGAGATTCATGATGATAACCTTTGTGACTGTAGGCATCTGCAGCCCCACCAATGATGTTATTGGTGTGGAAATGGATTGGAAAGGGAAGAAGAGCAAAGATCTGTTCTCTGGGATGAACGGGAAGGATGAACAATGGGAAGGCCAGTGTTGGAGCATTAAAGGCAAAGAGGAGCATTAAAAGGCTGCCAATGTGGGGACTGTTGCAGGCTTGTTCTCAGCATTCTGGCCCTCTATTCCCTCAGAGCTGGGGGACAGTGCCTGAGTATAGAGCCATCAAGCCAGTCTGACCTCCGTCTCTGACAGACCAGTCTAACCAGTGTGCTCCTAGAGATGAGGTGGGTATCCATCTAAGCAAGACAGGGAGGAAGAAGACAGTGGAGACAAGAATGGCTACCCAAACAGCAGACATGAGTGTCAGCATGGCTGCCTGGATTATACGTGTGTCCCTGGTCTCGCTTTGTCCAAAATCTCCATGGGAGCTGAGGCTTGACATTCCAGGCCAAGGCCCCAGCCCCTTTCTACCTGGTCTATGGGTTGTTGTTTTAATGTGGGGAAAACACCCAGATCTGAAAGCAGAAGAAGCCGGAGATCTCTGAGGTGGGAAGAGTCTCTACCCTCTGTTTCCAGAAAGAGATCAGGAGCTTCTAGAAAAATAAAGTCAGGGCCTGGATGAGGTGCTGGCCAGCATCATGCCAGAAAGTGGCGGGACAGAGAGGCTGCGGGGCCGAATGTGTTTATGCTTCCTGGCCTTGATTGATGGGACCGCAGCAGCATAGCAGAATGTGAGCAGATTGTGCCTGGACTGGAAGACTGCAGCCATGGCCAACAGCCAACAGCCAACAGCCAGCAGAGACAGGAAGAAAGCCCCTGCCTGCCCTGCCCCTGCCCCCCACTCTGCCTCCCATCACTGTGCTTTGCCACCCAGATTTTGATTCAGATGTGAAGTGGGAAAGGCGAGGACATGTTCACTGGGTTCTGTGCATTGAACTATATGAATTTTATTAATGGATTTAATCTCAGCAAAACCTCATTTTCTAGATGCTGATAGGTACAGAGTTTGGGTAATGAGGTTTGAATACTGCGTGCGTGTTTCCCAAGATTCATGTACTGAAGCCTTGGTGCTTAGAGTAGTGCTATTGGGAGGTAGTTGAACTCAACGTAGTAGGGTCTCGTTGGAGGTCTTCATGGGGAAGTGGCTTCAGAGGGAACAGGATTTTCCACTCATGTTCCCTTTGCCCCACTCTCTCTTTTCTCTTCTTCCCTTCTCTCTTCCCTTTCCTTGCTGTTTTCTCTTCTTTCTCTTTCTTTCCTCCTTTCTTCCTTCTCTTCTCTACTTTTCTCTCTGCAGTTCTTACTAGACCTGAAACCACTGCAGACACCTTGTCTTTGAACTTCCAAGGCTACGAACAACAGAAACCTTTTCTCCTTACGAGGTTATTGCCTCAAGCATTTCACTATGGCAACACCAGTCAACTAATACAAGTGACTTGAGGGAGTAAAGTAAGATGAGGGCAGACCCACACATAGACAATCTGGATCCAAAGTGACCTTTGATCTAATAGCTCACACCTGTGACCCCGGAGATAGAACCATCAGTATGACCTGGGAGCTTATTAGACATAAAACTGCTAAGCCACGTCTGGTGGTGTACATCTGTAATTCCAACACAGGAAGGATAGGCAGGAGCAAGTTTCAAGGCTGGCCTGGGCTACATGAGACCTGACCTCAAAAGTGTCTGGTATGTGTGTGTGTGTGTGTGTATGTGTGTGCGTGTTGAAGTGGGCGTGGGAGGCAAACACCTGTGCTTTATCTCTGAGATAAATGGGGTTGGGCTATCAGTGTGTTCTCAAGTCCTCTCTGGATTCTGAGGCCACTGAAGTTTGGGAAGCACCACCTGCATCATTTCCAGTAAGTCCAGGGTCTCATTTCCTTGCAAACCTACGTGAAATTGACTACAGCTGATAGTATCTTGTTTTTGAGGGTATTGGAAGGAAATTGATGGAGAATATTGCCGTGGAGGTAAAGAGGGGCTGGATGGGAACACAGGGGCCGCCTGGGCTCCTTCCAGTTAAAGAAGAGAAGACCCACAGGCGCCAGGGAGAAACCCGGGTCTCAAACTGGCATTTTTGCTGCCCCTCGCCTTTGACCTGCTTATGCAAAATGCCTTCTTAAAGCCTCTATTAGATCGCTGGCTCCAAGGCAGGGCTCCAGCCATTAATAATGCAGACCTGCACAAAAAGCCTGGGTGCTTGTCTTACTTTAATTTTATTCTGCAATTTTCATTTACACACACACACACACACACACACACACACACACACACAGAGAGAGAGAGAGAGAGAGAGAGAGAGAGAGAGAGAGAGAGAGAGAGAGAGAGAGTCTTATACTTGAATTAACCATTCATTTTCCAGGTCTGTCTCTAGAATGTTGTAAGCCAAACTAGTTCTTCTCAGAGCTGTTCTTTGAGTCAGTCTGGGAGAAACAGTCACAGCCTTACCTGGCTCCTGGGATTGTATGACACAATGACCCTGATGCTGGTGTCCTGCCTCTCAGGACCTGACGCCTGCTGGCATCCTCTCTGCCCTCCCTTCCTAATGGGCCTCACTTCATCCAGATCTTTCTTTCTTTCTTCCTTTCTTTCTTTCTTTCTTTCTTTCTTTCTTTCTTTCTTTCTTTCTTTCTCTCTTTCTTTCTTTCTTTCATTCATTCATCTACTCATTCACTCATTCATTCCAAGACTATCCTTCCCATTTTTGCCCACATCGAATGGCTGCCTCTTCCTGCTTTCCCCTCCCTAAGGACCCTTCAGCCTACACAATACTAAACTTTCCTGCTTGTAGGTCCAAGAACACTGGGTTTTCAAGATCAGGAGCAGAGTCCCCTGTGAGCTCCCAGCCTGAGTTATCCTAAACTTCCCCAGGTGAATGGAGAAAGGGAGAACTTCTGGATAAAGCCCAGCAGGCAGTAAATGAGTTCTCACGAGACTCTATTTACACAGTGAACTTGAGGAAAGCCTGGGAGGGTATCTCTGGCTCTAGACAGGGACTGTAATGGCCACAATGACCTTGGCTGACAGGACCAGCAGGCTGTGAGCCTGGTGAAGGGCTGAGAGGGTAGAAGGAGGCATTCTGACAAGCAGAAGGCCACACCCCAAGACTGGATCTCCCTACTATAAGTCTCCAGGGTTCCTGCTCACAACATGTACAGCCTGTGAGCATTTTTGATTGGAATGAGATTAAAATCCCCACTCTGAAAGAAACCCAGCACCCCAAACTCTGAAGCCTGGGCTTAGTCAACAATCCAATTTGTGGGTGCAGCGCAGGCTGTTGCCAGGTCTAAGGGACAGGTTCTCCCCTTTGTCCTCCAAAACAGGGTCATTGAACCCAAAAGGCACCTTCAGAGAACACGTCTCCAGTGGCTACCTCTCCCTCCCCAGAGAAAAACAGTATCTGCCACACACTGTCCTGTGTTTGGATGTTCTAAACCACTAAGATTCACCCACCCCTTCCCCCCAAGTCTCCTTTAAGGTAATGAAGCTTATGATTTTAAGGAAACGAGACACTAGGCTTGTTGGAAAATGCATTGGCTAATGATTTCCCCTCTTAGGGGCTCAGACTCCCCTGGAATGATTAAGGATAAATGGTTGTTTCCTCCGAGAGTTTTCAGATAGCAGAGGATGGCGACCAGGGGTTAGCATTTTCTCCAAAGTCCCAAGTCAGACTGACTCAGAGGGTGGGTTCAGGCCACACTGAAACTGTCAAAACTACCTGAACAGAAAGCCCACAACACTGTCCAAAGGTGGCTGTGTATAAATCTCCATCTTCCCTGCTGTGACCTGGAGTGAGGGAGACTTAGTCAGGAGAGCTTTGTGGCACCGCCATTGGACTACGAATTGTGAGAACAATGATGCTAACTGCATTTGCCCCACAGGGCTTCAGTCGAGCTGGCCAGCTTTTCAGGGAGCACCAGACTGCATTTTCTAGGCTCTGAGGGCCTGAGCAGTCTCCTTTACAGCCACTCAACGGCGCCACCTTAGGAAAGCAGCCATGGTCTTCGGAAGTGCAGGGCTGGCCATAGTCCAGGGGCAAAAATAGGCAGAGAGGACGATTCAGACCTTGGCACAGGATTGCCAACTCCTGATTTAGCAGAAGCAAGAAATGTCTGTGAAAGTCAGCTTGCTGCTAAGAGCTGTCTGAAGAGTGAAGCAGGCCGCTGTCCAGTCTGTGTGGCATCAACACAAAAACCCAGCTTTCACCTCAAAGAGAATAAGAGGGGGTTTTATTCTAGAGCCAAACATGCATGACCGTGGCCCGGGAACACAGCTTCTGGTTAGCTCAAATCTCATATTCCAGCACGGCCATGAAGGTTTTATAGTTATAGAAGAAAGTTACAAATCAAGGCACTTTTCAAACACATTGCTGGAGATATTGAGGTTAGACCAGAGAGGAAAAACCTCTGTCTAATGATATTTTCCGCTTTTGGGTTGGTAGAAGCCAGGGGTCTGTTAGTATATTCTAAAAGGACTACAGGAGACTGAATGGTCTCACACTGCAGCGTAAACACTTCAAGGCCAGGTAAGAGCTGAGTGACTGGACGCAGGAAGAAGTGGGCATCGCTGAGGAGGTAGAGCCTCTGCCTCAGCCAGCACCACTGTCTGCTCAGCTAGCATCCATATTAGCAGCATTTCACTCTGGGACTCAGGGAAAGCCAACATGTGCACCCAGGTGTGTAATTCTATGTACCTATTTGACTAGTAAATGGTACAGGGGGACAAAACATTTAACCATACTTAGTGTTTCTCTGAAGGTAGTTTTCTGTGAGTTTAGCATTTACATTGATACTCAGAGGGCAAGCTCCTGAGTGGGTAGGCCTTGTGTTATCCATTGTAGGCCTTGATAGACTAGTGATCCTCTGGGAGTCAGAGGGAATGTCTCCTTCCTCGGGGCCTTAAGCAGGGTCAGAAGTGTTTTCCTTTGGCTTTAAACATGAGAACCTAATTAATTAACTAAACATTTTCCTAGAAGGAGGAAATAAGGTGGGAGACCCTTATTTAGATATAAGTGTGAGTGTTGGGCAAGGCCACCTAGAAGTTACTGCTGGGTTAGAACTTAAGGGGATTGGTGAAAGGTGCGTGAACAGTGCAAAGGGAGAGCAATGGACCTCAGGGGCATGTCCCAACATAAAAGGCTCAGCCTGGATGGGGTGATGGGTAGCTAAGAGTCTTAGGGTTTTACTGCTGTGAACAGACACCATGACCACGGCAACTCTTATAAGGACAACATTTAATTGGGGCTGGCTTACAGGTTCAGAGGTTCAGTCCATTATCATCAAGGCAGGAACATGGCAGCATCCAGGCAGGCATGGTGCAGGGGAGCTGAGAGTTCTACATCTTCTGAAGGCAAATAGCACACTGGCTTCCAGGCAGCTAGGCATCTAGGAGGAAGGTCTTTTTTTTTTTTTCAAAACATTTTTTCTTGGATATTTTATGTATTTACATTTCAAATGTTTCCTTCCCCCCCTTTTTTCCCTTTCCCCCCTCCCATACCCTCTCTCCCTTCTTCTATAAAGATGCGTCCCCTCCCACCCACCCACTCCCACCTCATTGCGCTGGCATTCCCCTACACTGGGGAAATGAGCCTTCACAGAACCAAGGGCTTCTAGGAGGAAGGTCTTAAAGCCAACACCCAAAGTGACAGGCTTCCTCCAAGAAGGCCACACCTTCAAATAGTGCCACTCCCTGGGCTATGCATATTCTAGCCATCACACTAAGGAAAGTGTACACAGTTTTATGAAGGGGCTACATTCTGAGATGTAGGATACAGGATACAGAAGGCAGGCTGCCAGCCTGAGGGTCAGGGAAGACCATGCAGGGGCTCAGACCGTCAGTGAGAGAAGCAGATATGAACTTAGGGAGATGAATCCTACCACTTCCTTTGCAGGAGAAGCCAGAGAAAAAGACCTCCATCTTTTATGTGTGAACACATATATACAATGTGTGATGTGCACAGGCACAAGTCTTCCTGGATCACTCCCCACCATACTTTTTGAGGCAGAGTCTCTCACTTACCACAGAACTCACCAGTTTGGCTAGGTTGGCTTGTGATAGAGTCCCCAGGGAGAATGCTCCTACCTCAGTTTCCTCAGTACTTGGATCCGAACTCGGGACTCTGCACTTGGATGGCAAGTACTTTAGCACCTGAGCCATCTCCCAGTCCTACAACCTTTTCTTCCTTCCCTCCCTCTAATCCTGGATCTTGCACACACACGCACAAGCACACACACACACTCACACGCAAATGCACACATGCACACACCACACTACCCCTGGCCAGACACAACGGGAAGTCATTGCTGGGATCCTTAGGAATGACCAGCTCTGACACAACATGATTCTGGGTTCTGCCCCATCACTGGGGTGTGGGAATGCCAGGCAGATGAAACACAGAGTACACTAGACTGTGTTAAGCGCTGATACACCTCTCAGGGGGATGGAAAAACACAGCCTAAGATGTGGGCCTCAGTCCAAGTGAGAAATGGCATAGGCTAAGGTGGATAAAGGGGGCGGGCAGGCCTGTGGGGAGACCAGGGGTTGGGGGTTCCCAAAATCCTGGACATTGCAGGGAGTTGGGAGCTGAGTGGGCCCACAGGCTGAGGACAAAGAACCCTGGGCCGGAAGTGGGGAAATGGGAGCACTCTGTCTCAGCAAAGGTCCTTAGCTTAGCTGCGATTGTCTCGGAGCATAGAGTGGCTTGGCTCTGTAGACGAAGGAATTCTCCATGCTCCCCATAGCAGTTCTCAATGAAAGAGACAGGCCTTGGTTCTAAACCGTTTATTGATTGTTCATTGTGGAAAATAGATACATAACATCTCCTAGGGGTGGACCAGAGATTAAATACCTTTTGTAGCAAGGAATGTCTGGCAAGGGAGGCATATTGGCTAAACCCTCAGAGTCTCTAGATACCTCACTAGCATGAAGAACTGTGTTCTGATCTACACGACTAAAGTGGGGAGTGTGGTTGTGTGTTCAGAGCCAGGCATCTGCTAGGGAGCAGGGAGATGCCTACTGTCTCAGGTGGGTACCTGGGTGCCAGAGTCTCTGACCCCACTCAACCTTACCAAGTTTCCTGGCATGGTCCACTGCCCCACAACACAGTGAGGGAGACGAGCACAGAAAAGTTAGACATCAGGGGACAGGGAGAACAGAAGGCCATATCAGAGTTTGGCTTCCATAGCCCACAGCACAGCTTATGAGTCATACTCTCCTGTGAAACAAACAAACCATTCTCCTTTTCTATAGGTGTCTCCCACAGCTATCAGCTGATCACTTGCCCAAAGCCAGCTCAAATTCCAGAATCTTGTCATGTGCCTTAATGTGGACAAGTGTCCTTGCTGCAACTTGAGCATAGTTTCTCCCAATCCCGACACATTGAATAAGGAGGTAAGCCATGGGGTTGGGGATTTAGCTCAGTGGTAGAGGGTAGAGCGCTTGCCTAGCAAGCGCAAGGCCCTGGGTTCGGTCCTCAGCTCCGGGAAAAAAAAAGAAGGAAAAGAGAGAGAGAGAGAGAGAGAGAGAGAGAGAAGAGAGAGAGAGAGAGAGAGAGAAAAAAGGAGGTAAGCCATTCACCCATTCCCCAACCCAGCATACAGCACTGAGCCAGGCAGGCCATGCTGAAGAACGGCTGCTGTTCACAAGGGTATGGGAGTCACAGCCCATAGCAATTCTGAAGATCACTTGGTACAAATGAGAATTCTCTGCTAAGACGTGAGACCCGAAACTCCCTCAATACAATGCTGATGCCTCTCTCCAGGTTGCCCTTCATCTTCTTGGCCAAGTAGTTTCTGTTTCCAGTCTGCAAAACGGTGAGGATCCGGGGGCCCTTTCAAATTTTGTGTTCTCTTTTGCAGTGTCTGTCAGCCTAGCTCCTGAAAACTAAGTCTGGTGACTCCTCATTTGCGTTCATTCGCTTACTCATGAGGAGTCGGAGAACAGAACTGAGACCCTGATCCTAGGTATGTGTGTATGTATGTGTGTACATGTATGCATGTAGAGCCAGGCTCTGGGGAAGGAGTAGAGGCTGTGTTGTGTGTATTCACGTGGTGTGTGTGTGCACACCCATGCCCATCCCTAGGTATGTCTTTATATGCATGTGAATGTGCATGTAAGTGCAGACATGCATGTAAATACATGTTTGTGTGTTTGTACATGAGTGCTTGCATATGTTGAGTGTGTTTGTGTGTGTGTATTATATGTGTGTTTGTGTGTGTGTATTATATGTGTGTGTATTATATGTGTGTGTGTGTGTAGCTCCTACTCATTTGGTGCCTTTCCTTCAGTGAAGAAGCTGCGTTTGGGCAGGCACAATTGTGTGATAAGGAAAGAGAGTGAGAAAGTGCAGAGTACAAGGAAGTATTTCCATAGGTTCAGTCATGGAGAGCGTGTGAGTGTGCAAGTGACATGCTGTGATTTGTGTGCACGAACAGGACATTTGCTAAACTTTTGTGAGAACTCCTTCTCGTCAGAAAGTTGAGGTCAGACCGGACTGCATAACAAGTTCCAGGCAAGCCTGGGCACACAGAGAGACATTGTCTCAAAATGAATAAATAAGTAATGGTTTTAGTAGTATAATTTATGTACTATGTAATTAAAAAGCGACAATAAAATCTCAACTGCAATGAAGGAGAAGTGGTTTATATAAAAATGACATGTCAGCGTGTTCACTCACAGCACCCTGGAAGACACAGTGAATGAGAGAGTGCACCCCTTGGTAGGGTTGCCAGGGTGACAGCCATGCATTATGCTGGTGCCACAAACACCAGTGTGGCCAGAACTGCTGAGAATTTCTAAAACTTAGGAATATTCCAGACAAAACAAATTGCAAATCATTCTTTGACCTCCAGAACGGTGATCCCGAACTTTTAGCTTGTGAAAATAGAAAAAGGAGGAAAAAAAACCCCTGTATCATTTATATATAAAATAAAATTTGGTCAAGATTTAGTTAATTAAGGGCTGGAGAGATGGCTCAGTGGTTGAGAGCATTGGCTGCTCTTGCAGAGGACCAAGTTTGGTTCCCAGCACCCACATTAGGAGGCTCACAATCACCTGTAACTCCAGCTCCAGAGGATATCCCTCCCCTTCTGCTTCTGTAGATACCTGCACACACACACATTCATAATATAAATAAAGATTTAAGAATCTTTAAGATGATTGGTTAATTAAAACCAATTTTCTACCTATCATTTGTTTGTGATGACATTCAAAACAATGCAATTTGTGGTTGATTCTGTTGTGACATTTCCTCATGCTCAATCCACGCCAAGGCAGCAATTCTTCCCCTGATCAATAGGATTGCTGAGTCTTCCAAAGTCCCTAAAGGTCCCCTGTGATGGAAACCAGACTCCTATGCCCAGTCTGTACCCGACAACCCAACAGAAACCTACCAAACAATGGTGTCTTACGGGAACCGAGTGCTTGCCTCACGTTCATGGAGTGTCCGTCACTGCAAACAGCCATGTGTGGTGGCTCATGCCTATCATTCCAGCACAAGAGAAGTGGAGGCAGGGGGATCACCAGTTCAAGACCACCATGTCCTACATATCAAGTTCATGGCCAGTACTGGGCTTCATGAAACCTTGTTTCAAAAAACCCGGGTCTGAGACACACAGATACGATTTCAGTTTCTCCACGCTCCGCCCTGAAGAAGGAAATGAGGCAATTAAATATGACATCAATTCATCTCTTACATAACCCAGTTTACTAAAAATAGTACCATTTTACCACCATCATCCACCTCAAAATGATAGGGAATTTTATACTTTTTATCCCGGTAAGTCTGTGAAATCCGTGGTGACGTATTTGTCTATGCATTTCAGCTTAGGGGAGCCACACTCTGTGTGCCCTACACCACAGGTGGCTGCTGGCTTTCATATTAGACAATGTGGCTCTCTAGAGACTCAGGTTCCCTTCTTTGGCACCAAGATTCTTTTTTGAACTTTTTGTCCCAGAATTTTTTTTTTTGAAACTTAGAAAACACTGAGTAAGATTTCTAGAGAGGTGTGTGGGCTGTGTAATACAGGGATACATTGTTTGAAGGTGAGAGCTGGACTGGTCACACCGTCTAGGTTCCACAGAGAGCCAAAAGCCACGATTAACTGCCACTAACCACATGGCTGAGTGCTGGCTGCAAATTGAAGGCCCCTCCAAGAACGATGGAAACAGATGTTCTGAAGATGGTGACCTCTCCACATTAATGTCAGAGTATACATGCCTGTTAATTTCTCTCCTCTTTATTGCCACGCTCCATAGCAGCATATCCAGTGTCCATTAGATTGTCCTCTGGGGACATTCAATATATCAAAGCAGAGGTTCATGGAAGTCAGGTCACTGAGAGGAAGGGAGGGAGAGTAAGAGAGCAGGGTGGGAGCACCTTGGGGTCCAGGGAGAGGCTGCCTTTGCCTCTGGCTGTGGCTAAGGTCCGAGCTAAGGAGAAAACACTAACCAGCAGCACAGACGAAATCAGAACTATGTGGTGCCTGAGGAAGGTGCCTGTCTAGTGGGATTCCCAGGAATGTGACTCGCTCTGCACATCTCCTGACCTAGCACTGGTGCTCAAAACCATGCACTAGTAGTCATGGTGTGCGGGGCAGACCCCAGTCAGGCAAGCAGGTTCAACTTCTCTGCACAGTGCTGGGCAAACTGTAGGGACTTCGTAAACTCTAATTTTCTTTCTCCTTTATGACCTATTCCCACAGACTTGGTAGATGAAATTTATAGTGGCTGGTGACTTCCGGGACTTCCTAGCACTGTCTAGGAAATGGAGAATCAGTCCTCCAGGGGAAGAACCAAGGTGACTTTCTACACAGGGTAGACGCTTTAGAAAGGCACTGTGGCTGAAGAAAGCCCAGTTCCTAGTATGCCTATGCCCCAGTACCACTGACCGGGCTCAACCTCCCGAAGGAGGTCAGCAAATACAGAGGTGACTCCATGGAGTCACTGTTGTCACTCTAGCATGGCTGCACAGGGCAGCGGCAGCAGCACCAGCACCAGCCAGCAGCCCTGCCAGAGGTGTGCCTGCCACCCTCTGCCTCTGACACTCAAGGATGCCAGGGCTCACCCTTTCCCACTGCAGGTTTGCTGGAGCCCTGGCTGAGGACTGAGCATTTTCATGCAAAACCATGATTTACACTGTTCTACTTAGGAGAAATGGCAGTTTCCTTCACAAAAGGGAGCTCTCAAGGGCTTTTAACATTCCTACTTTAAGGAGGAAATAAAATGCCCTCTGCAAACTGCAGGGGCTCAAAGGAAGCCTTGGAGAATGCCCCAGGCCTCTGGTTCTCACTTGTCCTTGTCTTGTTCCCTGTCCTACTCCCTGGGAAGGAGAGGAAAAGGTGGTGGTTACCTAGAGACCCAGTGTAGATTCACTCTACCTAGAAGTTCCTCCCAAGTGGGGTGGAGATGCTGCTTGTGAGGTGGGAAACTGCCCTCACCACAATGAGCCTTTGCTAATATTGATGAGGTCATTTTACCAAACTGGAATCAAAGGACCAACAGTGATTCCCCCAAATTATGGTCTTGTTTTTGATATCTGTGCACTTTTATAGCCACACCTAGCCTAGAAAGGGGGAAGTGAGGCCGTCCTAGGATATGTAGAAACCGATCTGTGTCCTTCAAGTCCCAAATGGTAAGTCCCCCGTTTCTTTATTAACCACACGGGATCTGTGGTGGTTTTCACTGGAATGAGTAAGTTATGAAGGAATCTTGAAAATCCTTCTACATTTGACTTAGAGCTGCATGTGACAAGCAAACCTGAGGGCATGCTGGGTATTGTGTATGGTCTCGAGAATAATCTATGATAAACATACTTTTTTGAATGAGTGTGTTTTTAATGAGTGTGCTTATTAACTACATGACAAGCAAAAGTAAAAATTAGCAAGAGATAGGTAGATGATAGGTAGGCAGGCAGACACATAGCAACACATGATCGCATCAAGTGCTTAAAACATCTATTAGAAACCAACAGAAGTCCCTTTAAGGCAGCCAGCTGGAATTTCCAATAGGCAAGAGTCCCAATGCAGAGCCAAGTGTCACCTTACGAAAAACTTTCAAGAAAAGGAGCAAATAACAGAGATGACATTAAATTAGGGGTTCACAGCATCCAACAGAAGTGGCTGAGGAAGTTGAGGCAGTCAGCTGGAATTCCCAATTGAGGTCTCTATACAGATGCACTTCCAGTGCTTGAACTTCCAGCTTTTCGTTCCCACAGTTGCCTCTGGACAGATGCACTTCCGGTGACTAGACCTCCAACTTCCGGTGACTGAACTTCCGGCTTCCTGTTCCCATACCGGCACTTTTTGGAGAAGCAACAGTAATGTTTGTTGGAAACAGTTACTTTCTAGATGCTCTCAAGGGCACAGTGATTTTACTTTTGGGCTGTTTCAGTTGTTCCTTTTCCTCCTTATTACAGATTTGTTGAGCAGCAAGAGGTCTTGAGGGCACTTTAAGACAAACATCCTGAATCTGGAATGCCAGGGGAAACCCCACTTTCAGGCCCAGCTTCTCAGTGAGCTTAAACAGCACGTTTAACCAGCACCATGCTCATTACTACCCCGAAGCTCCAGCACCTGCGTATGATGGGACCCTCCAGGTTATAAGAGTAGAGAACCTGGAGCAGCCTAGCCCCTCTGCCCTGCAATCTCCCAAAATGAAGCCTAGCCCCTCCTATACTGCTTGCTCCCAGTTGACTGCCCTGGCGAATACAGCAATTAGTTGTACTCAATATGGCAGCCATTGTGGGCTGTGATGTACCACGTTACTTGATGGCTGGGGCCCCTCTGCTTTTCCTGGATAGAAGTCATGGATAGGAAGAGAGGTTTTCCACTTGCTGATGTTTGATGGCGTTTATCCCTCAGCATATGACAACAGGAAGTGATGTCAGTGACAGGCAGTGCTCTCTGTCTTACAGCTGTTCTGCTGGGCATCTAACCATCTTACAGCTCCTGGGGAGGCCCAGGAAGTCGAGGTCCCATAGCTTTTGGCAGCAGCTGGTATTGCAGCTTTCAGGCAAGCCTAGGTATCAGGATTCCTCAGACTTTGACAGTGGCCAATAATACAACTTCTAGACATAATGTGTCTGAGAATTTATAATCCTAAAACTTGCCATCCTCTCTAATTTCTCCATTCCTCTTATTCCCACCCTGGTCACTGTCTCCCTGTTCAGTAGCCCCCTGGGATGGTCACTAATGCCGTTCGTGCTTTTAGGAGTCGTTTTGGGGTATCTTTTCACTGTGGCTGCCCTGTTGCTTGTGCTGCTGCAGGCCCTCAGTCTGTGGTTCTGCCTCTTTAACAGCTGTCCATGCTGCTAGTCATTCTGCTGCTTTTTCAGTTCGGCCTGTGACTGCTTCCCTCTGCTTCATCCTGAGCAACCATTTCAGTGCTGCTGCAGTTCTGCTGCCCGCTCCACCGTCACTGCCACTCAGCAGCTTCTGCACTGCCCCAGGGTCTCCTCCGCGTCTTCCTTTGTGTCACCAGCTGAGTCAGTGCTAGTAATGGCAGGCAAGAAAAGACCACCAGAGAGGATCTATGTATTGGATCATGTCAGAACAGCATGACAGAAGGATGTTTCTCAGTTTGATTGATCACTTGATGAGCTGAGGCTACAACAGAAGGAATGACTGACCCAATCCTGTAATGGAGGCTTGTGCTTGCACCAGCTACATCTGTATCTCTTTTTAATCTCTCATATTAGTCTCCCTTTACTCAGTCACCAGGGGAAGTTGTTCCCTTCTGTGGTTCAGATGGAAATGGTTGTAGGGTCATCTAGAGTTTACTTACAACAGCAAAATGTGTATTATAAACAAATTAAAAGCTCTCACTGCAGCTGTGCACCCTCAGGAGCCAGACAAGATACTTATGTAGTTTCCTCAGTTTCTGTGGGGTGTGCAGCATAGCTGATGTCTGTCTGTCCTTGATCATGCTCTGCTCAAGAAGCCAGGACAGCTGGGGATCAACAGCTGCCAATCACTGAGTTGAGTTATCTCTTCCCATTAGATTGGAACCAATCCCATTAGGTTGGATCTAATGTCCAATTAGATGGTACATAATTGGATTTGTGGTTGGACATTAGATCCAATCATAGAGTTGACCCATCCCCCAACACCTTCATTCATTTGCAGGAAAATGGACATGAGGAAGAGTATTTACAATAAAAACTTAAAGAATTTATCACTAATACTCATGGTGATGAGATTGTAAGAGTGCCTTTTCAGCCTAACACGCCTGCCCAGTACCCCAGAGAGAGGTTGGTCTCTCTACCTTTCTTACAAAGATTCCTCTTCGAATGGATTGAAAACTGGATCTTCCCAAGCATGGTGGGACAAGTGTGTAATACAAACAAGATGGGGAAGGAGTAGAGGCAGGAGGATCAGAAGTTCAAGGTCCTCCTTAGCTATGCAGTGAGTTCAAGACCAGTCTGGGCCAAGTGTGGCCCTCTGTCAAAAAATGCACAAACAGGGCTGGTGAGATGGCTCAGTGTGTAAAGATGCACAAGCCTGCCAACTTGAGTTTGATCCTAGAACCTGTCCAAAGGTAGAAGGACAGAACTGGTTCCACGAAGTTGTCCTTTGACCTCCAGACAAATGCCATGTGCATGCACTCCTCCCCAACACATACACATCATGCACACATACATGTACACACACATAGAACACAGCAGAAACCTAGCTCATGGGCCCCCCACCCCGGGCTTCAGCAGTTGCTCATTCTCACACACTAAAATGAAGCATGACAGAAATGTCACAAATGTGCTAACAGGATAGAAAACTGACATAAGATATGCAGGCAGGAAGGGGTAGTGATCCCAGAAGGATTCTTGGCTGCCACAGAGCTTGAAAAAATAGGGACTATCAGGGGAGAGGTGCCAAGAAAAGGGTGGTGTGTGAGAAAACACACACACACACACACACACACACACACACACACACACAGAGAGAGAGAGAGAGAGAGAGAGAGAGAGAGAGAGAGAGAGAGAGAGAGAGAGAGAGGCACTAGAATGCATTTAGGAACATGGGCAGGCAGGCTGCAGGGGGGAAGTCTGTCTAGGAACAAGAGGCAGGGAAGACTGGAGCCCAGGACCTCCATGTGCCTTGAGGAGGAATAAGCAGCATAATCAGAAGTATGAAAACTGTGTGTGGGTAGTGGGTGTGCTGTTGGGAGGACCAGACACCAGGAAGAAGGCAGCTATGGTACCTGGCAGGTGCCGACATCTTCCTACCTCCATCTCACCCACTGAGACAGGGCTTCTCACTGACCTGGAAGCTTGCCATGTTGGCAAGCTTGGCCAGCCAGGGAGTTCCCAGAAATGATCCCTCTAACCCCTGGGTATGATGGCTGGATGTGGTAGCTATTCTTGGTTTACAATTTGCCCATATCTGAAATTAACTATCAACATAAGCTGCCAAGCATACCTGTTGGGGAGTTGTAGTTAATCTGACCTACCTTCTGGAGCAGCCTGTGCTAAAGCCAAGGAAGGGAGGAAGGATCTCTTGCTCTTTGCCTTCTTGCCCTCGCTCTCATTAGTTAGTCCATGCCTTCACTGGTATTAGAGCCTACTTCTTCCAGATTCTAGCATCTACTGAAGACCAGCTGAGACACCCAGCAATTGGATTCTTTAATTTCTCTTTGGGAGACAGGTGATCATTGTTGGATTAGTGGACACTCCAATGAAGAAATCCCACCCACATGCCTCCAAATCATGTGTATGGCTTCTACTGACACACTTAGATGTATTCTCCTCACTTGACTCAACAGCGTGTCTCATATTTCTTTTTATTAAATAAACTCTTTAACTTTGTTTCATCTCACTGGTCCTAAAATTCTTTTCTGTGGCATCAAGTCAAAAATCTGGGTATCCTCTAATAGAAACCCCTAAAACTCTAAGAAGTTCTCAGGCTGCAAAACCCTGAACACATGACACAACTGTATTTCCCGGAGCCAGATGGGACTCTTTGGGGAGCCTGGGTCCTGCCTTCACCAGTATTTGGGATTCATGGGATGCCAATGGCTCACCCTTGAGTCAGAGAATGCTGATATCCAGAGACCCCAGAAGAATATTTTAGGTCATGGGTTTTCCTGATTTTCAGCCTAAAACAGGATTAGCCAGTCTTTTGGGGCTCCCCACTATTTTGCCCACTCCTGAAGTAGGAACTTAAGGGTTCTTTGGAAAGTTAGTTGTTTTGCTAAAGCAAACATGAAGGTATGTTTTGCTGAAGCAGACATGGGTGAAAGGCTAAGGCAGGCTCCTAAAGGAACATTGCGCTGAAGCAGACACAGGTGAAAGCAAACACATGAAAGGACACATGATGGAAGATTCTTTACTAATGACACATGTGTATTGGTTTGCCTTAAATTGCACAGTTGAGCTCTCGGGACTCCATGGAGAGAAACACACCCAAAACTTCTGGTTATGCTGTGGTTTCTTGTCACTTCTTTGGACTCAGGCTGATTGGCAGAGTGAGGTCAGCTGATATAGACTCACCTGTGGAGGATACATGATGTTTGGAGGGAGTTTAAATAGGATTCAATGGACAGTCGGGCCAGCTCAGATGGGCTAAGCTTCACTTGCTTTTAGAGCTAGCTGCGCAATGCTTGTTGGTCTTACATCTTTGCTGATCTTCACTTTGCGAAGAGAGGCACAGCTGAGAACTTTTCTTGGTGTTTCTGTTGGCCCTGGTCCCTCCTGATGACCTGTGCTGAGGCTAAGGCCTGGCTGTCTCTGCTAGGTTGTGCTACCACTGCTGTTATTTTGACTCTGGACTGCTGGTATATCCATGAAATGTTTGCAAGTGGATCAAGCTGCCGTTGTTGACCTGTGAACTGAACTACTGATTTCCTGACAACACAGATGGGATTTGCTCAAAGAACTATTTCTAAGCAGGTCCACTCCCCCATATCCTTTATTTTCCACTGCCTCTGGTGAGTGATAAGCTAGAAGGAAGATTAAAATGTTTAAGAACCATCAATAAATGAAGGCTTTGAAAAAAATCAAAGATACACACTCTACTTTATTCCAGTTTTCACTCGAAAAAGTCAGGAGTCAAAAAATATATGGTTTTCACACAGAAATACCTGACATATAGCAACACACACAATGAAAGTGAGGGCTACCTCTCCTACCTGGTCATCTCAAGTTTAAACAAAATGCTGTAGTTTGGGCAGCTTTAAAATTAAATGTTTATCCCTCACGATACTAGAAGCTGGAAGCCCAGGAGCAGAGTCATCACTGTCAGGGTATAGAGGGGGCAGTCCTCTGCTCATGTCCTCACAAGGCCTTTCCCTGGTGTGTACACAGTGGCAGGCAGGCCTGCTGTGTTCTCCTTCCTTCTGAGTTGTGCTCCCATGCACATGAGGTTTCCTCTTTACCCCCAAAGCCCTGTAATCCCCATCACTACAGAGATGAGAGATGCAAAAATTTGCAGTCCTGATTCTGACAGGTTGCCTGACTACAGCAGAACTGGGAAATAGACTGGCCTGATCATTTGGAGACGAGCTGTCTCAACTCTATAGCCCACACTGCTGACCCCTGACTGCCCTGCTCAAAAGCAGGGGTTTTACTTTGCTTTCAGTGATGGTTGTTCAGGAACCTCTGAACTCTGAGGCAGCGTCCACAGTGACAGTGAATGACAAGGCACTCTATAAATTAGGAAAAAAGCTACAGGAAAAGGGAAATGCCCAAATCACAATTGTTCCTCGAGTAAAGGAGATGACTTGTCACCCAGGGGAAAGAGTGAAACTGAGTGCCCTGTCTCATCTCATCTGTGATGACAAGATGACTCCAGGGGTCACTTAGTGTCAGAAGTTGTATTTGACAAATGAAACTCCACAGTACTCTATAACCTTCTGATGTCCCTATAACACAGGCCAAAGAACAATAGAGGAGGGCAAAAAGAGCTAGGATTTCCCTTTTAGAAACTGAAGGAAAGGAAATGGAAGTTTCTTTCAAAACCAGAGCTTTCCCACTGTATGTGGGGCTGACGTACAGGCCAGGGCAGTGGTGTGATGGCTCAGGCACACATGTTTAAGACTTGGTTTCTGCATGGTACATTCAACCATGCTGAGGTGACAGGGTCATCAGGGCTCTGTCCTACTCCATGGACAACTCATTAATGAATTCCTAATGTGATGTCATCAGCAGATGCTGGGAGGTGGAGTCTGGTTGGAACAAACAGGCCACTGGGGGATGCCTTTCAGTGGTGTCTTGTCCCTGGTTCATCCTTGTGACTCTCTAATGTCCCGTTGTTGTGATATAAGCAGCCTCCTCTCCTATGGTTTTGCCACCATGATGCTTTGTTTTAACATTGACCACTAACCAATGGAGACTGCAATTATTTTTAGCAGGATCACAGCACTAAGCATGTGAAAAGGCCACAAGTAACTGACTGTCTATAGCCTACAGGCTGAGCGGTGTTGTGCTGTCAAAAGACTAATCCTCCACTGTAGGAGGAGTTTAAACCCCCCATTCACGAGGGTCTAAATATTTCCTCTCCTCTTCTTTCTGAAGCACTGGCCTCATGAGAGATCAAGCCCTGGTTGCATCAGCAGTCGGAAAGCCAGGCTGCTGTCAGGCAGTTCCCAGATCTGGGTATGTATGTATGTATTTATTTATTTTTTCAGGCAAGGTGAATTGAAAGTCCATTTTTGGGAGGTTATTCTCATTCTTTGTCCTCGGGGAACATCCACCTGAGCGCTTTGATGAGAAGCTTCCAGAATTGGTGTGAAATCCTAGAAAAAAGAACCAAGTAAACACACTTGATGAGCTGGCCGCTCTTCAAGCTAGCAGGACATCTTCATTAGTTAATGGGTCTGTCCAAAGAATTGATAAGGCTGGTCAAGTATCAATCATTTGATCTACATTATTAAAAAAAATCTTGGGGCTGGAGAGATGGCTCAGCAGTTAAGAGCACAGACTGACTGCTCTTCCAGTGGTTCTGAGTTCAATTCCCAGCAACTGCATGGCGGCTCCCAACCGCTCATAAACATCTGTAATGAGATCCAATGCCCTCTTCTGATGTGTCCTTAGAGCAACAGTGTACTCACATTCATACAATAAATAAATCTTGAAAAAATCCTGGTGAATTGTGGTGTTCCTCCTGGGTATGGAAAAGGGCAAGGTTTAGAAGTAGTAAAAGCAAAAGGTGTAGTAAAAACACACTGTGAAAATCAACAGCAGAGTTTGTCATGTCCCCTCCCTATTTGCAGTTATTTACGGTCCCAAAAGCAGTATATAAAGGTATTAAAACATGAGTCATTAGTTGCTAAAAAGCAAGTCACTGTATCCCATGGACCCTAAAATTCTGATTTTTTTTTTGTCTCCCTCACTCCAGAACAACTCAAACACTTCTTACATGTGTTAATTTGAAAGGTGAGGGTCCTTTCTAGAGTGTTTAGCTAAAGTCAGGTAATAATCCTACGTGGTGTCTGATCTCTTTCACTGGATGTATGGAAAGGTTAAATGACCTCCCTAGCACAGCTCTAGTCCAGAGGAATGTCATGGAGCTCCAGCATCTCAGACTCACCAAACCAGCATCTTGTACCAAACTGGGCACTGAACAGAGAGCAAAAATGAAAGAACCCAAGCCCACCATCAGACTTTGTGCAGCCATGTATTGTAGCAGAGGTAAGGAAGGGGGCAAGAAATGGAAAACACATACGGAGTAGAAATGTGGGCCAGGACTATCTTCCCACACTAACTGACCTTGAAGGTCAGAGTCCCCCTTTTTTATGAACACATTAGAATTTAAGAATACTGTTTCCATGGACTCTTCCTAAGGAAATGATTTGAGAACATTTTTAAACAATCAAAAAGATCACTGGGCTAGCACAAGGACTCATGAGGGACAGCATATATTTACTTAAGGACCTTACTTGGTGGAAATGTGGGAGACAGGACAATGATTTTATATTGCTGACAAGGTATACACAGGCTGACTTAGTTAGGGTTATTATTGTTGTGACAAAGAACTATGACCAAAAGAAATGTGGAGAGGAAAGGGTTCATTTGACTTATATATCCCAAGTCACCGTCCATTGAGGGAAGCCAATGCAGGAACTCAAACAGAGCAGGAACCTGGAGGCAGGAGCTGATGCAGAGGCCGTGGATGGACACTACTTACTGGCTTGCTCATCATGGCTTGCTCAGCCTGCTTTCTTATAAAACCCAGGACCACTAGTTTAGAGATGGCTCCATTACAATGGGTTGGCCCTTCTGCATCAATTACTAAATAAGAAAATGCCTTACAGGCTTTCTCAACTGAGGTTCCCTCCTCTCGATGTCTCTACTTTGTGTCAAGTTGACATTAAATTAGCCAGCACACAGGTCAACTGCTGAAACATGGAGAGAGAAGGTGGTGAACATGTGGGAAGTAGGAAAGCCTTGTGAGGACAATGGTATTATTTTGAATAGTGTATGTAGAGGTACCCAGGAAGAGGAGGGGCACTCTCATCCCCTGGCTCTTCTCAGGAACCTGTCCCTGAAGAATGGCCTGCTGGTCCAGGTCAAGCAGCAAATGCTCTTAACTGCTGAGCCTTCTCTCCAGCCTTCAACCTATAAACCTTTACCCACAAAAGATATATGTGAGAGAAACACATAAACCGGGAGCCACCATAAAAGAATATGGAGCAGAATATATCAATCGCATCACTAGAAATGAGTGGGCTTACCTGACCCATAAAACTAAATAGAACTTCAGCACTGTCCAGCCAAGCAAAAATAAGGTCTACTTCTAACATCTTATAAAACAAAGAGATTTAGATATGTTTTTAAAATTTCAAATTGTTTTTAGTAATCCTGGTACACCAGATTGATATCATCACCCTATGTTTGTGTGTGCTGTCTTAAAGCAAGGAAATCATGTGGTTCTGATGGACGTGTGTGTGTGTGTGTGTGTGTGTGTGTGTGTGTGTGTGTGTGTGCATGCATGCATGCATGTGTGTGGCCATGCCAGTGTTCATGAACATACATATGAAGGCCACAGGTTAATGTCAGGTGTCTTTGTAAACCTCTCTCTATCTTACTTTTGAGACAGAACCTGGAGCTCCCTGATTGGCTAGATCGCCTCCTAGCAAGTCCCAGGGATCCTCGGATGACTATCTGTAGCATTGGGGTTGAAGGACCACCTCCACTCCTGGTTTTATATATGGAGGTTGAGCTTGACCTTCGGGCTTGCATAACGAACACTTTACAGACTAAACCATCTCTCCAGCAGTGGGGAACAGAATTTTAAATAGAGGGGAGAGAAGACGGTGCAAGACAGGAGAGATTATCGAAAACTTTGTGGTTTTGAATTAAATATTCTTGATATGAACTCAGTATCTTTTTCTGTTTATATAAAGGGCCTAGAATCAATACAATAGTCTCTTAAGTATCATTTCCCACCGTGGAGGTTTGGATGAGAATGGTCCCCCATAGACTCATATATTATATATTTGTATATTTGATTCCCAGTTTGTGGAACTGTTTGGGAAGATTGGTGAGTTCTTGTTGGAGGAGGTGTGTCACTGGGGTTGGGTTTCAAAAGCTCACGTCAGGCCTGGTTATCTCTTTCTCTGCCTCCAGTTTATAGAGCTGGATGTAAGCTCTCAGCTACTGCTCCAGCACCGTGCCTGCACACCTTCCTCTGTGCTGTCCCGACGATCATGGATTCTAAGCTCCTGGAACGGTGAGCCTCTGTAACTGTTTTCTTTTACAAGAGTTGGCTTGCACATGCTGTCTCCTCGAAGCAATAGAAAAGTAACTAAGCAAGAAGGGGGGTTGGAGAAAGGGCTGAATAGGTCTTGGGGAAGACATGTATGTAATGATCATTAAAAATACTAGAGAATAGGAAGCCTTTTTTTTTTTTTTAAATGCTGAGTTAAAAAGTTTTAGAAATCAATCTGACTCCATTCAGGTAAGATTTTACTAAGTGATCTAACTTAGTTACATTAAAACCTCGGTTCCTCAGAGAGGCTCCTGCTTCATCCAAAACAAAACCTCTGCTCTTTTAAACTGCTTCAGCTGTCTTCACAGTACTTACTGTGAATCTTTGATGGAGGAGCTTGTTGCCTGGTAACATAGACTGTAAACTATACCTGGACAGGGAGTTTACGTTCACCATTTTACCCTCAGCATCTGGAATATTCTTGGGTGCCTATGGGTGTGAGGTACTGCAGGGGAAAGAACAACACTGGTGACATACACAGAGAACCGAAGTCACTTGGCAGGGTGACTTCTTCTTGTAGAAAGGCTATACCAGAACCAAAGCACACTCCTTCCTGGCCCATCTTTTGTCCCTGAAGAAAGTGGTGACAGTATCTTGTCCCGTTGGTAAGAACTTGGTTTTATAATTTGATGTGATTGCCTTATTGGGGCAAATGAGAGGGAAGATGGTCAGGAAATCTGGTCCCTTATTAGGCTGACTAAAAAAAGACATTCTTATACTCTGTATCTGGATCTATCCGTTTTGAAATGTTTCTCCATCACAGTGGCAGTGGCGTGGTGGAGTTCATGGTGTTAGGAGCATGTGACAGAGAGGCTCCATATGTCTTGAAATATAAAAAAGTGGAGATGCCTAGACTGGAACCAGGCCCATATATAATCTTCAACAATGTGAACTCGCTGACCCATTTTTCCCAGTCAGACTCCATTTCCTAAAGGCTCCAGAGTCTTCAAACAATGCCCCAGGCTGGCGGCTGAGAAATCAAAATGTGATTGGAACCCTAAAAAGGGGACAGAAGACGAAACTCAAGCCTGGGTGATGGTTTTACACAGCTGATTTCCTTTTCCAATGCCAATTTCCCTCTGAAGAGACCATGCCACACACCCAAACCACCTTCAGGTAGCGCCAGGCACAGCTGTGTAGCCATGGGAAAATGTCTTTGTTGTTTCTAGCATTTTTTTTTTTCATGAGAAAACAGGCTGGTAACAGCTTCCTTAGGAGAACATGATGGTAAATGTTCTACTTGGGGAGTGCTGGAAGTGAAAATTAAATTGATGGTTCTGATTTTTGGCTATTTCTCAATACACGCATGCATTCTGGGACTTCTCCACCTCATGAATCTGTGTTTCCTTAAGTCAAGGAAGCAACTCACTTTCTCACCCCATCTCTAGAGCTGAGCCAGGTACCCTCATTTTCCAACTGTACATGCCTCACAGGCCCTGCAGAAAAAGGGGTGGTTGTTTGTTTGTTTGTTTGTTTGTTTTTATAGGCTGGAAAGGACAGCTGTGGGGCCTCAGACAGCAGATAGTGAGATGGGCCAGTTGATCAGAGAATTTACTCTGCACTCTACTGGCTCTCAGGAGTGGACTGTTGCAGAAAGGGATGATTTATGTTCGTGCTCAGCAGTAAGTTAAGATGCAGGGGCATTAAAAATGAGGGCATCATGAGTTTTTCAAGCAAATGTATGGGACTAGAAAATATCCTGAGTGAGGTAACCCAGACCTAAAATGACATGCATGGTATGTACTCACTAATAGGTGGATATCAGCCCAGAAATGTACAGAATACCCAGGATATACTCCACAGAACTCAAGAAGGTTAATAAGCTGAAGGGCCCAAGTGAGGATGCCTTGATCCTACTTGGGAGGGAGAAGAAAGCAGTAATGGGGAGGACAGAAGGAGGGAGGGATCTGGGTGGGAGAGGGGACAGGAAAGGGAAGGGGGAACATGATCAGGTAAGGGGGGAGAACAAGGTGAAGCCCTGAGGGCCAGCTGAAAGAAGGAAACAGGCAGCCTCAGGAGGTCGGTGGTGGGGGACCCTCTAGAATGTACCAGAGACCTGGGGTGAGAGATGCTCAGGACTCAAAGGGAGGGACCTTAGATGCAGTGCTCTATAGAGGGGAGGGGGACTTATAGAGTCCACCTCCAGTAGAAAGGCAGAGCATCAAGTGAGGGATGGGGTTGCCATCCCACAGTCAAAACCTCTGACCCAGAATTGTTCCTGTCTAGAAGACTGCAGGGATGAAAATGGAGAAGAGCCTGAGGGAAAGGAGGTCCAGTGACAGGCCCAAAGTGGGATCCAGCTCAGGGGAGGCTCCAAGGCCTGATACTATTTCTGATGCTATGGTAATGCTTAGAGACAGGGGTCTAGCATGGCTGCCCTCTGAGAGGCCCAACAAGCAGCTGAAAGAGTCAGATGCAGATACTTAACCCCAACCAATGGACTGAAAGTGTGGACACCTGTGGTTGAATTAGGGAGAGGCTGGAAGAATCTGAGAAGGGTGACCTTATAGGAAGACCAGCAGTCTCAACTAACCTGGACCCCTGAGATCTGTCAGACACTGAGCCACCAACCAGGCAGCATACACTAGCTGATATGAGGTCTCCAATACATATACAGCAGAGGACTGCCGGGTCTGGGTTCAGTCAGAGAAGATGCACCTCACCTTCAGGAGACTGGAGGCCCCGGGGAGTGGAAGGTCTGGTGGGGTGAGGTCATCCTCTTGGAGACAAGGGAGGAGAAATGGAATGGGATGAGGAGGGCAGACTGGGGACATGGGAACCAGACTGGGTTCAGTCAGGTTGAGTCAATGGAGGATTATTGGGGTCTGTGGAAACTACTAATTGGAAGTCTACTGGACTGACTGCTCTGCTGTGCTGGGTTCCCACATAAGCTTAGGGTTACTCACTCCATGCACTGGAACAGAACTCAAGCCTGACAAGTCAGAAATAACCATCGAACCTCTAACTAGGGATGCCCTACTTCAACCAGTCAAACACTTCCCAGCTACTGCCCTGTATTTTAGGAACCTGTTGTTAGTGTCTTTGAAATCACTTATGACTTGCACTCAGCAGGTTTATTCCGAGTCTCAGTATTTAAGCTCTTCCCACAGAGAAAATACAAAAAAAAAAAAAAAAAAAAAAAAAAAAAAAGAAAAGAAAAAAGAAAAAAAAAAAGGCTTACTCAACATTAAACACCAACAGCAGGGAAAAAACATTTTCATAATTGAAGTGACTTTCAGTTTATACGTTCAAAACACATTCAAGATCAAGGAGATGCCTCCCACCCATCCTTTGTACCATAAACCAATGTTTTCTCTTCCCACGTAGAAGAAAGACGAAAAGGAAAGATGGGTTTCGAAGTGTGGGTATGAAAGAAATGAAAGTAGTGTTGATGGCCAGCAATTATTAGTCTGCCCTCTAAACAAAAGCCTCTGTCCTACGCCTGCACACAATGGAAAGAACTGGAGACTTATTTTCAAAGAGTCAAAGACCCACCTTTTGTTTTCAGGCAGTACAATGAAATGTCTGCATGTATAGCCTAGAGATAGAAACATGTGTATGTCTGTTCCACCTTAAATTCACAAGGGAAGGAAACAGCACACACTCTATAATTAGCGTACACTGAAGCTTCTAGAAGAAACCATACCAAAGTTAAGGATTCTACTCTAGGCTGACTGACTGACAAGCATGTGTCATGACTGCGGTCTGAGGCTATCCCATACTGAATACATCTGATCTGACCTGCAAGCTAAGCAGAGTTGGAACCCGGTTAGTACCTGCTAAGTAGGTGGGAGAACAGCTGGAGTGTAGAGCCTTGCAATATTCAAATCCTTTAGCCCCTTTATAACATTTAGCACCCACTTTCTCTATCTGATCTAAAGGTCTTTTATGAGGTAGCTAGTCACATAAGAACAGGTCTCAAGGTTACTGAGTGTGGACACTTCTCTGACTCCCAATCAGCTTTGGGTCATACCTCCCAGGTCCCTGGTAACATATTAATTATATGGAAGAGAAAGTCACACAAATGTCCTCCTTGAAATACCATATAAAAGGAAGGACATCATACCAAAATAAAATGGAGGAGGGCAGTCCTTGGTTAAGTCCCTTAAGGGAAGACCACTTCCTCTTGGTAAAGTCTCTATTTTTTCATACATTTATTAATCTCTCTCTCTCTCTCTCTCTCTTTTTTTTTTTTTTTTGCCTTTTCTATTACACGGTTTTTGGTCAAAGGAATAAGATCTGAATCATTCCCCTGTTCTGATTGGTGACATTACATTTTAAATAGCTCAAAAGATTGTAATTCTGCAAACAGTATTGTCCCTTTAAGAGTTAATGAAATGGCATACCCTAGATGCCCCTCCCTCGATGTGGTTGCTTATAGATTCTCATGGTTAAGCCTATCCCCACGCTGTATTGTAACTAGAACAACTTTTCCTTGCCCTTCTTTCTGTCTCACCTTTTGGATACCAACCAGCTTCCTAAACCTGTGTGCCTTACACTCCGGGCATTTTCAACATCCTCTGAAGATTGGACCTCTACCTCACGTGGCTATTCACAGGCTTGCCAAGTCTACCTGCTTTCCTGAATGTAAACTTAAACATGAGTCCTCTTCTCCATCTCCTTCCTTCTGGCAGCTTCTGGGGTCTCCACCTTGCCTGTGCTGCTGTTTTTCTCTCAAACCTTAACGAAACTGTCCTTGAGTTTCCTTTCACACGAATACATTTTTAACGTCTTTACTCTTTAAAACTAACTGGCAAAAACAACCCTGCCCTCCTTGAGAACACTTTGAACTGTTAGGTAAAACCTTTGGAAGGATGAGCAGTAATTAACTTCGACCAACCCTAAAGTTAACAATGTCATCTAGGCCCCTACTTTAGTGTTACCTGCTGACCTGTCCTTCCTACCAACATATTTAGGGCCTTGTTTTATAATTTCCTTTGGCTCCGTGTCTATTAAACCTTCATGTAATCTTATTTTCTCAGTGGAAGATGAACATCAGTCAAGCCAGCATAAAAGCTGGAGCCCTAACTGTCATGACACTGTGGAGAGACAATCGTGTTCGAGTTCTTTCTGACATAGCATACTCATGGCAAGTGTGCTTTCACTGACGTCAGGTACCAGCATCCGTGAAGTACTTGACCAACTGAGATCTGGGTTCTCATCTCCCCACAGAGCCATGAAAGCCAACGTGGATAAACTGAACTCCCACATTTCCTTCTCTCTCCACCCTTGCCACTGTCTGCTTCTTAGGATGACTGCTACAATTTAATATCTGCTGCACCCGAGGAATCCTGGTGGGAACTAAAACGCAGTATCTGTGTGAGCACTGTAATGTAAGACTCTAGTCCACAGGAATCAAGAGGCTGAGGAGTCCTGGTGGAAACTAAAACGCAGTATCAGTGTGAGCACTGTAATGTAAGACTCTAGTCCACAGGAATCAAGAGGTCTGTAGTAGCATCTCACGCCTGGCCGCTAGAAATGCCATCACGCTACTCACAGTCACACGCTAACCTTTTATACTTCAAAATAACTAAAGGGGCTCCTTGGCCAGGTGGGTAAGTTTAAGAGGAAAGCTGAGTACATTTGCCCTGTAGGATAATTCTCACTGTGTGAACACTCAGATTCAAGGCTGAACCCACTTAGGATTGTCATTAGCACACTATGAGGATTAATTAGGCAATGCTCTCTCTACCAGCTGCCCAGGGGTGGAGAACAGGTTTGTTAGCTAAAGCTGCATCTTTGGACTCTATCTGCGATGCGGAACGTTTCTGGGCAGTTGGTTGACTGCGGCATCAACTCTGACGGAGCTTACTACTGCTTTGAATGGCTCCTGATGCATGTGACAGTTGAGTACTACACAGGAGGTGGCAGTGTGCTCCTCCATCCTCTGTCACAGAAGCTAGCCCAGACAAACCACAGGATGCAGAACTCCCACTACCCAACCAGAAGGACAGAAAAGCCAGGGGTTTTCCTTTGTTTTAGAGTTCTCAGCCTTCCGAATGCTGCGGGCCCTTTAATACAGTTCCTCGTGTTGTGGTGACCCCCAACCGTAAGATCATTTTCATTGCTACTTCCTAGCTGTAATTTCGCTACTGTTATGAATTGTAAAGTACATATCTGTGTCTTCCTATGGTTACAAGGTAAGAAACATTGTGTCAGAGGCTTTCTCTTGAGGCTCCCCTCTCCCCCATTATCCTGTTCCTGATAGGTATTCTATTACTTTTACTTTAAATTAAGCCATCTCATCATACAGCTTCTCTCCAAGCCTTAAGGAAAGCCTCTCTCCCTTTTAAGACCCTATCATTCTGTTTTTAGCATATTGTGTGGCACTGTTCCTTTCCAACGTCTGATCACAGGCCGGAGACCGTTCTGCTTAATGACACTAATTCAGAAGGGTAATTATGTGTCTGCCCCTTTCCAGGAGCCCACTCATCACATTTTCCATTTTCTCCACATAATAGTTCTTATGTACGCAAACCGAAATGAAACTCAGGATTTAAAAGGAAATGAGACTTCGGCTCACTCATTCCCAAGTGGCCACTTGGACAACTGAACTTCCACATAGACAGTCCAAATAAGGCACTGTCTCCAACCTACACCAGCAAATGCCTTATCTGCTGTGCTTCTGAGCTTGCTCTGTCAAACCATCCCGCAAGCAGCTCTCATGGAGGTCTCAGCCACTTCCCACTGGATTTGTTCATTCATGAATTGTCTGATGATTGAGCAAATCAATGCTTCGAAAGTAGACATTGTGAGGCTGGGGATGTAGCTCAGTTTGTAGAATGCTTGTTTACTGTATACAAGTCATATACAAGTCCAGCACCCAGCGCTACATAAGCACAACGATGGTGACACATACCTTCAATCTCAACACGTGGGAGATAGAGGCAGGACTGGAAGGTAACCCTGAACTATGTATGTAGTTTGAGGTCAACCTGGGACACAGGAGACCCTCTCTCTAAAAACAGACGAAGCTGGTAAATTAACAATAGTTTGCAAGATAAGCACCTAGTGTCTAAATATAGAAGCACGTCACCACAGATGACAGTAACATAATGTACTGTTAAATATGTGCTATAATAGAAGAAAATAGTGTGGCAAGAACAGGATGCACAGAGTTAGTTTGCAGATTCGATGCAGCTGAAGAACAAGTACAAATAGGGAAAGGGTAACTAGGGCGATTGTGAGCAGCAGACAGTGATCAAGACAGAGAAAGCAGCAGCTGACATCCATGTAGAATCTGCCACTGTACCTGTGTGGCTATGGTGATGATGCTCAGGGTGAACAGGAGAGCTCGGATGGCCACACAATTGAGTCAGGAAGATATAGTGTGAGAAGAATGAGGGCATGATGGGAAGGGGATGTGGGGAGAAGGTCCATTTGGGGCAAGACTGAGTTTAAATAGCCCCTTCTTTGTGGATTAAGTGATGCTCAGAGGGACAGTTTACACAGCGTTCTAGTGACAATACTGATAATACACGAAGGAGATGGAGCTGAGATTAAGTGGTCTACATGAAAGGGCATTCAGAGTTGGTTGTGATGGCTCAAGTCTATAATCCTAGAACTAAGGAGGCAGAGGCAAGGGGACTGCTATGAGTTCCAAGCCAACTAGAGCTGCACAGTGAAACCCTATCCCAACAAAACAAAGTGAGATCTAGGGTCTTGTGTTAACTATGCTTTTGTACTATTTTGTTAGCCACTTGAATGCATTTTTAAGTCAGTTATTTTCACACACTTCTCTAGAGTATCACATTTTAGCAATCAGAAATAAGACGTAGCTCCCACCTCCTGAGTGCTGGTGCCAATAGACATCCTGGATAAACTGAAGGGTACGTTAAGCTGCCAATGATGCAAGAATGACCTTCTGTGGGTTTAACCAATTGCCGATAGATCGCAACGTGGTATTTTAAAGGCAATTCTTGAGTATATACATAGAAAGATGCAAAGCTGTGTTGGAAGTGTAATTTGAAGAAGGGACAACATAATTCGGGACTTCTCTTGAGAATCATAAAGTTGGCATCCCCAGCCCTGAACTGGCACCAGTGTTCCATGTTACTGAAATTGCTGAAGAGACGGTTGGTTGGCAAACCTAATGCCCATAACCAACTCTCGCTTCCTCTGGGCATTTTGAACATAAGGAGCCAGACAAAAATGACACTGAATTTCCCAGCCTCCTTTGCTTTTAGAGGTGGCCATGTGATAAAATTATGACAAATGATTCCTACAACCTACCAGAAATATAAAAGATACAGCCCAACTTTTGTTTCTTTAATCTACACTAATAACCCCAATAATCCACCATGGGTATTTAAGACCATGCATGCTGAGAGGACTGTGTCGGGGAGGGGAGCTCCCTGTGACCACCACATCACATTTAGCAGGGCAAGGACTACAGGAGGAACATGCTGCCCAAACGAAGCTCTATTTCTAGTGACCCTATAAGACAAATACAATCTTCACATGGCAAGACAGTCAAAATGGCTGCCAACGCTCTTTGTCTGGAACAGTTAAGGGCAGAGACGCAAGATTGGGCACGTAAGCCTTCCTGGACTTGGGCTGGTTCAGACAGGGAGAGGAGGCAAGGCTGCGCAAAGCAGGGGCCACACTATGGCAGCATGTCTCTGAGGCGTCAGCTGAGATGGTATAACCATGAGGTATGGAGGGTAACCATCTGCCAGATTTGCTCCAAGCCACAGTACTGCAAAATCATTCAATGTCATTTAATTCAGAAAAGCACCAGCTGATGGACAGAAAAAGACTACAAAATTAAACAAAAAGGGAAAAAGCTCAATGGCTACAGAAAAACACAGTGTGCAATGCAACAAGAGACACAGAGAATGAAATAAAGGAATGGAGAGTGAGGTTGTTCCTTGGGTCATAGACTTGAGAACAGTCCTCACAGCAGGAATAAGGGAAGGTTTAGATATCACTTACCTAGAAAATCCTGCTTGGATACTGGAAGCCAGTAAGATAGTGAGGGGTGGGGTGGGAGGTTCCTGTATAAGAATTCTAGAGGAGCTAGAAATCCAAAGTGAACCTGGCTTTTGGGGCTGGTTTTACCTACACATAATCTGAAAATCTGAAAGGGCAATGGAGGAGCTAATCAGAAGTTGGAATGTTCTTAGGGAAAGCAGAAACACAGGCCCAGAAGGTTCGAGGTATGGCCACTGGTAAGTCCTTGCCCTTTGGATTGGTGGAATGATGGTGTGCAACAAGTACCCAAACATAATCTATAGCCCAGGCTAGGTCACAGGGAGATCCAGACAACCTGTTCCTAAAACTCAGATAGAATGTCCCCGGTGTGACAGTGACATTCAGAATCTGGCAGAAGCAAACAAGACTTGTCTCTGGGTTTGAGGGTGAATTTTTCCTACAAACAACTTTGTAAACTTTATTTTGTAAGTAAAGATGACTAAGCCTAAAGCTAGCATACATAAGAGACACAGACTCCAGAGCAACACTAAATATTAGTATTGTCAAACATACACTAAGTAGAGTTAGCATCGAAGACCTGGGTAAATACAAGACCTGGGTAGAGACAAGTAGTAGTGCACTATAACCCATAAAAGGAAACAGAAGTCTGTGAGTTCATACTGTTAAGAATGAAGAGGCTGATGGGTAAGGAGAGCTGCTAAAGTTAGAATTCTGACAAATGTGGAAGAAATGATAGAACTGGAAACCAGCACTTTAGCAATCACCATGGCAACATATAGAAAACAGACACAGTTAATATTAGTGATTTCCTCTTCAATATATTATAATTAATATTAGCATAGTCTTACTTTATTCTACAGATTTTTTTTCCTGAAGTTACTTTCTCTTCTCTTTTTTTTTTTTGGTAAGATTTATTTATTTATTATATGTGAGTACACTGTAGTCTTCAGACACACAAAAAGAGGGAATCAGGTCTCATTACAGATGGTTGTGAGCCACCATGTGGTTGCTGGGATTTGAACTCAGGTCCTCTGGAAGAGCAGTCAGTCCTCTTAACCACTGAGCCATCTCTCCAGCTCCTTGCAGTTACTTTCAAACATTTGTTCTCATGTCTTATGAGTAACACGGAGTTACTTTTCTGCATTTAATAATTACTAGGTTTAACTGTAATACTTAAATATATTATCATGTAATCTAACTTATGACTACTCTGTTTTATTAAAAATTTTTGGAGACAGATTGTCACTATGTAGCCTTGGCTGTCTTAGAACTTGCTATGTATACCAGGCTGGCTTAGAACTACTTGCTGAGTTCTGGGACTAAAGGTGTACACTACCACACCCAGCTATCCATGGTTTGACCCACGCTACCCGGTCATGTTCCCATTTCTCTCCTACTTGCCCTTTAGAACATGCCTGAGTCTCCTTACCCACTATCCCATGCTGTGCTCTCCCAGTCCACACACTGTAAGATCAGTTATCTATTCACCAATCTTCTGTTCTCTTTCAGTAGCACCGGGCCAAAATTTAGGAACTTAACTAAAAGCCTTACTGTGGTAAATCGCAACATCACTGTCGTAAGGAATAATTACCCCAACAGTAATAAGTTTACAAAGGCTTTGGAGAAAGTGGCCACATTCTGTTCCAAATAGCAGCAACGAGCCACGTGTGACTACTTTAAGTCAAACAAAAAGGCAGAACCTTGGATCCTATTACAGGCTCTTTCAGTGTTGATCGCATCCACATGAGGCTACTGTATCAGTCAGCACCCATACCTTCACTATAGCAAGTTCCAGAACAGCATGGTTTCAGACCTGTCAGAGCATCACTGCCCATCCCGGTGCTGAGCAGTACCAGTTAGCATCCATCATGTTGCCAAGCAAGGTGTTCTAGTCCAGATGTCCTCACACCCCAGTCTTTCCAGTCCCTCAGCCCAAAAGTGCTCCCTCCTGTCTGCCCTGCTGACCCTGCAGTTTTCAAGTCTTCATGTCATTTACAAGCCCTTGCCTGGCAACCTACGACAATACCTACCCTACCCACAGTCTCTATGCTAACATCCATTTCCCTGCTCAGAATTTTCTTCTAACTACTGCAATGTAAGTCTGCTTACATCCCATTTCGCCTAACCCACTGAAGCTGGCAAACCCACAACAGTGATACCGACACAATGACTTTCACAGGCATTATACCAACACAATATGATAGGTGACTGAAAAAGGAACACTATAGCTGAGAAACTTTGTCTAGATCTATACAGAAAGTTACTAAACACAAACTTATGTCACCTTCAGAATACAGTATAACACTGTGTGCAAAATACTCATATGGAAAATGCAAAAGTATTAGTGAAAAAAGGAAAACTTTTGAAAGAGAAATTGATGTTTTCTCCTCTGAGCTGGGGTTCAACCCCAAGTCACTAAGCAAGTGTTCTACCTATGAGCTATATTCCCAGCACCGCATGCCTTTAAAGATTTATTTTATTAAATGATGTGTGCATATGTCTACACATGAGTACAGGTGCATGTGGAGACCAAAGGCATCAGATTCCCAAGAGGCTGGAGCTCTAGGTTGATGCGAGCCCCCATATGTGGCTGCTGGGAAGAACAGCAAGTACTATTTACTAATGGCCTGATCCATCGCTCCAACCCCATTCACCTACCTTTAAAATAAAGGTTCTGTGGGCAGCTCGTTCCAGAGGTTCTAAAGCACCATCAGTGATCACTGAACAGCAGCATCTTCACTCAACTGAACGTAAGGAACCGGGTGGGATGTACTGTGGTCTTCAAGTTGCACAGATAAGGACAAATCACAAATTCCTAATGTGGCTATGAGGTAGGATGGGCACCATCTGAATTTCAGTGGTCAGGATGGGGAGATCATGTGTTCAGTAGCAGGCCTTTCAGCATACGCTACTGCTTAGGCATCACTCACTTGATGGAGGTTAGGCACCTGTGGAAATTCCAATTCAGTTATTTGACCATTTGGCTCTTACTTATCTTGCACTGCAGATGCACTTCTGCCCCTTTGTCTAACCAGCAGCTAGGACTGAGAGGCGCCATTATAGCAAATGAACAAGCTTGTGAGAGCTTTGAGTACAAGTCCATACTTACAGATTAAAAGGTGTCGCCTAGGTATGCGATCTAGAGCCAACTAGAGACCCAGTAGGGCATGGGTAGCATTTTAACTGTGTGATGAGTTTGGAAACAACACTGAATAGTCTTTTCCAACTGGGAACATGAAGCTGTGGAAATGGTGGTCTCATGTAAAAATGAACGGTCCTAAAGCTTTCCTCTGCTACTTAACAGAAAGACAGATTCGGCCACCTAGTTTCTGGATGTATATATGAGACATTGTAGCTCTGGCTGTCTTGAGGTTTGCTGTGAATGCCAGGCTGGCCTTGACCTCACAGAATCCCACCTGATTTAGCCTCCCAGGCATTAGTAGACAAACCATGTGTTTTTTGTCATGTTTCACAATTCTGGGAGCTATTAGTTCTAGAACTTGAAATTTCTTTAAACTAAATTATTTCTCTTGGACTTTAAACCTCAACACGGCAGATACTGATGTTACCTACTATAGTCAGAAAGTGGTTTCCTGCTGGCATGCGCCCTGAGGTTGTAACTTTCTGTTGTTTATTTACAGCATTTGGAAAGAGAAAATGACACCTAAAGATTTACTTATTTTCCCCCTTTTTCCTCTAGTTATATTTCCTACAAATGTTTCCAAAGCTACTTTGAAAGTAAGACTTCTTCCTTTGCTGTGTGGATATCCCACATATAAATATTTCTTGCGACTGATTTAGAAGAAACTCAATGTAATAGAATTGATGTTGTAAAAGATTAACTAGTGGTTTTGCTTAGGAGATATTAAATCATACAAAGGAGAATTCAGCTAAGGAAATGCTGCCTGCAAAGTATCCCAAAGTTAAGTAGCCTGTTAGTTAAGTAGCCTGTTAGTTAAGTGGCCTGTTAGTTAAGTAGCCTGTTAGTTAAGTAGCCTGTTAGTTAAGTGGCCTGTTAGTTAAGTGGCCTGTTAGTTAAGTGGCCTGTTAGTTAAGTGGCCTGTTAGAGATGAGCACACACCAGGATGTGAGAATATAAGTGTCTGCTCACAGGGTGGACCAGCCTTCAGACCCTTCCTCAAATACGCCTGGACCAGGCAGGTCAGGGGGTGTCACAGGGCCACAGTGAATGTTAAGTACTGAACCATAAAGCCCTCAGTTCTCTCTTGAGAAAAGCGTAGTCCTACCAGATGGGCAAGATGAACCTGGGTAACACTGGTGTGCTTAAGAGAAATTCCAGCACTATCTTTACTGTGTAAATCTCTCATCTGCCCAAGTAACCAGGCTTGGAGTCTCCTGCCTCTGTTTAATTTGTTCAAAGAGTAACCTGGGGCCAGGATCTAACAGAGATTTAAAGAAGACTATGTATATAAAACGCATAAGCCCAAGTAAGGTGTACAAGCTAGCAGAAGCGTCTAGCTGACTCTTACCTGGGCATCAACCCCAGCCAGCTGTGTGATTAGTAAAGGGCTCGGACTTGACTTCTCACTGGGAAGACATGCTATTGCCAGAACAAGATGAACAAGCACACTACCCCAGTGTCTCCATGCGATCTCCAGAGATGGGATACTAGGCCAGAGAGAAGTAACACAGGCTCAGGGCTTTAAAAGAGCCCCAGGAGTGACTCAGAACATCTCCTCTATTTTAATCACCCAGCACTACTGTCTGCCCAATTCTTCAGTTTGTCACCTATCCCAGCTCCTAAGAGTCTACTTCATGAACTAAACATACACACAAGAACAAACTATTCTGAAATGTAAAAAGTAAATTTCACACAGTACAGGATGGGTGGAGGCACTCAGAGCTGAGATGAGGTGGCAGGGCTCTCACTCTGATCACAGGTTTGTGAGCTCTTGCTTTGCTTCCAGAATTACTAGCGGGGTAAGACGTGCATCCTCTGGTATCCTCTCACACACGCAAATGCCCAACAAAGTACACACGCAGGAAAATATGTGAAGCATGAAACGATACGGGTTTCTCAGTGTCTGGAGTCTGATTAATAAAGAGCAAGGAAAATCTACAACAAGAAAAGGGAACGTACATTTATTAAAAATAAAATAGCACACAGTCTCTGATAATGAACAATTAAACCCCACTCAAAAGTCCAAAGACTTCCAATATATAATGTAGCAATGTACATGTGTAAAAAAAAATCCCATGGAGTCATTTATTTTAGAATTTTCAAAAGAAAAAAGCAAACCCACTGGGGTTTCCTTGTGAAGACTGCCTCCGGGCGCACTCGCAAGGCCGGCGCACCTCAGAGCTCTGTACACGGCACTGCAGCCTGTGCAGCAGCCTCTAGCGACACACCTTTCTGACTACGGTCAGTTCTGCGTGGTGATCCAGAATAAAAATCAGTGCTTTTATTTCATAGGAAGTATTCATAGGCTGGAAGAGCAGGGGTGACCTGGTTACTTAAAATCTTCAATTTTAATGAAGACACAGACGAAATTACTAAATCTAGACATTTTCACATTATTTTGCCTGAGTGTCAATTACTGTATAAAAATTAATGTAAAATCTTAAATGAACCAAAACTGGTGTCTCTGAAGACTGAAGTTCTTCACATCTGATGTGGCCGGTGACTCTTCTGTCTCTGTAATTAGCAATGTCTCAAAACAAAAAACTTTGAGAAAGATTATGCACTCCTGTGAAGAGAGAGCAAACGGGCCGTCCTCAATCTCTGCCTAGGACACACACAGCTCCTGCTGGCCACTGCACGGGGCTAATTTCCCATCTTCAGTCTTTTCCTGCCCAGGGGTGTGGCAGGAAGTCTTCCTCTTGAGTAACCGAAGACTCAGCCGAAGCAGCTCGTTGTCCACCATCGGAGTGTTGGTGTACGCCTGCTTCACGGTTCCCTATTTGGAGGAAACACAAGCAACAAGCTGGGTGACAGTGGGGAGAAGAGGCAGGGTAGCTCCACCCGGCCCCAGTGTCAGCTGAGCACTGACTCTCAACTCCACGGATGTTAGAGCAGAACTAGGACCCTGCTCAAGACCAGTCAAACGAGCTTCAGTGGGCACCCAGTTCAGCTCTTACTATAGTGGGCTCCTTCCCAGTTCCCAACAAGTAATGAGCTCCATTTAATCTGCATTTCTGGTGAGAAACGCAGAGAAGAAGAACAACGCTGAGCCTCTGCTTCTCCCTGCTGACTGACACCTGTATTCAATCTTGCTTTCGCCTGACAAGGCGTAAATTCTGAGAAAAGAATCACTTTGTCCTCATTTTTCCTTCCTAAGTCATACATTCTTTACTCCTTATTAGTCTCACAGCATTTGGGCCATAGAACAGAATAAAATAATTTTTTATGTACAATTCTATGAGGTTTAATACACATACAGATTTATGGAAACATGGCAACAATCAGGGTAGACAGACATTGTCTTTACTCCATGCAGCATTTACCTCATATTCGTGACCCTAATCCTGGCAACCACTGATGTCTTCTGTTCCTCACTGTTCCTCAAAAGTCACAGAAATACAGGTCAGGCCTAACCTACTGCTCTTAGTTCCTCTCTTCAACATAATGCCTCTGAGAGTCATGCATGCTGCACCGGATGCCAGGAGTGCGTTCTGCCGACAGGCACTAGTAATGGTCAGCTGTGCTGCGGCTCATTTCTGCTGAGGAAGGACCCTGGATGTGGTTTCAGTGTGGGGACCAGTGTGGTCAAGGTTTAGCTGGCTAGTTCTTTTTGGTAATTAATAGGATTTCACTGCAGCCTTAATTTATATTCCATAACAGCTAGTGATGATATACATCTACTCATGTGATTAACATTGGCATAATGTCTGTTTAAATATTTCACCATTTTGAAAATTTTTCTATTATTTTTTGTTAATTCTTGAGAGTATCTGTATATATTTGGGATATTTAGAAGATTATTCATAAGTACTGTCTCCCACTGTCTTTTTTTTAACCAGTGTCTCAATTTATGAAGAGAAATGATTATTTCATAACAAAAGTTAGTTTTAAAATCTGAAATTATTTTATGCTTTCCTGTCCCTCTTCACTGGTTCTATTTGTGTCTGTTTACTTGTGGAATCTGCTCACTTCCACTTAACTGAAATTCTATTATTTACCTATAACTACATTATTTTAAATATATTTTCACAATAGCTTGAAATTAATAGATAAATTCTCCCATCTATTTATTACCTTTGTGTGTGTGTGTTTGTGTGTGTGTGTGTGTGAAAATGGTATGACCAGGCTCCACAGAAACACTAGAATCAGCTTATTCATCTCTACAAGTGGTTGGGTTTTTATCAGAATTTTGTTAAATTTGTACACCAGTTTTTTTGGAGAATAGTAATCTTAACTATTACATGATATGATCATGTATTTTTTTCTTTTTAGTCTGATATGTAGAGCACAGTGAATGATTTTAGAATGTTGGCCAGTCTTTGATTTCTGGGGTAACCCATATTTGATTGTGATACAGAGTTCACTTTATTTATTCTTAATTTGATTTCCCAACATTGTGTAGGATCTTTACGACTGTCTACATGAGAGGGGATGAACGGCAGTTTTCTCAATGCTGGACTGTGACATAAGCTAGGAAGGAGCCCTGCTGCTTTCTTTCTGGAAACACTGTGTAGAATCAGTATTTGTTTTGTTATTATCCTGGCTTTTTCTTTTCTTGTAATATATAGCAGACTTGTAAGCATGCATGTCCAGGAGTAGTACTGAAGTAGATATAAAGCTACTTAAGTCTTCTATTCTTACACAGATTTCGTAGTTTGAGGACTCAGTCTATTCACTGCTACTAAACTGAACGTTAAACTCAACCTTTGTCTTTTCTTCTTCTGTTTTGGTGCTCAGTGCTGAGGACTGAACCCAGAGCCGTGAGCTTGCCAGACAATCCCTTCATCATGGAGCCACACCCAGGCCCCTACTATCCTCCTATCCCTATGGCATTCATAATGTCATTGAAATTTTTCTTCTCGTTACTGCTCATCAACGTCTTCTTAGTTTAGCTGGGAGACGACTAATTTCTTTAAAAAACCAAACATACAAACAAACAAAAAAGCCCAGCTTTTGGTTTTACTATGAATTTTTTAATGTCCTTCTATCTCCATTTTTTTTAATCTGCTATTATATCCTTCCTTTTATTTGCTGTGTTACTCTAATATTATAATGCTAAAATGATTTTAAAATTCATTTACAATAGCTATGTGTTTTCTTAATTTTTCCTAAGGTGCTTTATATGTAAATACTTCAAAGTAATTTTCCCATAAAGTTACAATGTCAAATATGTAATTAATGGTTTTCCCACTTTTTGTCCCTGGAGGAGAATCCAGCACTGCTCTCTTCTTCTCTTTTATAGTGACACAAAGCTCAATCTCAGTGTTCTCACAGGGCTTTGGAGCATTTAAACTGCTTTCAGTTCTGTCCCTTTCTCAGCTTGTGCTATGTTTATAACCTCGGCTGGTCTCAAGCTCAAGACCCTCCTACCTCCCCTCAGCAGAGTTCGCAAGCTACACAACAGAGTTCACCAGGTCCAGCTACTGCCAACGTCTTTAACACTGAGAAATCGGAACACTCACAATTCTTTCTGCGGATGGATCAATTAAGACATTTATAATGAGTCATTAAACGTCACAATGTGTAATATGGTCCATTAATTATCTGTACTCTGAATTACAAGGTACAAGGTTCTAAACAATTCTCTTTGAGACTTTTCAGGGCTTTTTAGTTGCTACTGTATTTGAGGGACACAACAGTGTATTAGGGAGGAACCAACAAGAACTATAAAATATATTTTACACAAAGTGGGCAGTATCCTGAAGATACTGGCACTCCTTATTAGAATCAGCCATAACAGGATGCAAGTGTAATATAAGACGGAAATAATAATAGAATGGTGGTGACTGCTATCAGTGCCCAACTACAAAGAGGACTGACTACATACGTGCTTAGGAGAGAAATGCTGAGTTTAGAAAGGCTGCCAGGAGAGACGGTGCCCAGGCAGAAGAATGAGAGATATTAAGGACATGCGAAACAGAAATAGCAAAGGAGAATGATGACTGTTCTTCAAAAGCCATTTTTAATCAGGACTTTATGTGGGGAAGATAGACAGATGAGAAAGACAGACAAGGAAGAGGGGGAAGAGAAGGAGAAGACAGTGAGATGAGACAGATAGAGAGGGAAGGAGGGAATAAAGGAGGGGGAGACAAACAGGGAGAGGGAGAAAGAACCTACAGAAGCCAGAAGAGGGTGCTGGATCCCCTGGAGCTGGAGTTATAGGTGGCTATGAGCCACCTGACAGGGTGCTGGGAACTGAACCGCAGCCCTCTGGGAAAGCAGTGAATGCTCTTAACCGCTGAGCCGCTCTCTAGCCACATAGACTTGACTTTCTAAAAAGTCTCCCATTCCTCCTGTGTTCATTTTAATCTTTAGAGAGGGTTCATATCATTTTTTTTTATAAATTTAATCTCCTCAAATCTATTTTTCTTTATAGCAATATTATAGAAAGATAATCAATGTTTTCTTATTGACTCCTGTAAAATCTCAGTGCTTTTCTAACTTTACCAGACCAAGTTTCTTCTGTCATACTGCCCATGTCGGCCACATTCACCTACAGTCCCAGTTTCTAACTTTAAAAAGCCTAAGACTCTTTCATCAGATCCTTCTCATATCTAAAGAAACTCCTCTTTCTGACTTCAAACCACCTTTGTTACTCTGCAGTAAATACTATACACAGACTGATCTGTCTGCTTACATTAAGGAGCTCTGCTCACATGCAAACATTTCACGAATGAATAGACTTTCTGTGCATGAAGTTTGGAATGACAATTACCACTCAACAAGCACCATGTGGGTTCTTCCTTTAGGTGCCTGGGGACTAGGAAAGCAAAGTCACAAGCAGTTAAAATGGAACATACTATTCCTACCAACCACTGCGTGGTACCTTTTCGTTCTTCACAAGCTGCTTCCGGATTGCAGAATCCCGTCTGAAACATAATGCTTTACAACATGGTCCCAGGTCACTAAGGAGACTCGCCCGCTCTTCTTTTCGAAGTAAAGCAGCCATGTTGAGAGCCCCTAGTTCATGTTCAAAAAGGCTGTCTGCATCTTTCAATCAAAACAAGCATACATTAAGTTTCCCTTAAAGGTAAGTGTCACCACTGACTTAACTGAATACTTCAAGACCTCCTCATTTACTAAACCTTAGTGAATGACTTGTCAAAGCTAGCAGCAATAGTTCCCCATAAAAGGATCTTCAACACATAGGTACCTTGTTCATCTTAGTAAGAACAATAGTGTGATGTTGTTTTAGATTTAAAATGTGCCAAAAGCAGTCTTCAGAGGGAGAATAAGGCCATTGACTACTGACTTTGGAGAAAGGTGAAGCAAGAGCATTTAAGTCAAACTCAGTGTGTGGCCTAGCAGTAAATACCACTTACAGTCCTATATCTCAGGACTGTTCTACAGCATGAGTGAAATGCAGTCACGGCAGAGACAGTGGTCTCTGGACCTCCAGTGTGAGCACAGCTGGCTCTTAGCCAGACGCCTCAGTCACATAAACACCTGGGACAATGTGTTAAAACACAGTAATGTGGTTTTCGATCAAACCATGTAAGGGAAAGAGAAAACACTTACCTTGACACACATGTTGACACACATACAGATAGACACATGTACACGTACACACACACACACATACACACTTTTATTAAAAAATTAGGCTGTGATAAAGTAGACAAAAACTGGGGTTAGAGGAGTTATTTTCTGAGGGTCATAGATCTAACCAAAGTAAAAAGAATGTGGTAAGAACCTTCAGGTCACTTTTCAGGTTACAAAATGTTCAATTACAATCTTAGTAGTCTTAAAATTAAGAAATTTTATTGATTATGGGACTAGGCAAAAGGACATGAGCTCATGAAACTTTTAAAACAAAAAATTCCTCTCCAAACAAACAAACAAACAAACAAACCAACCAACCAACCAACCAAAAAAACCCTTTTAGGGATATAAAATAAACGTGGTAAGTAATGGTGCCTTCACTCTTTCTCCCTCCCCTTGTCTAAGCATCTGTCCAGCATCACTGACAAAAGCTTTAGTAAGCTACAAAACAAACAGCAGAACAAAACCACCAGTATTCATACATTAAAAGGTTCAATTTTGCTAAGGTGAAAATAATTGAGATGAAATATCTGACTAAATACCAACAATGAAGACATAATGCTGCTCTAGTCCGGGCTCTGCTCTCAGTGTCTTCCCTGTAGTCACTGGTCTGCGCTTACTGCAGTCCCAAGACCTTGTGGTATAACTACCCCGACTGCAGCTCACAGGAATGGACAGATGGGGTGGCAGGCAGGATGTTCTCTGGATTACAGATCAGCCACCCTACCCACCAAGCTAAACCATTCTTACTAAAGGCCTAACCTAGACTCTGTATTTGCATACATTCCTCTGCTTGTTACCTGGAGAAAGGGTTGTGAAGTCATCCATCATTTGCTTAGGAAAAACCTACCAACTTCATGAACTGTTTTGTTTAGCCCTGGGCAAAGCTCTGTGTATTCTGACACCTGAACTGTTAAAAAGCATTTTCTCTTTTCTGTGGTGCTGCAATTGAGTCCAATGCCTCCTGCTTACACTCAGTCACTGGGTTAAACCCTTAGCCTTCAGAACATGTTTGAGGCTGGAGAGATGGGTCAGCGGTTAAGAGCACTGACTATTTCTTCCAGAGGTCCTGAGTTCAATTCTTAGCAACCACATGGTGGCTCACAACCATCTGTAATGGGAACGAATACCCTCTTCTGGTGCGTCTGAAAACAGTTACAGTGTACTTATGTAAGTGAAATAAATAAATTTTTTAAAAAGTTTTGATATAAAAAGTTCATTTTCTTATGTTTTCTTCAGAATTAAGCTTTTCTTGAACTTAAGAAATAATATAAATAACTCCTTAAAACAGTTCCTAGAGCACAAGTTCTATAAGACAACCAAATGGAATCCTTCCCAAGAGCACACTAATCTTTACAGCATGTTATACAGTTAGGGCAAAGTAAAGTTACCTTTGGGTTTCTCTAGAAGTTGTTGACATGTTTCTTTAACTTTTGTAAAGAGCTCAGAACCGGCCAACTTTTTAGAAATCCCAACTCGTAGTAGCACGGCTCCGGGTGTGAACTTTAAGAGTGCAGCCCCGGGCTCTCTCGGCTCTTTCCGATGCTTTGGCATTAGTCCAGACCAGTCCACATCTATCACATCTAATGGATCTGTAACAAAGTTAAAGAATGGAAGAACAGGACTTTATTTTATACCAAGAAACTGCCTCCTGAGGCTGGCGTGAAGGTGTCTGCAGTCAGAGCTTATGTGCACCCCAACAAAAAGATAAGTGACTGAATGTAAAAGAGTGCTACAGTGACTAGTAACACACAGCAGGTAATCAGCTGAAGAGGACGTGACAAATCACATCTCTAAGTTAGGAAATAAAAGGTCACATGAAATAAGAGTATTACAGAGATCCAGACCAAGCCCAGTGACTCCTTACCTAGAACAACAAGAAAATGAGACAAGGCAGGCATGGGGTACATGTGGGTAACCTGGGGTTTGGGGAGGCACAGGCAGGAGAGTGAGGGTCGCCTCAGTTATACAGGGGGTTTGAAGTCAGAGATCCTGTCTCAAAAACTAAAATCAATGCTTGCACATGAGGTGGCTGGCTCCCTGAGATCAAGGGTGTGGCTGAGATCAAGGGTGCTGCTTCCCAGAACTCAATCAAGCGAGCTGGCAATGAACACAGCACACTAGGACAACAGTCAGGGAGTGGACAGATTTCAGAAAAGGAACTGTATCAACTGTGTTCAAACAGACTTCAGCTCTCTCTATTTCTGAAAGTTGCTTAAAAAGTTGACTGAGTCCACGACAGTTGTGAAGTCTTGCACCACATACCTGCCATGTTGGACACTGACAAACAAATGGGATTTGGTGAGATAATATGCATCTTTAACTTGGGAAAAGAAATCTTACAATTCTCTCTTCCCTAGGACGCGCTTTCACAGGGACTGTGGATTGTGAATACAGATGCACACACCGTGACACTCTTAATGGGAAGAGCTAAGAGGCCCGCACCACCTCTTCCAAGGACACATTCCCTCATACTGCAGTTCTTCTGGGCTCTGCAGTGCATTACCTGGCATCTTCTCTTCTTCCTGCTGGTCCTCTCTCTTTTCTGCATCCCCTGCCAGAATTTCATCTAGCTCGTCGTCACTGATGGGCTCATAGCCTTCCCCAGCACCAGACCCTAACGAATGCGCATCATCTAACTTGGACTCGTCATCTCCTGCTAAACAGGCAAAGGAAGTTCATGTCAAAAATAAATAAATAAAAACTAAACGGGAGAGGTAAAAACTAAAGTGGAATTAAAAGGCAGATAGCACTGGGTACAATAAAAGGACATGCAAAAGGTTGTTTTTGGTTTTAACCAGAAAACTACATTTCTCAGTCAAACACTTGATAACTTAACCTGAAAAAATTTACTAGTCACATTCTGTGCACACTCAATTTGTGCCATTTCACCCCTGCCTCCCTTCCCTCTGCTGGAGCCCTTTTTCAACACACCCCCTCCTATTCCATGCCTCCTTTTTGTGTGTTAATTTTCAACAATAATGCCTGAATATTGAGAAAAAATATAACTTCTAAAGGCTATAGAACAAACTCATTTTAAAAACTTGCAAACCTATTTCAAACTACATACAAGCTCGAATCTTAGTCTATGATACTTAGCTCATATCTAACATTCTAACAGTGAGGCACAAATATGAAAATGCATTTAATTTCCACTACTGCTCCATTCCACGTCTCTGTCTCAATGTTTTCCTTACTGAATACAATTGTTGGAGAAATGCTTTAATGTAGTATCAGAGTGTTTGTGTTGCCATCAGCAGTATAAATCCTATTTTGTATTTTATCGACTTTCCCCCCAACTATTCCCCAGCTAAGCTTTTATTTCCTGCTGAGTTAGTTGTAAACCTAGTCCCCAAACTATAAATTTGCTTAATTATTTCTAAGCTACATATTTTATGGATCTATAATCCTTGTTTGCAAACCATAGCAACAGCTCGTGGGTATTCATCTGCAGCATAAAAAGTTTGAGGCTGTAAAGTAAGTAGTTCTAATAATTCTAGCAGGTTCTCTACTTTTCATAAAGAGTCTGAGGCTGTAAAGTAAGTAGCTCTAATAATTCTAGCAGGTTCTCTACTTTTCAGAGGAATCCCTTTACGCACTCTATTATCCTCAGTAACAGCGACACACTGCTGGTCGGTGAGGCCACTGCAGGACGTCAGAGTCCTTCCTTGCTCATGCTGAGCAATGAAGCTGATCCTAACAAGAAAAGTGGAACCTAGGATTTTAGAGCTTTTCAACCAATTACATTTTTATACTATGTAACTTGGTTGGTCTCCAGAACTGATTTTTGATTTCTTCAGATTGACAATCTTGCTCTCAAATCAGTGACCCCCAGACTGCTACTGCCTCAGCTAGCCTCTGAGCCCTGGCGTATGGTAGAAGGCACTCTGACCACCGAAGCCTCCACTGATGCTGAGATCCAGCCTGAGCCCGAGGCACAGACCACAGGCACAGCAGCAGCAGTGCTGGCCCCGTGTGCTCTCAGCAGAGTGGCCGGTGAGGTCCTGCTGAGTCTCCGGCGTGTGCATTACTGAAAAGTTCATGCTGGCATGTGTAACACCTCATGAAAGCTGCACCACTGTGGCCTCCTGAACCCCTTCCACAGCAGAGTCTCCTCCCCCGACAATGGTTTACTGATTATTCTTTACTGTAAAATTCTGTATTTTCTCAACATCCCCAAGGCAAGCTATTCCAATATTATTACACTAATAAATTTCTAAAAATAAATGTACACAGCAGAGTTTAGGTTGTCAAGTTTATCTCACTCACTCTTCTCTACCATAAGCTGAGTAAAATACGTGATAAACAATTACTTTCTAAATATTTATGCATTATCTGTGGCTACAGTAAAGAAATGATATATTCAAGATAGGTCCTAAAAGACCTATTATGATGATTAGTTCAATTACATTCAATTACATCCCAAGGCTGCACTTCCATTAGAACCATAACTTGTGACCTGATGCTACTTATACCCAAAATTGAGATGAGAATGTAATGTGATGAAAACTTAGATGTTTTGTTAAATGGAAAAATAGGCATACCAGAAGTTACACAACCAACAGATTTAACAATCTACCTTTCTAAACTTTACTATACAGGCCAATGCTATTATACAGCAAAACAAAACAATGAAACAAAAAACCCCAAGCAAAACAAAACTTAATAATCTGGTGAGTTGAAATGAAAGGTTATTGTCAGAACAATGACGTAAACCTGGACAGTAAAATTGGAGAGTCCAGGCGAGGCAGAATTTCCAAAGAATTCTCAGAAGCCATCTCCTGTTAACCTGAGGTACAGAGTTCAAGAAATATTAGGTGGAGAGTGCACGCACAGGCTGAGCATGGACAGCATTGCTGTGATGACACAGTCCTGATGACAAAGGGTGAGAGTGACAATTCATCAACAGAAGGAAACCCTGGGAAAGTCATTCTGAGACACTGCAGGAATGCTTACAGATACAGCCCAGGGGAGCACCCGAAGGCAAGCAATACATCAGGGTTTTGTTAGAGTGAGAGAGAGATGACAGGAGATGAAAAAGAGGCTGAAGAAAAACGGGAGACCAGACATGTGGAGTCAGCTGTCTGTGTCCTGGGCATGAGCACATGAACAATGATATTCATTACTTTGAATTGCCATATAACAGCATTTGACCTAGAGTAAAATCCACTGATGTAAAAGTGACTGTTTACACACTTGATACCTTTACCTTAGCTTTCTTATTACATTTCACCTCAATTTTGATATAAATAACATGAAATCATGAGTCATGGTTTTAACGAAGTTTAGATTTTCTGCATAACTAAATTGAATTGAACAGTAACAAACTAAACGGGTTGTAATATCTCTTTTTTGTCTAAGGTCACTATCAGCCCAACTCTAGTGAGTCAGTTTGTCTGGCACAGTGGGAGTGAAAGGTGTTGGGAGAGACAGTGGGGACAGAGGTTCCATGACTTAAGACTGACTCTGCGTGGATCACGTGGCTGATGTGGCCCTGGATTCTAACTAAAGAGCAAAGAGTGGCATCAGGCCTATCTGCTACCCAACAGTTTTAGGGGTGGGGTTACAGGGTGTTCTTTTCTACTGCCCGAGCAAACAGGAGCCACTAATGGCTATCTAATGCTTCACTTCAATTTCTGTCACATGTTGAGACAAGGTCCTGCTTTGTAGACCAAACTGACTTGAACCTGATTCTCCGGCCTCAGCCTTCCTTCCCGGAGAGAGTTCTATAGGTGTGAGCCATCATGCTGAGCTGACAGTGTTTTAACATGTAAGAGTAAGATGTGATGTTATTACTGGCTGTAAGTTATGCAGCTACGTGAGCTATTTCAACATGTAGGCAGTGGTTGAAGTGGCTGTCCTGACACTCCGCTCCCTCCTTTCTACTTTAATCACCACTTCTTTACCTCACCAAGCTCTCTGAGCAAAGTCTACTAAATGACACACCTTTCCTCCCAGGCTTTCCTTACTCATCTACTCCACTGGAACAGATGCAGTCAACTGTCTACTTATTCATGGGTGACTTTTACAGAAAATGCCATCCTGCAGAAAACTGGAAAAGGATTGGAGCAATACAACAGAAGAGCGGCGCCCTCACCTTCCAGACTCTCTGTTCTCTCCGCTTTACTCACATCCTCAAACCCCTGCGCAGACCCCAGGTCTCTGTCCATCCTTTCTTTGTCCAAGGCCACAGAGTCCCGGGAGCTGCCCTCCAGGTCTCTGTCGTGTTCACTCTCCAATTTGACTTCACTTCGCTTCACAGATTCCAACTGAGACGTCTCAAAAGTTCTATCTCGTTCTCTGTCTCTTTCCATGGGGTCGGCGACCAGTCTCTCTCTCTCTCTGTCCAAGTCTCTCCTTTTGTCTCGGTCTCTCTCGCGTTCCCGAAGTCTATCACGGTCTCGGGTCCGAGGCCACTCTTTGTCTGCTTCCCGGTCCCACTCCCTTTGTCTGGGATCTCTCCGCTCCCTCTCACGCTCTCTGTCATGCTCATACCTATCTCGTTCTTGAAGCCGGTCTCTGCTGTCAAATGACCCAGACCTGGAGTGAACCTGTCGGTCTGACTCAGGAGAGCTTCTTCTGGAGCTGTGGCTTCTGGAATCCTGGCGATCTAAAGCAAGTGCACATGTGTAAAGTTATACAAGAACGGGGCAGAATGCTTACTCTACAGTCCCTCACTTTTCTAACTTCTACACATTCTGTTTATATACTTTATATTTCTATATCTGTAATCCCATACGTCCAAACTCATTTTAAGGAAAAAACCTACCTCTCAATTACAGTGCTAATTAAAACAGTGTCTCAACTGTCCTTGTCTATTTTCAGTATGGACTGAAGCATCTGTAACACACACAAGCCTAGTAGGCATTGGTATGGCTGAGTTTAGTCCTTCCCTATCATATTTTCTATGGTCAAAAAGGTGGCACTGGCTGCAGGAGGGAAAGAGAGTTAAAATACATAAGCTGGATCAGTAACACACTCCCAAGATCCTGTGTGAACACTGCACTGCATGTGTTTCTTCATCAGAAGACAGCTTTATTACCTGAAGAAGTACTCCGACTGGGCTCTCCACGCTTTAACTGATCGATCCTAGATTTTCTCTCTCCTGTGAGCTCTAGGCTCTTTGTCTTTTCTCTATCTCTGGAGCCACTGTGGAGCACTCTCTTCCGACCACCCTGATCGTCCCCACTTCGATGTGCAGAATCATTAGATGGGGAGCGCAGGCGACCAGAGGTATGGCTGCGGTGACTCCGATTGCTTCCCAGGCTGCTGCTTCTCTTTTGATCCACCAGTTTGCGATGTGGTGTATCTTCCAGGGTCACATGAGACACCTCTACCTTCTCCCCTCGTGCCCTGTGGCATTTTCTGTGTGAGTCTTCACTGGCATTGATATTGGAGGTGGCACCAGAGCTTGAAATGGTGGTAGAGGTGGTGGCAGAAATGGCTGAGGCGGCAAGAGCAGTGGCTGCAGTACCGGCAGCAGCCACAGGGGGCGGGGGAGGGAGAAGAGACGACATGGGGGAAGGGGTGCTCCCGGGAGTGGCCGCAGCTGCAGTGTGCTCAGCTTCCAAGCCGTCTGTGCGGTCAGGCACATCCTCATCAGACCAGTCACTAAAGGCGGTATCTTCTTTCTTCAGGGGATCCTCAAGGATGCCTTCCTTGTCAGTGGAAATCTCAATCAGCTCCTCCTTGATGGCAAGAGGGGGTGTGCGTGGACCCCTCTTCTTCTTACTCTGCGGGGCTGCCTCTTCGTCAGAAACATCAGAATCCCCCTTGGATCTTTTACGCTTTTTTTCAATGTTTTTCTTTTTCTGTCCTTTTTTTGGTGAAAACACTTGACTATCCTCGTGTGTCTCAGGGTTGCCCCTCTCTATTCCAACATCCTCCTCCCTCTTTTTCTTTACGGGTTTCTTCGGAGCTTTTGCTTTTTTCTTTTCATCATGGGCTCGATCAGACCCATCTCGGTCGCGGTCTTCAGCCTGGCGATGGCTGAGCAGGTCTTGCGCGCTGCGTGCTCTCGAGCCGCCGTCCACGCTTTCTGTCTGCTCCCTTTGCCTGTCGCCACAAGAAAGCTTCTCTTTGAGTTCTTGTTCTTCATAGCGCCTTGAACTCTCCTTCCTTTCCGATTTACGCTCCTCCTCTTTCCATCTACCCTGCCTGTCTTCTGTGAGGTGGGACGGGCTGAGAGAACGAGATTCCTGTGGCCGTACGACCTGGCTCAAGAGTCTATGCTTTTCATCTATACAAAAATAAAAGCAATCACATTTCATTAAGTCAGTAAGTAGAACACCACACTTAAACTTCAAACTCAGTTTTCATTTCAAAATGGCAATAAAAACAAAAATGCAACCCTAACCACCAATATTAAGAAAAGATGGTGGCCTGGTGTAAAAGCAGTATTCCTAAGACACTCTACTCACATAAAGAAACATAGAACAAAAGCATTTTACAAAGTCTGGCTCATCAGTCAGAGGACAGACTCACGGCTACAGTGTGCACGCACAGATAGAAAATGATTACTCACTTTTGTCATCCCCACTGTGGTAGGTGTCACTGTCAGGAGAATGCTCCCGCCGGCGCTTGGGGGACTGCCGGGGGCTGGGACTCCCTTCATTTCTATAGCGTTTCCTAAATTTGAACAAATACAAGTTATAAAGTTCCATGTGGGAAAAAGAAGCCTTTTATACTCTGCTTTTTACCAGTATTTCTTCACATAAGTAGAACGTACAATCCCAGCAAAGGGACGCTGTCAGAGCTATACTCGGAATGGACATCTGGGTTTTTAATAAAATTTCTTTTACTTCATTTGCTAAAATATAAATCTGTGAATTAAAAATCTACAGGGACATCCCTCTCTTTACACACATGAAACAATCATGGGAAACTTGCCAGGGCTAAATACTCCGGGCCGGTAACACAGCAGAAAAATCAATACAATAACGCATTCTGTCATACAACTTGTCAATTTTATATGCCTAATGCTGAGAAGAGGGATTAAAAACTTAAGGAGTTAAAAAGCTATAAGTGTGACTTACAGCCACATTAATTTCACACAACCTAAATAAGTTCCTTATGGTCCCCAAATCAAAGTTCTCTTGTCTGAAATTGAGAGAAAAAGTAAAAGCCCTCCTTATATGACTAAAATTATATGATACATCTAGTACCATGTGGGCATACTGGGTACATTATAAAAATTCCTTTTATCTTCAAAGCACTAAGCACTTGCCTAATGACAAACAACAACAAAAGATACGCCATGTGCTCACTTCATTTGTTTTTGTACCTAAACCTGAACCAAGTGACTTAAACACCCTGGGTACATTATTCTAATGTTATCTTATATGCCCATTAAATTCTGACCTCTTTCCCATTAAATCCTCAAGTTTTAAGAGTTAACACTGTTTCACCAGGTTCAAAAGGTGAGAAAGGACAGTTCCTTACATAGATGAGTGACATATGACCCATTTAAATTTCTTTTAAGAGAACCTGAAATTAGAATACTAAAACACTATGGTAACTCAGCAAAGTTGTATAAAACAATGTTTTCCTAGTAAGTTCAGGGCGCCGAGACAAACAAGCGATAAAAATATGAAGGTATTCGTCTCATTTAACTATTGTTGGGTTACCATCAGTCCTAAATTTCTAGGTTCAATTTTTAGGTTGGTTAGATATGATAAAAATCTAAAGAAATTGCTACTGTAAGGTACATGAAAAATATTATTCAAACCATGGAACCATATAACAGATAAAGACTTAAAAACTTTAGTCTTAGGAGACAGAATCAAGAGAAATGTCCATTTGCCTACAATATCTGAGGTTTGCATTCTGTATTCTTTTTTGTTTTAGACAGGGTTTCTCTATGCAGCCCTGGCTGACCTGAACTCACAGGGATCACATGCCTCTGCCCCACGGGTGCTGGGATTAAAGCTATGTGTCACCACTGCCTGGCACTCATTACTAAAATGCAGAGGGAGAGAGCAGAAATAGACCCCTAGGATCCATAAATAGAATTCAGAATTATTTTTCTAGACAACTACAAACATTTTGTGCGGTCTATATCCATGCATACACAGGAAGTGACTCTGCAGTACAGGAAGTGGAGCAAACCAAAGCACAGAGCACCCACAGAGCCCGGGTGCACTCTTCCTCCTTACTTGGACTTTCTCTCCTCGTGGCCGTCTCTGGGGATCCTGTCCTCTCGAACATGAACGTCCTCGCGCTTCTCCCTCCGGTCATCGCGTCCCTTGTCTTTATCCTCCCATTCTCTTTGCCGCTCTCGTTCTTTTTCTCTTTCTCTGGCCCTTTCTCGCTCCCGCTCACGTTCTCGCTCTCTCTCCCGCTCCCGTTCCCTTTCTCTTTCCCGTTCCCTTTCCCTTTCTCTCTCCCTCTCTCTCTCTTCTCGCTCCCGTTCTTTTTCCCTCTCTCGCTCCCTCTCTCTTTCTCGCTCTCGATCATGGTCACGATCTCTCTGATCTCTTTCTCTTTCTCGCTCCCTCTCCCTCTCTTTCTCTCTTTCTCTCTCCCGCTCTCTAGCTCTCTCTCTTTCTAGTTCTCTTTCTCTTTCCTTTTCCCGCTCCCGCTCCCGTTCCCGATCTCTCTCCCTCTCCCGCTCTCTCTCTCTCTCCCTATCTCTGTCTCTGACCCTTTCATCTCGTCTCTCATCCACTCTGTCTATTCGTCTTTCCTCTCTTCTTTCCTCTCGCTCAAGCTCCTCACTCCTCCCCTGATGGCGAATAGGTGAGCTTGGTCTTTGATCTACAATAAAAACCAAGTGTGTCAGTGACTGACTTGTCAGACAACCTAGAGGTAAGTCTTAAACTTTACCTGAGTATATAGAGTATTGGGTCATAGTAGCAACAAAGTATAATCAAGTTTTAATAGTCTGAACCTTTAAAACCTACTTTCTTAAAGATGATGTTCACTTGCCCTCTAGCTACCTTGCTTTCTGCTTCCCACCAACATCCACCCTGTACCAATCCATCCTTGATTTTACCCTATATGCTGGCCACCCTGCCTGCAGCCCGCTACTTCAACCCCACTTCCTGCCATCTCTGCCCTTCACCTCGTATCTTCTCTGTGCCCAGCAGGGCCTGAGAACACTGCTGGCAAAGGAGGGGCAGCAGGAGCTGAGGAAACAGGAGCGGATGGAAAACATTCCCCGTATGCGTCACACCACTAATTACAGCCCCAAATACATACACACCAAAACACAGCTACAATATGAGAAAATAAAGAACAAACCAATGTTTAAAACTTATGGCTGCAATATTAATTCTTAATAAACTAGAATTTGAGGCACTGATGTCCAAAAACCTTAAAATTATTCCATCTACAAAACTACACATTGATGCATTTAAAATGACTAACCCATTGCCTAAGTGCTTTCCTCCCCCAATCCTCATACAAGTCCCACAAACAGAGAAACTGGACAGAAACCATGCACTGGGAATGGCACAGGCTCTTGTCTCCACACAGCCATGGGACCTACGGCACGGCACTCTGGAGACCACTCTCAAGCTGTATAACAATGTTTACTGGTTGAGTGATCAATAAACCAGGCTACATACATATGCTCAACAGGCTGGCGACAAGAACGGATGCTAAGCAGATAGGATTAGAGTATTTCTGGGTTCAACAGAGTCCCTTGAATTTGCCTTATCCGTGATGAAAGCAACCAAGGTAAGACTCCTCCCTGGGGTTTACAGGTCCCTTTCAAAAGTTCATGTAAGTTTAAAGCTCAAACAGTGAAATCCTACTGGGTCTTCACTGCTCCTTCTTTAAAAACTTAGCAGTACCAATGGTGTGAAAGTGACTCTAGCAACTTTGCCAGTTAATCAAGTGTATCAGAACCAAAAGTCTGTTTTTGTGACTCTTTTCTACTTTTGATGAAATCCATTACAACTTTACATGGATCTACTGGCATCATAACTTTTTTTGTAGCAAATCTATGCTTAGGGGAAATTTCTGGTTTAGTAGTTATAATCAAAATCATCATTACAAAATAACCTGAAAAAATAAAAACAAACAACCAATATGGTAATTTATCAGTAACCTCTGATACAGTAGCACCAGAAGCTGGACTCAGTCATTTTAATGGCAAATGAACCCTTTATAATCCCAACCAAAACTTCCTATCTTAAAGGGAAATACAAAGGATCTACAAATGCTACAGTAACATGCCAAACTGTCTTCCTTCTGACCTCTCCCCCAAAATGTACTCTGCAGAGTTGTGCTTTCATGTTTTTCCCAATCCCATTCTACATAGGAACACGGATTTCATTCTAACACCTCTTTTGTTTCCAGCCCCTCTCTACAGTTGCTACAGTAATGCAGAACTTCCTCAGTGCTGTCAGAGGATGACATCATCAACAGTCTAAGCAGTCAGCATCTTTGCCTTCAGTTTCCCAGCCAAATGTATGTTTCTCATAGAAACTCGGATCAGCATGACTAAAAGCAGCTACTTGTAGGTAGTGAAAAGTGATTAACTCTGACCATTCCAGTCTGGCCTAGAGGTTGCTTATAGCCTCTGCTACAGTCCCTCTTTATCTTCTGCTTCAGCGGCCTGGCTACCAATTACAGGAGACCACACTCCAGCCTCATAACCTCCCTGCTTGCTACCTGGGAGCGGATTAGTCTTTTGGGCCTATATGGCTGCTTTATGCCATCACACCACTGCACTCTTTCTCCAGCAAGCCGACACATTCTCTAGGCTAACGCAGACCATGCCTCTTTACTTAAGGGAGCTTTCATGACAGTCCATAGAGTTGTTACTTTGGCTAACAGAATTTTCTCAGTCCTGGCAACCACTCCATCTCAACTGTCTGTATTAAAGTGAGACAGGGCACACCTGTGCCTATGTCTGCCCTTAACCTCTCTCCTCTTCGCTCTGCTCATCACACTATAACCACTGCAGTTTCTTTTATACTCTGGGACATAGTAAAGTACTACCCACCTCCAGGAATTTCTATTTACCCTTTATTCTCAACAGAATTTGTTTATCATTTTGCAGTGCTAGCTGCTTCTCTTACCTTTACACTTTTGCATAAATATCTTTTCATGATGTTTAATAAAAACTATAAAGTCAGTAGATGGTATCAAAGAGACTCTAGTCTGCATCTAATCCTTACATACTTTCTAGTAATCCAGCTTCAACACTGATTTATAAGATCATCCAATAGATTATCAGGAAATTTCTACTTGAGATATACAAAAGAAATTAGCTACGGCAAGTATGGGCTCTCAGGACACAATGCGAGCATCCTGGTTTTCTGGATACTCCTCAGCCCTATCACCACACTTGCCCTGCCTTCTCAATCGCTCTCTCTCTCCCTGCCTTCCATTCTTGTTCACTTCTTTAGCTGACCTTTGAAACTCTGTAAAATCACTGCACCAGCTAACAAGTGAGTAGCCAGGTCCTTCAGCTGCAGGGGTTTACCTGGTAAGGGCACACAGTAACCTACACTAAGGAGCACCCACCACATACAACAGGACAACTCCAGTTCTCTAGATGGTTTTATTAGGTGCCGGTAGCTAATGACAATCCTACACCACACAGATTAAATGAATAGCTTCAAATGTGCTGTGGCTCATAAACTGTATTTCATGTTAAACGAGACTTGGTATTAATTTAAAGAACTATTTCCCCAGCTGTTGAGCACTAAAGGATACATCTCATTTCAACAAACCTCGTTCTCTGTTATCCCGACGGTCTCTTTCTCCATGCCTTCTCTCAAAGGAAGAATCCCTTGCTTGATCTCTGGTATCTCTCTCAGGGTATCTGTCTCTTTCAGGATAGCTACTTCGAGTTTCCCAGCTGTCATGGTAGTTGCTGCCACTACTGTGGCTATCCATTTGGGAACCTCTTGTGCTTCGACCTCCTATACAAAGGATGTTTGAAAAATAGTTAACAGATAAACTTTATGCAGCAAGTCTACCAGTCACAATTTTTCCTCAAAACAGTATAAAGTTTGTTTATTTATTTATTTATTGGTACTCTAAAATATTAAGAACACTATGAGAAAAACAAACAAACAAGCAAGCAAACAAGCAACCAAAAATTACATTGCTCAGAGAATCCAAACCGTCTGGAGACAATTTTCATAGTATTTTACATTACTAAGTGGGCATGACTTACCCAACTCACCTTAGTTTTTCTGCTCAAGTTAGTAATTCTAATATGGAATTCAACTAACTGCAAATTATTCTCATAAAATGCTAACAATAAATATTAGTAATAATGCATTTAGAAAAGAAACTTTAGATAGTTCATGCTTTCTATATGAATATACAAGGTATAGTTCACTAACATGCAAAAACCTTACCCTTTTCAGGCAGTTCTGGACCTCTCCCCCTACTTCTGCCCATGCGGTCATTTCTAATTTCACTTCGAGACTCATTTCTAGAGTCATTCCTTAGTTCAACTCTAGAACTCTCTTCTCTCAGGTGGTTTCTGCCATAACTACGGGCTTCTTCCTGGTATACATCCTCCTTTCGATGACCATCTCGAGCATCCCGGGCATCCCGGGCATCTCTGGTGTCCCGGACATCCCGGACATCCCGAACATCCCGGACATCCCGGGCATCCCGGACATCTCGAGCATCCCGAACATCCCGGACATCTCGAGCATCCCTGACATCCCGGACATCCCGAACATCTCGAGCATCTCGAGCATCCCTGACATCCCGAACATCTCGAGCATGAGCATCCCGAGCTTCACGGTCCCTGTAGTCATGGACATCCCGAGCTGACCGGGAATCTCTGGGATCACGGCTCTCCTTGGTGTCTCTGCTATAATCCCTTATCTCTCTGGAGTCCCGCATGTCTCTGGAGTCTCTAAGTTCCCTGCGGTCTCTAGTGTCTCTCCGGTCCCGACTGTCTCGCGGTTCTCTGTCATCCCTGTGGTCATGTTCAGACTCTCGCTCTTCTCTGGTGTCCTTTTCTCTATCCCTTTTGCCTCGAGCTTCTGTAACACAGTTTTAGAAACAATTCTAATTCTGTTTATAGTTTCAGGGAACTAGATATATTTCACACAGAGTTCTTAAGATTTTATTACAGGGGTTGGGGATTTAGCTCAGTGGTAGAGCACTTGCCTAGGAAGCACAAGGCCCTGGGTTCGGTCCCCAGCTCCGAAAAAAAGAACCAAAAAAAAAAATATTTTATTACAAAAAGATTCATGTTTTAAACAGAAAAAGAGTGAATAAGGGTAAATGACAAAATAAAACCAAGTTTAAAACAGGTATGGTGGCACCCACCTGTAATCTTGATTCTGGGGCGGTAAAGACAAAACTATCCCTGGGGCTGTCTAGCCTACACAGTGAGTGAGCGTAGGTTCAGTGAGAGAAGGTCTCAGAAATAAAGTGGACAGTAAGAGGAGGAAGACACAGGATGGATGCACACTCTGGCCTCTACATTAACACACGTACAGCCAACTCCACAAGTACATGCACACACACAAAGCACACAAAGAAATGAGAGCTATTTCTCTACACAGCATCTCAGCCTGAACTGAAAGAGCAGACCCAGCCTGAATTTAATTTTCAGGGATCTGGAAAACTGTTCTACTGGCTGCTGGGGAATCAAGCTTAGGACTCACGCTTTGGAGGAGTTCTACCACTGGGCTACACTCCCAATTATTACTTACTTCTTGGTTTCTACCTGGAAATCCCATGGGGTAACTGCACTGATCTGGCTGACCTGGAAGTTTCCCCTGGCTCCCCTCCTTTACCAAACATTCCTGGTACTTTTAAACTTGGATCATTTATCTTCTGCTTTCCTTCCTTTTATCTTCCTTGGGTTGTCTGTCTGTCTGTCTGTTCTGTGGTGCTGGGGACCGAATATTACAGACTCATAAATGCTAGGCAAGTGCTCTACCACTGAGCCAAGTCCCCAGCTCATTTTCCCCCTCGTTTCTAAAAACACATTGAGAAATAGAAAGTACTTTTAACACTCAGATGGCCGAAAATACTCATTAAATATCGTAGAAGGGGGCACCAACTTGCATACCTTTAAGTGCCCACTAATGCATACTTAACACTTGTCATTTCTCTTCATTTAAGCATTTGCTGCAGCCTGCATGTTACAGAAGACTCAACACAATGCAATCCTCTTCTAGTCCTTACATGATGATAGATGTGGATGGACGATTTTTAAGTAAAGTATAAGAACTCTTTGAAAAAGAAAAAGCACAAATACAGAGTTTACCTTCCCTCCTTTCATGACGCCGATCATGTGACTGTGAAGTCCGTTCATGATCATGCCTCCCTTTCTCTCTCATTGGAGAGCGATGTCTTGGAGGACTTTGCTTTCTCTGAGGAGAAGACAGACAATGGGTTGGATAAGGAGATGCAGAACGTCGTAAAGATGGAGTTAAAGTCCTCTGGTAGGATGGGGAAGGAGTTCTTTTCCGGCGAGGAGAGGGAGAATGTCTCTGAATAGATGACCCTGACTGTGAGGACGACGAGTGATGTCTAGAAGACAGAGGAGAATGGTGCTGTCCCGGGGAGGAAGACCTATGAGTAAAAACAATAAGAAACTTGTTCAAGAGTTTTCACTTCCAGCTAAGGAAAATGCATAAACGAGATGGGATATAAAGTTAAAACCGGAAGTATAAGAAATAACTCAAGATACATTTTAATTCACAGTGCTGTAAAATTACAAAGGCATATTGTCTTTTAAAGATGTAACTGATTTTCAAGTGCAAACAAAAGTTCTAGAACAGATCTTAGAGATCACCTATAACTTTACCGAACCAGCATAATCCTGAACCGCATCATAAACATGTGTTCTTAGATACCCACAAGTACAAGGGACTGTACAGAAGACCACAACCAATCAAAGTGTGGAGCTCAGGCCAGCTGATACATCCACACCAGGACTTCTGCCTCAGGGCTCAGGGCTCAGTGCAGAAGAGGGAGTGGAAAGGTCGTAAGAGCTTGCAGGTCAGGCAGTGTGCTGTGAGCTTGTATCTCCTAGAAACGTCAGAAGCTACATCTATAAATTCTCACCAACATGATTGTCTATACATCATCTGAACAAGGAAGACACCAAGAGACATGCTAACATGGACAGGGTTGAGCTCATGAGGCCTGAAACCTAGACAAAGAACTATAGGCAAGTAACAAAGCAGGAGAAATAGTGTTCCCTAAGGACATCAATTGGTCATCTAATACCAAATGGTCAGTCCTGAAAATATATATACAAGTAACATTATACAGTCTAAAAAAGTTATAGTACCTAGTTATATATACTACATAGTTAGGAACGAACGCGCGCGCACACACACATACACACACACACACACACACACACACACACACACACACACACACACAAAAGAAGGTTTCTAGAGAGAAAATGGAAGGGAGAAATAATGTAATTATATAAAAAATAAACTTAAAAATCAAAAACTGAAAAATGATTGCCCCTGAACTATGGTTTTAAGTTTCTTTCTGGGTTACAGTTAAAATTGATTCAAACGGTTTTCTCTAGGCTTGGGCTTAGGTTCTAGTGACATAGCTAAATGAACTGAGAATCATTGGGAAATATGGGACCTGCTATGGTGCCTCCCTCTGAAAAATGGGGAAGAAAATTGAAATTAGCCAGCATGCCAAGTACACTTGCTCCTTCCAAGATGAAGAGATGAGCCGTGGCATCTGTTACTATGGTTCGTCCATGAAAACAATGACTGGCTTGGCCTGGACCTACAATATCATTTCTGTCACCGTCAAGTCTTCCATCTAAAGACTGAAGAATCTGAAAGGCCAGCAGAAGTGCTATCATTTAAGACAGGCCTATCATGCAATAAACTGATTCAAGTTTTTCATTTTTTAATTTAAACTAAAGAGTTGAAGTTCCTGTCAAAAGACAGTCCTTCACGTGCTTGGTTAGAGTTATTCCAATATATTTTAAATTATATTCTGCTATCCTCATAGACTGGTGCTTAACCCAACTGCCATCAGAGGGTGTCATCTGGCAACCAGTGGGATGCAGAGACCCACGGTGCCCAAGCACTGGGTGGAGCCGGGAACCCCTGCCAAAGAGGGACAGAAAGGGCTTTAGGATCCAGGAGTCAAGGACACCATGAGAGCACAGCCGCAGAATCAACTGAAGACTGACGCGGCCAACACACACCCTGAATGGACTTCTGTATATCCCTATGGTTGTAGAGCCCTGTGTTCCTGTGGGCCCCCCCCCCGACAGTGGGCTGGGAGTGGGCTGGGTCTCTCTGTCCGACTCTAGCCTGCACTGTTGCGTTGCCTCATCCAGCCCCGACATGAGGGTCTGTGCTGTGTCTTCCTGTGACTCGTTACACCATCTTTGGTGGGTACTGCCGAGAGGCCTGCCTTTTTTAAATTTTGTTGTTTTTAGAGAAATGGAAAAGGATTGGATCTAGGAGAGAGGTATGGTAGGGAGAGAGAAGGAAAACTAAGGCTAGAATGTAATGAGAGAAAAATAAAAAAAATTTAAAGAAGAAAAAGACTGGTTCAAGGGTATCTATAATATTCTTGATAACTGGCTCAAAGAACATACACACAAAAAATCCACAGTATTAATTAATCTACACTATCTTTAAAGGATTATAGACCATTTCTATCTATCAGATCTTGCTATCTATATCATGGAAGGAAAACTACAGTTCAAGACAGAACACTAATCTCTCTCCAAATAATGACTTTATCATTTTAGCCATATTTTCTTCTCATATACCCTTTTAAACCATAAAAATGCAGATTTTACGATCCTTACATTTTTCTCTCTGCTACTACTTTAAAAATCAATGACCAGTTAGGCATGGTAATCCACGTCTTTAATCCCAGCACTTGGGAGGCAGAGACAAGTAGATCCCTGTGCGTTCCAGGCCAGCCAGAGCTATATAATAGAGATCCAGTCTCTCCCCTCACCCAACCCTACCCTGCCCCCCAAAAAGGAAGAAGCGGCAGCAGCAGCAGCAACATCCAATGATCAAGAATCATGAAAACAAAAAGACCACAATCAAGACAGGAAGTAGCAGCTATGGCTGACAGCCTAATCCTTATGTGCATTGTTTATATAAAAGGTGTGCACTAAACAATAAAGGTGTCTCGCTCTAGAATACAGTAAAATGTCATAAGCATTTTCACTGAGAAGAGGAGATAAGAATCCATCCAATACGAGAGCAGAATCCCAAGTTTCTGGCATCCTGGCAGAAAAATGAAATGCTTGTATTTTTTGAATATTTTAGTTTAGTTTTAAGGAGTACTCCTTCATTTAATCCTGACTTGAATCCAGTGAAGTGTATTATACATATTTAACAGCTGAAAAAATATTAGAGAACAAAACTAGCTTAGTATCTTATATAGAAGCAGAGCCAAGTAAAATGTCTGTCCTGTTCCTGCAATGTCAATATCTTGATTGCACTAAAACTCAACAAGAAAGACTGGCCACTCTCTTTGAGAACCTCACGTCTGTCGTGGAAAATGAGTATTGTACCCTTTGCTGTGACTTCCCTTGAGTTCCTATATTAAAGTCTGTATTAAAGTCCTTCTTTTGGGAGGGGATGCATGAGGAGGCCAGAGCAAGATGTGGAGTAACTTCCTCTATCAATCACTGCCTTCCTGCCTTGAGAAGGCCATCAATGAGTGAAGAGTCACTGCGTCTGAGGCTGGCTGCCAGTGAGCTCTCAGGACCCATCTGTCTCCCCCTACAATGGTGAGGTTGCAGACATGTACAGCTATCTCTCCTTTTGTTGGCACTTGAGAACTCAGGTTCTCATGCCTGCAGACCAAATGTTCTTACCTGCCAAGCCATCTTCCTATTTCCTTAAAATCTTTACCAATTCTAAGTGTTTGAGGAGGGAGGGGGAGAGAGAAAGGAGAAGAGACAGATCTCTGTAAGGAACCATACTTTTTCAAGGGAAGCATTAAACTTAAAGAATCTGAAAACTGACCAAGAATGAATCTGGCTCTTATCAAATCTATATTTTACAAATCTTATAAAGCAAGGAGATAATGAATACAGATACAAAAATCTTCAACGAAGTACTAGCAAAGTGATTGGAACAGCATGTTAAATGTACATACACCATAACTACATGCATTTATTCCTGGAAAGCAAGAGTGGTTAATACTTTGAAAAATGACTAATACAATATACTACAGGAACTAATATAAAGAAACAATCACACAAGGATGCTAATGCACAAAAACATCTGACAAATTTAAAACCATTTACTAGTCCCCAGTAGAGCTGGGCATAGTAGCATATGCCTTGAATCCCAGCATTCAGGAGGCAGAGTTTAAGGCCACCCAGGTCTACATAGCAAGTTCCAAGCCAGCAAGAGTTACATGATTTGACCCTGTCTCAAATGATGATAACCAATAAGCCATTTATGAAAAGCTCACAGTTAATATATCACTTTACAGAGAAAGACTGAAGCTTCCTCTATAAGACAGCCATAAGTATGTAAAATTTTAGCCACAGCAATTAAGTCAAAAAGACAAATGTCATCAAATGGAAAAGAAAAAAGTAAAATATCTTGTATGTAGGAAACCTTGATTCTACAAAAACAAAACAAAATCCTCTTAGAATGAGTGAGTTCAATAAAGCTGTAGGAGAAATAACAGGAAACATCAGCTGTGTCTCTGCGTACTACAATGAAATCAGGAAACACATTACAGTGCATCCAAATATATACTTAGGATGAATCTAAGCAAGGTGGCAAAAGACTACTGAAAGAAACGACACCACCAGAAACAGGTAGGAGACATCTGTGTTTATGGATTAGAGTTATTAAGCTGCCTATGCTAATGAAAGCAATCTACAACCAATGGCATTCAAAATTCCAATATCTTTTATTCTTACAAGAAAAAAAAATTCATCCTAAAATTTATATGGAAACCTTGGAGAGCTCAAACAGCCAAAACAACTTTCAAAGGATTGAAGTTGTAGGTTTCGCTCTTTCGGAATTGAAAATGTAGTACAGAGATATATTTAAAGAGCACAGCACTGTCATATTCATAGTGAATGAAAATGTAGTACAGAGATATATTTAAAGAGCAAAGCATTGTCAAATTCATAGTGGCCTTCCTAATGAATTTGAGAGTTGTCTCATGTGCATGCACTTGTACATGGGAACACACAAAGGCATGTAGTCCAATGGTTAAGTGCTCAGAAGTAATTCCAAAACACATGCTCAGATGACCTCCCACAGAGATGTCAGAATCAATCAAAGGGGGACAACCAGTCACTTCAACAAATGTGACGGCAAACTAATTCTTGACATGGCCTTTCAAATGCACACACCAAACCAGTATAACCCTCAAAACAATGGAAAAGGTTATGTAGGGACTTGGCAGTGACTTCCTCAAGTATTTCTAGGCCCACGGTTATAATAGTACTATTTAAAAACAACCCAAAGGTGAAAGCAAACCAAACACTCTCCATGGAAGGATGGATAAATAAAGTATGATTTGTACCATATGAAATATCACTCAGTCTTATGAAGAAGAAAATTCTGCCAGATGCTATAATAGGGATGAGTTCTCTGGACATTAAAATAAATGAAATATTCCAGTCAAAGATTGCATGATTCTATTTTTAATGAATCTGAAGTCATTAAATTCACAGAAACATAATCAGAATGGTGTGTGGGAGGTTACGGTGTGATGAATGCCGTTTCAAACATATAAGATGCCATTCTGAATATCTGTCCCACACTGCTGTCCATCCATGCAATGCTAAACATCTAATACGGTTATCATCTTTAACTTTCATTTAAATACACAAAAATAATTTGAAGTTAATGTATAACTCCAAACTCACTGTGGGAACTATTAAATGTAATACACACAGTTGAGAACAGTAATACGATTTAAAAAGCCACCCACCTATGTCCCACAGCTCTACACAGTCAGGAATCCTGACTTCATATAAATACTGACCAAACACTTCTACTTACCTTGGTTTGTCTCGTTTTTCTCTTTGCCTTTCAAAATCCCGTCCTCTGTCCTTTCCATCTCTTGGTTTTTCTTCTATCTTGTCTTTCACTTTATACTTTTCTTTGTATTTTTTTCCCAGAATGATATCTTCTAGTATAGGAGGAGGTGGACTAGGAGTGCGTGGCCCTTTCTTTTTACTTTGGTTGCTTTTTGAATTTCTGAAGGCACATAAAGCTATAGGTTAGAAGTTTCAATATTTCTGGAGCCCCATGTGGATGATTTTAAAGTGCTTTTTAAAAGGCTGCAACAATTATTTTTAATTATGTGTCCTTTTACAACACCATATACTAATAACCAATATCCAGGAAAAAATACAAGAAGGAACGAAAAACTAACTTAGTTTCCTTTTAAAAACAATGCTTATTAGTTATGTTATTCTAAAGAGTAGTTTCTAAGGAGTTAGGGGCAGTGGAACAGTTTCAGGAAAAGACATAACATCATAAGAACAAATACTAAAATTGCTTTCTTCCTTTCTTTTCTTTTCTTTTTTTTTTTATTTTAGTTCACATAGAATAGATGGATGCCTGTCATCTCAGCACTTGTGTGGGTGAGGAAAGACTGCAGTGAATTCAAGGCCAGTCTGTGTGTGCTTCACGGAATTCTAGGTCAGTCATGAGCAGAACAAGACCCTGTCTCAAAGCACTCTCTCTATAAGAAACCAATTACAAAAGGAAAAATTACTAAATCAACATAAATGTTTCAAGATCTTAACACACTGCAGTAGTCTACTTCGATTCCTTTGTATATCTACCTTTAAAATTAGATATCCATGTACAGAAACGAAGTCGAACTTTTATCTTTTATCATATTCAGAAATTAATTCAAACCGAATTAAAGACAGAAACATACAACCCAAAGTTTAAAATTCCTAGAAGAAAACGTGAAAGAAAGCAAACATCTAACTTGGTAATGGTTAATTAGCCACACTCTGTGGTGCAGAAAAGAAAGAGACAAATGGAATTACAGCAAGCAACCTCAAGAACATGAGAGAATCGACACTGGCAGCCACACGAAAGTGGTCGCAGTTATCCTGATGCTGCAAACCAGCACTCCCGCACATACACGGCAGTACCTTCAGTGTTCACTCAGAATGTACACAGATAAAGTGCAGACGGTTGCCTAAAACAAAAACCAACTTAGGGCATCATGTTATAAAAAAATCACTGTGTGGGCCTGCTTGAAATAGATGCTCTAAATTTTTAAATCAATTTGGCAGTCACCAGTTTTGCTCACAATAAAGAAGGTACAATTAATAACATCAACTAAAATTGGCTTCCCCGGCACTTGTACTAAACATCTTTCTAAATCTTCGAATCTCATTTAAAAATCATTTCCAACTCCGAGATCACACAGATGGCCTCTTAATATTCTGGAATTTTGCCTTTCATGGCTAAGTATGCAATACCTTGTAAGTGGTTTTGAGGTACAGATTATCATTTGACGCTTTAGTTTTATGTGACCTTAATCCCTTACATATTTAAACCTGGCTGACATGGCATTATAGCTGACCCAAAGCTTAACAGGACAGCAAGCTCATGGTAACACTCTTATCCCTAAAGCCCCATCAGCAACTTTTATTTCAAAGCATTTAGTGCTTTAGATAAGGAAGACAAGAGTCAACATTACTTTTTCTATTAGGGTGATCTGGCTTTTCTGTCTCTATACTTACATTATTTCTCAGAATTTAATTATTTACTTATTTTTACAAAACTCAAGTACTTTTATCTTTTTCAACACCTGCCAGCAACCAATGAGCTGTTGAACATGAACAGTTGTGTGTTTTATTTCATCACTCAAATATCTCATCATCTCAAATTCCTGTCATTTCCATATGGTAGAAATACCCTTCTACCATTATTTCAAATTTGTCAAGTTGAGTACTTTTAAATCACAACCATTTTACTAATTTCATATTTAACAATTTCAGTGTTCATGAAAACCTTTTCTCCCAAATTGTCTTTACATAGCTATTTTTCAATTTTAAGTCAAACCTGTCAATGCAACATTCTTATGAATGTGCTAACTTTACCAATTTAGTATCTAAACTTATTCCTGTTTACTACGTGGCCACTCGTGAATACAGCACGTACTCTCAGTGTCCAGTGTTGTCTTAGGGTCTAAGGTGCCCTGGGTTTTATACTTTTGGTGTGGTCTCACTGGAGCTTGTTTTATAGGACCCTGAGTTCTGCATTCCCAAGAGTCACTGGATATATGACTAAAATCGGTAGCACAGTCCTCAGAATTGCCGCTAAGATTTTTAAAAGATTAAAAGCATTTGACTCGTGGTTAGCCTTTAGAAAATTGAGCTTTCTTGGTCCATATCCCTGTTATTAGTGTAGATAGAAACAGCTGCTTACACAAGTTAAAAGATTCTTAAAGTCTGATGAATAAATCCTTGCCTTCTACCAACAACCAGAGTAGCCACAAACATCAATACATTATGTGAGGTTACAGAAACCCTTTGTGTACAAAATGGTAAAAAATGTTTCTATTTCTAAACATTTGCCCACTTTAAAGAGAAACAGTATTTGTCATTTGTGCTAAGACTTTAAAGATGAAAATATGGAGGGATCTGTAACAGAAGTGTACTTTCCCATTACTCCACAAGGTAGGGATGGTACTCACTGACTTCCTTCTGGCCCAGCGCTGAGCCACACTCTACAGTTCACTCTCTAGATGGCTCCTGATCTCCACCCAGGCTGCCTGACGTACACTGGAGAGCTAAATAGGTGCAGTGCCCAGTTATACCCTTAAGCACGCCATCATCCTCTCAATTTCTTCCAAAGCCTATGGAAAGTCAACACTGTTTGAAGGTGCGTGTCTGCTCATGTGTGTAGAGGCTAGAGAGGAGGCTCATGTGCCATCCCTGTCAAGGCTGCCCACCTCCAGTAGTTCACCAATAGGGCAAGAGTAGTTGGACAGTAAGCTCCAGGGATCCCTCCTGTCTCTGTCTCTATAGTGAGGGATCACAAGTGCACCACACCAGGCTTGTCTATTTATGTGGGCTTTGCTTATATGAGATCAAACCCAAGTCTTCATGCTTACAGAACAATACTTCAGTGACTAAGCCATCGCCCCAGCCCAGAAACATCCATTTTGATTCTATGTGATGAGAAACTGCAGCTGTGTTAAATCACCAACATCTCAGTATTTATCTATTACCACTGCCATAATCAGAAACATCCTAAACACTTACTCAAGCAAGAGCAACGCCAACGTGCATGTGTGCATAAACTAACTACTGAAGAGTCATACACTTAAGGGACAAGGGAGAGCATAGGAGCTGGAGAAAGAAGAGGGAGAAATTATACAAATACAGTGCATTCATAAATGAAACTCTCAAGTTTAAAAAGTAATGAAGTTGGAATTTCTTCATATGCCTTTAAAACAGAGTTGGAAAACAAGATTCTATCCTATTGCATTGTTTTCTAATGAAAGGGACTGAGATCAGTAAGATCTTTTACCACTGTGAAGTCTATTGGTTATTCTTTTAGCAACACGACCTCAATATACTTCCCACTCAGGGAACACAGACCACTGTCCACTTTTATCATTTTTATATCATTCTGTAACTATTTCTGAACAACTCTAAAAATATTTCATATTTCTTTTTTATAAAAACATCTATACAGAAAGCTTTGCCTGGGTTAAAAGAGCAAAAGGTCAAAACAGAATGTGTTTGTGATGGTAATTACATGACTCCAGATAATATCATACCAGACCTTAGATGAGTATCAAAGTATGACTTAATTTGCCAGTAATTACATCTTTCCATTATGCTAGCCCAGAACGATCACACAGTCTGTGCATCTGTCATTTTGTTGATTGACTGGCATTGGATGAAACAGTCTATTCAATTTTGACAGAAATTCCCATCCTTGAATTTAATATGTCTTCCAACAATTTATACCATGACTCAGTAATGAAATTAAGGTAGGTCACCTTCAGGTTATAGATGTAGCTCAGTGATACAATGACTACCCAACATGCTCAAGGCCCTCCATGAACTGCCAACACCACACACACACGCACGCACACACACACACACACACACACACACACACACACACACACACACGCACGCTCTCTCTCTCTCTCTCTCTCTCTCTCTCTCTCTCTCTCTCTCTGTGTGTGTGTGTGTGTGTGTGTGTGTGTGTGTGTGTGTGTGTGTGTGACAGATTCAATACAATGCTGCACAAGCCTGATAACCTGAGTTTGACCCATGTGATGGAAGGAGACACATGACTACTAGAAGTCAAAAGTTGCTCTGAAACCTACCTACATTTGTGGTTTGCTGTGGTAATGTGTGGTGGTGGTGATGATGATGAGGATGAGGATGATGATGATGATGATTATGATGATGATAAATGTTATATGATATATATACAGTAATAATAAATATTAAAAGTAAGTACTGCTTGCTTGGGTGTGCTGGCAC